>NC_140015.1:24201854-24686702 GCF_964263955.1 Coregonus lavaretus | reverse complement strand
CCCCCTTTTTCCTCCAAACATAACGATGGTCATTATGGCCAAACAGTTCTATTTTTGTTTCATCAGACCAGAGGACATTTCTCCAAAAAGTACGATCTTTGTCCCCATGTGCAGTTGCAAACCGTAGTCTGGCTTTTTTATGGTGGTTTTGGAGCTGTGGCTTCTTCCTTGCTGAGCGGCCTTTCAGGTTATGTCGATATAGGACTCGTTTTACTGTGGATATAGATACTTCTGTACCTGTTTCCTCCAGCATCTTCACAAGGTCATTTGCTGTTGTTCTGGGATTGATTAGCACTTTCCACACCAAACTACGTTCATCTCTAGGAGACAGAACTTGTCTCCTTTCTGAGCGGTATGACGGCTTGGCGTGGTTTCATGTTGTTTATACTTGCGTACTATTGTTTGTAAAGATGAACGTGGTACCTTCAGGGTGTTTGGAAATAGCTCCCAAGGATGAACCAGACTTGTGGAGGTCTAAAAAATTTTTTCTGAGGATTTCTTTTGATTTTCCCATGATGTCAAGCAAAGAGGCACTGAGTTTGAAGGTAGGCCTTGAAATACATCCACAGTTACACCTCCAATTGACTCAAATGATGTCAATTAGCCTATCAGAAGCTTCTAAAGCCATGACATAATTTTTTGGAATTTTCCAAGCTGTTTAAAGGCACAGTCAACTTAGTGTATGTAAACTTCTAACCCACTGGAATTGTGATACAGTGAATTATAAGTGAAATAATCTGTCTGTAAACAATTGTTGGAAAAAGTACTTGTGTCATGCACAAAGTAGATGTCCTAACCGACTTGCCAAAACTATAGTTTGTTAACAAGAAATTTGTGGAGTGGTTGAAAATGACTCCAACCTAAGTGTATGAAAACTTCTTGTCACGATCGTCAGGGAGAGAAGTAGACCAATGCGCAGCGTGTTGAACGAACATGTTTAGACTTTATTTAATAAAGCACGAACAAAACAATAAACGACTCGTAACGTCCAACGGTAACAAATACCGACACGGAACAAAAACCCACAAACACAAAGGGAAAACATACAGTTTAAATATGGCTCCCAATCAGAGACAACCAGCCAACAGCTGACACTCGTTGCCTCTGATTGGGAGTCACTCAGGCAAAACATAGAAATAGACGAACTAGAACCCCCAACATAGAAACACACCACATAGAACAAACACACCCTGGCTCAACAACTAGAGTCCCATAGCCAGGGTGTGACAGTACCCCCCCCTAAAGGCGCGGACTGCGACCGCGCCTCAAAAAGAGCAAAACAGGGGAGGGCTGGGTGGGCATACCTCCTCGGCGGCGGTTCTGGCTCCGGGCTTGACCCCCACTCCTTCTCTAACCCCCCAAAGTACCCCTGGTCCGGTCTGGCCCTGCTGACCAGAGCTGAACTGAACACTGGTGGAGCGGATTGCTCTAGCTCCGGCGTGATGCAGCACCTGACCGGTGCCGGACCCGCTACCGGTGGAACAGGCACGGGCCGTGCCGGACTGACGACGCACACCACTGGCTTGGTGTGGGGAGCAGGAGCGGGCCGAGCCGGGCTGACGAAACGCACCACTGACTTGGTGCGGGGAGCAGGAGCGGGCCGAACCGGGCTGACGAAGCGCACCACTGACTTGGTGCGGGGAGCAGGAACGGGCCGTGCCGGGCTGACGACGCGCACCACTGACTTGGTGCGGGGAGCAGGAACGGGCCGGACAGGGCTGACGAAACGCACCACAGACTTGGTGCGGGGAGCAGGAATGGGCCGGACTGGGCTGGCGACGCGCACCACAGACTTGGTGCGGAGAGCAGGAACGGGCCGGACAGGGCTGACGAAACGCACCACAGACTTGGTGCGGGGAGCAGGAATGGGCCGGGCCGAGCTGGCGATGCGCACCGTAGACTTGGTGCGAGTGGCAGGAACAGGCCGGACCGTACTGGGAACACACACCACTGGCCCTACGTGGGGATCAGGAACAGGCCGGACCGGACTGGCAACACACGCCAGTACCTCTCGCCGTGCCTCTACATCTCTCACCCCCTCTTCGACCAGTGGCCCCCGTAACCTGGCGGCCTCCTCTGCCAATCCGCTGGGCCGCTCTGCCGCGGTCTCCTGCTGGCCCGTCGTCCACGGCGTTAGCCCCCCCCTAAAAATTTTCTCGGGGTCTCTCTTCCCCGTGGGCCAGGCCTCTATATTTCTCGCCCAACTCTCGCTCTCCTGCTTCCAACTCCAGCCATTCTGCTCCTCCTTTGGCTTGACCCAGTCGAGACTCTTCCTCCACTGTTCCCAAGTCCACCCTCTCTGCTCCTCACTAGGCTTGACCCAGTCGAGGTTGCCACGGAGATCTGCTAGCGATCTCCCTGGTAATGGCTCCTGGACACGCTGCTTGGTCCAGTCTTGGTGGGTTTTTCTGTCACGATCGTCAGGGAGAGAAGTAGACCAATGCGCAGCGTGTTGAACGAACATGTTTAGACTTTATTTAATAAAGCACGAACAAAACAATAAACGACTCGTAACGTCCAACGGTAAAAAATACCGACACGGAACAAAAACCCACAAACACAAAGGGAAAACATACAGTTTAAATATGGCTCCCAATCAGAGACAACCAGCCAACAGCTGACACTCGTTGCCTCTGATTGGGAGTCACTCAGGCAAAACATAGAAATAGACGAACTAGAACCCCCAACATAGAAACACACCACATAGAACAAACACACCCTGGCTCAACAACTAGAGTCCCATAGCCAGGGTGTGACACTTCTGACTTCAACTGTATCTATATTAGGGGTGTAACGATTCGTTTTAACAACGATTCGATTTGTATCACGATTCGTGGTTGTCGATACGATTCAAGGACGATATTGGTTCATTTAGAACGATACGATCCGAAACGATTCAGTGACTTGAAATCGATTCAGTAACCTTTTAGCCAAAAATTCAACCAAGTTGACTGAAATAAATACCTGGATACTGGACAGTGCAGGTGAAGTTTCCTAGATTCCTGTTTCTTGTAAGGACCGCAATGGTGGCTTGATAATTTCTCGCTCGTCGGCTTCTCCTCTGTCGTCCGCCATGCTATGTTTTGTTGTCTTTGCGCCTTTGCGCTGCTGTTGGCGCGATGACGTCACGGATAGGCAGACTGAATCGAGTAATGTTTAAAGCCTTTATCATTAAAAGTGCTAAGAAAAAACATCCATATAAAGTCTGACGCGCTTAAATCCAATGGGTTATTTCCTAGTATCGATACAATCGATTTATTACATTTTAAAACGATGTTAGATCGATATATGTTGTCCAAAAGGCCAACTCGCCGAGCACAGATCGATGTAGTTGGATCATAGGAATATAAATCGATACATCGATGTAGGAAATGGATCGTTACACCCCTAATCTATATATATACAGTGGCTTGCGAAAAATATTCCCCCCCCTTGGCATTTTTCCTATTTTGTTGCCTTACAACCTGGAATTAAATTTGATTTTGTGGGGGTTTGTATCATTTGATTTACACAACATGACTACCACTTTGAAGATGCAAAATATTTTTTATTGTGAAACAAACAAGAAATAACACAAAAAAAACAGAAAACTTGAGCGTGCATAACTATTCACCCCCCCAAAGTGAATACTTTGTAGAGCCACCTTTTGCAGCAATTACAGCTGCAAGTCTCTTGGGGTATGTCTCTATAAGCTTGGCACATCTAGCCACTGGGATTTTAGCCCATTCTTCAAGGCAAAACTGCTCCAGCTCCTTCAAGTTGGATGGGTTCCGCTGGTGTACAGCAATCTTTAAGTCATACCACAGATTCTCAATTGGATTGAGGTCTGGGCTTTGACTGGGCCATTACAAGACATTTAAATGTTCAAGACATTTAACTGTTTCCCCTTAAACCACTTGAGTGTTGCTTTAGCAGTATGCTTAGCATCATTGTCCTGCTGGAAGGTGAACCTCCGTCCCAGTCTCAAATCTCTGGAAGACTGAAACAGGTTTCCCTCAAGAATTTCCCTGTATTTAGCGCCATCCATCATTCCTTCAATTCTGACCAGTTTCCCAGTCCCTGCCGATGAAAAACATCCCCACAGCATGATGCTCCCACCACCATGCTTCACTGTGGGGATGGTGTTCTCGGGGTGATGAGAGGTGTTGGGTTTGCGCCAGACATAGCGTTTTCCTTGATGGTCAAAAAGCTAAATTTTAGTCTCATCTGACCAGAGTACCTTCTTCCATATGTTTGGGGAGTCTCCCACATGCCTTTTGGCGAACACCAAACGTGTTTGCTTATTTTTTTCTTTAAGCAATGGCTTTTTTCTGGCCACTCTTCTGTAAAGCCCAGCTCTGTGGAGTGTGCGGCTTAATGTGGTCCTATGGACAGATACTCCAATCTCCGCTGTGGAGCTTTGCAGTTCCTTCAGGGTTATCTTTGGTGTCTTTGATGCCTCTCTGATTAATGCCCTCCTTGCCTGGTCCGTGAGTTTTGGTGGGCGGCCCTCTCTTGGCAGGTTTGTTGTGGTGCCATATTATTTCCATTTTTTAATAATGGATTTAATGGTGCTCCGTGGGATGTTCAAAGTTTCAGATAAAAAAATGTTAACCCAACCCTGATTTGTACTTCTCCACAACTTTGTCCCTGACCTGTTTGGAGAGCTCATTGGTCTTCATGGCGCCGCTTGCTTGGTGGTGCCCCTTGCTTAGTGGTGTTGCAGACTCTGGGGCCTTTCAGAACAGGTGTATAAATACTGAGATCATGTGACGCCTAGATTGCACACAGGTGGACTTTATTTAAATAATTATGTGACTTCTGAAGGTAATTGGTTGCACCAGATCTTATTTAGGGGCTTCATAGCAAAGGGGGTGAATACATATGCACGCACCACTTTTCCGTTATTTTATTTTTTATGTAAATGCAATGTTATAGAAGGGTCAAGACATCTTTTTTGTGATTTCACTTGTTTTTGGGAAATTTACACCAAACAGCAAATCACTTCCTCATCCTCATTGTGCAGTACGGGGGCCCTGAAAAAACATGAAATTGGCTCCAAAAACACCCAAATATGTCATTTTAGAAACAGAAAAGCTCTCAGTATAGTGATGCAGGTCTTTAGATGTTGTACACATGAAATTGTTTCATTCTAAACTTTATCTGTAACGTTAAATTCCATTTTGTTGCGACCCGAGCGATACCGCTCCGTCCATTCTACAGGCAACTGCCAAAATAAAGGAAACACATGAGTAAATGAGGGATACAAGGTATATTGAAAGCATAAGTGACTTTCACACAGTAAGTTCCAGACACTTGTAGAACCTATGCCAAGGCGCATTGAAGCTGTTCTGGCGGCTCGTGGTGGCCCAACGGCCTATTAAGACACTTTATGTTGGTGTTTCCTTTATCTTGGCAGTTACCTGTAGCAGCAGTCTAAACTGAGAATGGAACTGCTGGATAGGGGAAACGGCTCGAGTCGCACAAAATGGAATATTACTTTGCGGAATGTCACAATTTCATGTGTACAACATCTAAAGACCTGCATCATTATACTGAGAGCGTTTCCGTTTCTAAAAGGATGTTTTTGGAGCCTTTGTTAATGTTTTTTCAGAGCCCCCTTACTGCACAATGAGGATGAGGAAGGGATATGCTGTTTGGAGTAAGTTTCCCAAAAACAACTGAAATCACAAAAAAGGTGTCTGGACAGTTCTATAACATGCCATTTACCTCAAAAATAGATTTGGTTGTAAAAAGAAAACGTATCCTTTAACCCGGTCTGTCTCTCCAGTGAGTGTTAATGTGTGTATTCACCCTTTCTCTCTCTCCAGGCCCAAGCCCATGACTCACCAGCTGTCCAGCCCTGATTTCCATG
This sequence comes from Coregonus lavaretus, assembly GCF_964263955.1. Taxonomy (NCBI): domain Eukaryota; kingdom Metazoa; phylum Chordata; class Actinopteri; order Salmoniformes; family Salmonidae; genus Coregonus; species Coregonus lavaretus. Next base: position 24,680,848 of record NC_140015.1, on the reverse strand, counting down.
GTGAGGAGAAGAGCGAGCAGGTGACCAGCATTGGCCAAATCAAACCGGAACTCTACAGACTGCGTGGGGGCGACCAGGGGGAGGGGAAAACGGGGGACAACTGCGGCAAGATCAGCTTCCTCCTGCGCTACGCCTTCAAGTGAGTGAACCGATTCACTTAAGTAATCATCTTCACACCTCGGTGCACTATGTTAAATATACATTAAATGAAGGCTTAGACAGAGGATCAACAGCTGCTCTGTCATCACAGCTGAGTAAAGGTACTTGCCCTAGATATTCTATAATTGCAGTGTTACGTATCACACAGTGGGCAGTTTTTTCACCCATATATACCTGTACATTATGGACTGAATATTGTACACAAGATAGATGGACATTGTTATTGTCTAGCTTCCCATACCTTGAGTGCATTAGTCATGCCCCCGTTGTAGGTTTTCTGCAGCACTGGCTCTGTTTATGTAAATGGTGGGCGTGCCCCCCTTCGGAGGGTTGAAGATGTGAGGTTGGAGGGAGGACGGAGGAGAGGAGGGAGAGAGCAGGGGAAGTGTAGTACAGTCTGCTAGCTCAGTCTCAGTTTCACATCTGCGGCTCTGTGGCTGCCTGGTGGGGTCCATTCTTTCTGCCCTCACACAGATAAACATTACAATGGGGAAAGAAAGTGCTGATGTTCGAAAAACAAGGGAGTGAGAGGCAGTTCAGGGTCATGATTTATATATGGTGAGCTACTTTAAACAGCAGACCCTGTCAACACATAATAGCACCAGACTGTTATAGCACGAAATACAGACACACAGAATTAGGGAGGGAGGGAGGGAGGGAGAGAGAGAGAGAGAGAGAGAGAGAGAGAGAGAGAGAGAGAGAGAGAGAGAGAGAGAGAGAGAGAGAGAGAGAGAGAGAGAGAGAGAGAGAGAGAGAGAGAGAGAGAGAGAGAGAGAGAGAGAGAGAGAGAGAGAGAGAGAGAGAGAGAGAGAGAGAGGTTGATGTTGGTGTATGTTATGATGAGTTTCTCGGGTGTTGAAGTAATCAAGGATGCAAGAATATAGTTAGACACTTTGTAGACAGTTAATGCAAATGTTTAATGATCGGTCCCGGGTTCGTTACAACAATGACCAGAGCTTTGCCCCTTGGTGTTACGAACTAACTTGAACAAAGGAAACACTCTACCTTATATACCCTCTATTACCCTCTTCCTGGCATACATCTGGCAAGTCTCCATGGGCACTCCCTGTCTTTGATGTTCATCACTCTTTACCCCAGGTCAGTATCCTGCCCATCACTCATGCTATCCTAAACATCAGTAATCTCCTTTGACATAATAGAATGTAGACTTTCTGTCTCCTAACCACTTATCTAGTAACTCTAACCTGTTCCCCACGATACTATGACATGACATCATTATACCATAAAAACATAATATCAATCCATTTTCTTTTTTTCTTATCTTGTGGTAAGTAAGATCACTTAACCCCCATAAGTTCATATATAACTTCGTATAAAATACAATATTCTCCAATCAGTAGTACATATATCTCTGACTAGATCCTAAACTATGCTAGATAACTGAGAATTGACCCCTTCAACCTTTCATACCTGAATCCAACTTGATTCTCCATTTATTTAATCAACAAAGGTATAAATTCTCAGTCATCTATCTTATGCGATATCAAACCTCTCAAACCTCTATAAACTCAGTCTGTGTAAAAGATAAACACATAATTAACTACTATATATTCATGATAATAATCTATGTAGTCAAAACCTTATTTTTTTTATATATAAGGAAAAATACCACATAGACATCCCCCCTTTTAAAATGACCCCTTTTTCTGAGACATGCAACCCAAAAAAAAACATACATAGAAATAAATTGTTAACATAATGACATCAACATTACACAACAATTATACATAACCATTACTAAGTTACATGGATATTATAATCTATACACATTAATATACAAATAACAAAACGTCCATCTTCCTCATCCATGAGCTGTCAGAGGACCCCCAAGCTTATCACTGGTCACCTGGGGGATCTATCTGATCGTCCACATCTTCTTCCTATAAACCTTAATTCCATGTCATACAATTCCAACTTAACATTCCCATTCCTCAATCAACATTATTAATGGAATCTAAACTGGAACAAGATGACAAAGAAGAAGAATTTGTCCTCTCCCTCTTTGCATTAACATTAACTGGCACATCTCTAACTGTAATAACTGACATGTTATTAATCGTTTGTACAGATCTTAAAATCAATCCCCGAAAAATTTGAAAACAACACCCCATAACTATTGCTACAATAATTACTATGTCCACTAGAGGACCTAGAATGCTTGCCGTCCATGTTCCTATGGAATTACCACTAAAAAAACGTTGAAAAGACTTCAACAGCATTCAAATTACCATATCCTCCTAATCTTAATATAATAGCATCCAATGCCATGTGATTATCAATTACACTTTCTAATGATTAACATCTCAGACCCAATTCTTAAAAACCCATGATTGTTAAAATATACAATGTTCAACTCCGACTTTGTCCTCCTAATATACCTCAAATATAACATACACATTATAACACTCTATTATCACTCCCTGTTAAATCATTACCCCATGATAATAACCAATTAAGTACTTTCCTATCAACATAGATATTTACCACTCTAAACATCCATATCAATATCACCCAATACTTCAAATCTATATCATTACTAATATGTTAATGCTTTAACCAAATTAATCAACATATTCATGATTTAATTCACAATCCTCACCTTATCTTCCATTACAACTTTCAGAATGTATACTTATATTATCATACATTATAAACATCCATAATTCAATTATGACCCTCATCCTGATAATAAATACAGATCATTATCTCAATGCATTCTTAATACTATTAATTTAGCAGTGTATATACCTACTACCCAAATTATCCAATTTAGATAAATCCAATTTTATTATCAACAAGCAACCCCTTTATTCCTCCCGGCACTTAAATCTTCTGGTGTCTCTTCATTATGTTCTTCAGACAGCTTCATATTTCAAAATGACTTTCCCATTACAATGTCACAACTACAATGTCTCATTTGATTCACCACCAACTCCACAACTTCAATGTCATTTCAACCATTATACCAACAACATAAGACATGTTGCATTTGAACAGATCTTCCTCCATTCCCACTCAGTGGTGGACTCCTTTCCCATTCCTTCGATATAAAAACATGAGAAAATAATTTGATATCTTCGATTGGTTGTTGTAGACCAGTTGCATGTAGAAATTGTATTTTACAAAAACATCTTCAACGCCTCTGATATTCATCTTCAGCCGGTTCATAGTTTGTTACTTTTACTTATTTAGGTTCACACCATGCTAGGCCAAATTATCCCTACTATGCATTAAGATACCATCTGTATTTACCTCACTAGAAGACAAAAACACAACAATTTAATTAATGTAATTTCTAAACCAATAAATCCATATAAACATTCACCATATCACAAATTATCATGCTTTAACAATTATTCCTAATACCAATTCCTAATATACTTCCCAATTTCTATTAGATAAACCCTTTAAATACATATAACCGAATGGAATGACAGTCAGTTGATTCCTGAAAAATCTGGAAAATCTTGAAATTATTGGAGGTCTATAGCTCTATTCCTCCACTGAGGTAATCAGCCATAACCCACATCTCATCAGTATCAATCCTCAAACATCGTCCTCCATCACCTGATAATTGTCATCAACAGTATCCTCATCTCCCTCATCTCTAGATCGTCAGTTTCCTCGTAGCAATCCGTTGCATTGGTTGACATGATACTTGTTCAATCTCCCCTCTATCCATACTAACTGTAAGTCGCTCTGGATAAGAGCGTCTTCTAAATGACTAAAATGTAAATGTAAAATACCTCCGTTGGTGTAGACTGTGTGATGATGCATGAACCTTCTTCCTTCACTAGTTCTATGATCATGCAGAATCCTTGTCCATTTATCACCATCTCTCTGTTGTTGTGTCCTTCTATCAGTGTACCTATATTCCCTGCTTCAAAAACACACAAACAAAACAAAACAATGCTCCACCGAAACGGTGCCATCTTCCTCCTCTGCGTTAGAAAAGTCCTACAATGGTACATGCAGATCTAGGAATCTCTCTCTCTTACTTGCCCCTCCATCAAGGTAGCCATCAACACCTATTCCTAACCTTCCCACTTGGGTGTTGTCCATCTCTGACTTCCTTAATCCTTTACCACCACATAGTCTCCAAGTCGCAAAACATTTCCAGATTCTCCTGGTAAGTCTGGCAGAGAAGCCTTCACCTTTTCAAAAGTAAGTCTGCATAACATTGTTAGTTGAGACACAGCATGCTACTTCATTCTGTCTTCTTATCAGTCCTGATAAGCCTAAAAATAAGACTACTGAATTTTACCAACTGTTGAGATAACCAATGAGATATAAAGAAATCCCCATGTTCCTGGAAGAGAAAGTATACATTTCGTTAACATATAATCAACAATCCAAATATAGTAATTACACACGAAACATGATACATATATCCACAGTCCTATCTCATCAATAATCGTTTATATCAAACTAATTCCTCATAACTACTCCATAAAAAGATAATATAAAATCTCTCACAATATTAAAACCACTCAAAATTCCTCTGAGTTTACAATGATTATGTTGAATTGATTACCCTTCAGGTCATATCCTTTTTAAATCTCAACATGATTATTGAACCCCTACATCTGCTCCTTTTGATCCCATATCAACTAATCCATTATCGTTTACTTTTTCAACAACCTAGTAAATATCAGTTTCCCCTTTTATTGTTCCTAACTTCCCTCTAAATGTCAAATTTCATACATTATCCAATACAACCACGTACTCCTCCTAAGTAAGACTAGATATCTTATCCCCGGCATCGATTTAAAAATTGTTTGATACGTTGTCTCCTACTTTACCCCTAACATAATACTATAGGAGACTTCCATCAATCCTGAAAAAAAAAAAGAACTCCCACTTAGAAGACACTAGATAATAACACGTTTCATTAAGTTAACTACACCTTCCACTATAAACCTATAACCCCTTTCTAGTAATTTAATCATCGCAAACTGTTGCATTGATGTTTTAAATATAAACCTATTGTTTCATAACAAAAAGATGTCACCTTAATCCATCAGGCCAACAGCAACAACTATCTCCCATCGTTCAACATATCTATAAACAGATTATCGTTATCAGAAGTAATGAACCGTCGTCATAACTCACCGCTGTTTAAACAAACTATATAATGTCATAATAAGAATTATCAATTATCAAATATCGTTCCTTATTCAACTATCTAGACATGTTCTTCATTAGTAAATCGTCTCCACAAAGCAATACTACCTAATAACATATTCTCATTCTCCTAAATATAAATAATTACTTCTATTAAACAATCCCATTCAACATCAAGTCAACCTGTCTCATCACCCAATTAACTTACTTACTTTTTAAACCCTCTACAATATCTATCATAATTTACCGCTAATTTTCCTTATAACGGTACCTCAACAGATGACAAATTACTGTGAAGTTATAGTCAAAACAAATAAAACATCCAATTCAAAGCTATTCAACTTTAATTACTATGTTATACTATTTACTATGTGTCGGTAAAACAATTCCTTTCACAAAATGTTTATCAAGTCACCTATTAATCTATGTCAATATCCACAATGTAAAAGTTTTGCTTTCTATCCCTCTCTGGGTTTGAACCAGGGACCCTCTACACATAGACAACATTTACCAGACACACCAAACAAAATCTGCGATCCTTGCAAAGCAACTACTTCCAGTTCATAGAGCAAGTGATGTCACCTAATGAAAACCGCACTAGCTCTCACCGCTAACTAGCTAGCCATTTCATACCAAACATTCAACCCCCTATGACTTCCTACAAAATACGCGATCCTTGTACACCTAACGTAACCCATAATGTCCCTTACAGCGCTCTCACGTTTCAGCAAGCCCCAATGGTTAACACCCGCAGACAAAAATTGAAATTCTTCAATTTTTACTAGCAGACCTAATAAAACACATTTTCAAACAGCGTTCTGCATTTACCTCTATCATAGGGTTTAAAAACGAACGTAACAACATTAACCATCCTAAATTGCCATAGTAACGTCATGTTTGGTTCAGTTTATCTATTACGATATAAGACATTCACTTCTCCATGCGTCGTAAACTATATCCTATTGCTCTTTTAATCAACTAAAATCATAGCCACACAATGAAACCATCACTCCGCCATTATCAGAATGAATGAGATCTAGTCAACTATCCTTTCTAAGTAGGCTACAAGTAACACCAAACACTTGCTGTAGTTTACCATCATATATTGAAATCATCCATTTATCACGATCCAATTTATTTATAGACATATTCCACCATTCTCACTCATTTAATCTAGCAAAACCTTATTCAATGCCCCCAAAAAATTACTACCACGCACTCTTCTCTCCATACCCGTTAACATTTTCACATGTTAGTCATTTAGCTGACGCTCCTAATTGTGCGACCCACAATTAGTGAGCTCATAAATGTTTTATACCTATACTAGCCCCCCTTGGGAATCGAACACACAACCCTGGCGTTGCAAGCACTATTCTCCACCAATCGAGCTACAAGAGTCCTGCTATTTAAACCACACACACTTCAAATCATACATTCAACATCACCAAACCAAATACTCTGTCGTACCCATTCAATCAACACATCAGCAGTGGAATTTACACTCATAAATGCAGATTGTTACTCCATGCCATTGAAATGATAAATAAATTCCACAAATAGCGCCATTACAATGATTTCTCATCTTACCCTCTAATACAAGTTCCATCACTTTACTACGTTAGCTCTACCATGATAATTAGTTCAATTGAACCCTATATTGGCTTTGTACTATATTTATAAATTACGTCTAAAACAACATTACTCACGGTGAGTTTATTCCTTAAATCTTATCTCAATCACATTATCCAACTACGGTACAAACTTAACCCATAAGAATTACTTTTCCACCACGACGTACGTCTACGTTTGGGTGAGCAAGTTTAATACAAACATGACACTCTAATTATGATTTTGTCATTACTATTTCCACATCGTCACAACTCCATATAGAACGTTAGAAATGTATAGATACTCACATCAAATAATCCTTTAGTTAGTTTAACAATCCTCATTCAACCCAAATCAGCCTCTCCTTCATTCTCTCAGCGGAACCAAAAAAAAACAGACTGTAATTTCCAAGGACACTGCCGTTCCTGTCCCAGAAAACACAGACTTTCCACTACTCTCTAAAATAACATCAAGCTCTATTTACCCCTTTTAACTACTCTCCTGAGGATACTCATTATCACCTCTATGCTTACCTATCACTATTATTATTTCATGCAATGTTAGTAACATTCAATGTTAGTAATTAAACACTTGCATCAAATATCCACTTCTGATAATGTATTAAAATGTAGTTCCTATTTGTCGTTTTTGGTGCTATGATTCAATATGTTACTTGTCATTGGCTCCCTCTCCTAGCCAATTTGAGTACTTCATTAAAATATTAATTCAAAAGGGCCTTAAACCCACTCATTCATAATGTTTTTTTTAACCATTATGAATTAAACATCAGAATAAAGAATTCCTTCTCTGTTGGGGCCTCGAACCTCACAACTCTGCACTAAGGACTGTAACCTTCAACTGTAGGCCTCAAACCTACACCAAAATACCTGATAGGGCATTTATAACCTTCTATTAAGGATTTTTAAACTTCAACTGTAGGCCTCGAACCTACTACCAAGGACTTGAACCTCTGATTCTATTTTATAATGTCGTACACTCCATAATCTCGTCATGTTGAGGACTCGAACCTCGCATCTTTCTACGTCCGTCTACCAAAGACGTTTATCGCTGAGGACTCGAACCTCGCATCTTTCTTCGTTTGTCTACCAAAGACGTTTATCGCTTTTCATAATGATACAACACATCTCTCTATTTCATGAATTATTCCATGATGATACAACACATCAGAATACTTATTTCATGAATTATTCCATGATGATACAACACATCAGAATACTTATTTCATGAATTATTCCATGATGATACAACACATCAGAATACTTATTTCATGAATTATTCCATGATGATACAACACATCAGAATACTTATTTCATGAATTATTCCATGATGATACAACACATCAGAGCTTCATATATTTTACTCCTATGATGATACAACACATCAGAGCTTCATAACCTAACTTACTCCCATGATGATACAACACATCAGAATACTTATTTACCAATTTATGCTAATTACTGTTAACACACCTTGTTTTGAATCATAGCGTCATGTCATTTTGCAATTTAATATTCCTCCTTACATCCCTTTACATAATTCAACACCACTCATCGTCCCCCTTCAAAATATTTTTCGTTACAGTTCAGCTTTACCACAGATAAGCAGATTTTAACATAATAATAGAATGAAAGTCTGCTTACCTGTTAGTTGAGCTGTAGACTGTATCCTGTTCGTTAAGACGCCAATCTGTTATGATGAGTTTCTCGGGTGTTCAAGTAATCAAGGATGCAAGAATATAGTTGGACACTTTGTAGACAGTTAATGCAAATGTTTAATGATCGGTCCCGGGTTCGTTACAACAATGACTAGAGCTTTGCCCCTTGGTGTTACGAACTAACTTGAACAAAGGAAACACTCTACCTTATATACCCTCTATTACCCTCTTCCTGGCATACATCTGGCAAGTCTCCATGGGTACTCCCTGACTTTGATGTTCATCACTCTTTACCCCAGGTCAGTATCCTGCCCATCACTCATGCTATCCTAAACATCAGTAATCTCCTTTGACATAATGGAATGTAGACTTTCTGTCTCCTAACCACTTATCTAGTAACTCTAACCTGTTCCCCACGATACTATGACATGACATCATTATACCATAAAAACATCATATCAGTGTATCTCTACCTATACCTACATGTATCGCTATCTCACGTCACAAGACCATTTGTTCTGCTCTGCTTTCTGACAGATAGAGACAGACCGAGAGTGGGAGAGAGAGATAGAGAGAGAGAGAGGGAGAGAGAGGGAGGGAGAGAGAGAGATAATGTGTGTCACCTTCTCTTCACACTGTTAGCACTGTGTGGGATCATTGTAATGTATTTGCCATACATCAATGTTAACGTGCTAGACCCGAGCACATTTGGGGAATAGCAGTCAGGACAACAATGTCAATCTTCCCTCGGCCCTCTGGGAAATGTATTTTCTATTGACACTGCAGTTAAAAGCTGACACATTAGTGCTGTGAGAATCACAGGCGGTTTTCAGCCATTGTCTGTGAAAAATAGTATAGCGAATTTCCCTCTGACAGATCAGTAATAGGTGTATTTTCTGCCGAGTGCTTCTGGGACCGTGTTAGTAGGCCGTCATTGTAAATAAGAATTTGTTCTTAACTGACTTGCCTAGTTAAATAAAGGTTCAATACATTTAAAAAAGCTTGTCTTTTGTTCCTGCTCTTTGTTGTCTTGATGTTCAAACGGACATGTGAGAGCAGGAACGCTACAGTGTTTGTTGTTGTAATGAGGTAATGTTGTTGAATGTGACTTGCCATCAGGGCCAGCTTTTAAACAGGACTCACCTGCCATTTTCAATTATGCTTCATAAAACTACACTGCTCATAGTCATAAGGACTACAGTTCCCATGTACTGACACTGTGTATCGACTTCCAAGCGGAGATGATACTTGACTTGAAGTAAGTAGATAGACTTAAGAAATACTAATTGGACATGTTTCTCTGATTAACATGTTTATCCAATTTAAATATAACTTCCTAATTTACTAATGACGGTATTAATCTTATCCCTGATTTGATGTGATTGTAGGATTGGCATGTTTATCTGGTTTCCTTAATTGGACGTGATTGCATGATAAACATGAAACCTGATTGGATGCAATCGTGTCGTCAACAGGTTTAGCTAAGTCCTGATTGGGCCAGATGATTAAACAGTGTGTTTGTCTGAGCCACTATTGGCTATAGCCTGGTGGTGCTCTCTTCCCCAGAGTTCACGCTGTGTTCCTAAAGGCCCGTAATGAAGTGGTGACACGCTCGTTAACGCAGAAAGACAGGGTCTAATGAGGTCTTATTAAAGGCCTGCCAGCCATCTTCACTCTCTTAATTAAATCCCTCATAAGTAGTTCTGTAGACAGACCACTGGATGTGGGCGGTTCAGACAGACGGACGTCTGCGTGTGTGTGCGTGCATGTCTTTATGTGCAAGCGGACGTGTGTGTGTATGTGTGCATGTTTTTATGTGCAAGCGGACGTGTGTGTGTATGTGTGTGTGTGCGGGCGGACGTGTTTGTGTGTGTGTGCGTGCAGGCGGACGTGTGTGACCCAGACTGACCATAACACAGTGGAATAGCCTACTATGAGAATTATTAATGGCTTGGCTTCTCTCTGGACTCTCTCCTGGGGTACATATACACTGAGTATACAAAACATTAGGAACACATGCTCTTTCCATGACATAGACTGACCAGGTGAATCCAGGTGAAAGCTATGATCCCTTATTGGTGTCACTTGTTAAATCCACTTCAATCAGTGTAGATTAAGGGGAGGAGACAGGTTAAAGAAGGATTTTTAAGCCTTGAGACAATTGAGACATGGATTGTGTATGTGTGCCATTCAGAGAGTGAATGGTCAAGACATAATATTTAAGTGCCTTTGAACAATGCTGTTGGGTTTTTCACGCTCAACAGTTTCCTGTGTGTGTCAAGAATAGTCCACCACCCAAAGAACAACCAGCCAACTTGACACAACTGTGGGAAGCATTGGAGTCAATATGGGCCAGCATCCCTGTGGAATGCTTTCGACACCTTGTAGAGTCCATGCCCTGACAAATTGAGGCTGTTCTGAGGGCAAAAATGTGCAACTCAATATTAGGAAGGTATTCCTAATGTTTTGTACACTCAGTGTACATATGTGCTTACTGTGCTTACATCTCACTGGAACTGCTGGAGCCATTCTGTAGCTTTGTAACAATGGCTTATGCTACTGGGTTGCTCTCATTCACAGATCTACCTTCCTTAAATCCCCCATTAGTAGGGAGAAAACCCTTAAATCAGTGTCAAGGGCTGCTTCATCCTAGACCTCAATGGATCCCCATCGACCCACTCCATAGATACAACATACTCTCCTAACCACTCCACTGTATTTCTATCTACTCTGTAGACCTATGTCTGTCCAGATAAGTTTGACATATAGATTGTGTTGTGTGTTTGTCCCAGACGGTGAGTCTAACATAGATTGTATATGTGTGTGTCCGTCTGCAGTACAGAGCAGCTAGTGGTGAAGATCCTGAAGGCTGTAGACCTGGCTGCCAAGGACGCCAATGGCTTCTCAGACCCCTACGTCAAGATCTACCTACTGCCAGACAGGAAGAAGAAGTTCCAGACCAAGGTAACACATTTATCTAGCCTGATACCAGATCTGTTTGTGCTGTCTAGCCAATGACCATAAATACCTTGGAAGACAGTGCAAACAGATCTGGGATCAGGCTGTCATTTATTACACTTGTCAGTTTTCACACAAATTGGCCTGGTTTTCAGTCCAGTTTGAAGGCACAGCAAAATAATAACCTGAAAAACTTGTAGTTTCGCTCTGATGCCAATTGAGAAATGTGTGCATGCATAACTTGGAGTTCTGTGTGAATGTTCCATTGATGCCACCCAAAGATTTGTGTAAGCATTACCACGAGAGATTTGTGCGGAGTTTCATTGCCGTTTCTCAAGTTACTGTCAGTAAGACCCGAGTTCCTATTATTATCATTTATAAATGACACATTGGAATTAGCTGATATTTTGTTTAGCCTAATCTGAATAAATATGTTAGGTTGTCTAGCAGACTCTCTTGCAGACTCTCTTGTTGACTCTTGTTCTCCCTCCCCCTCTCCCTCTCCTTCCCCCTTCTCCCCCCTATCCCTCTTTCACACTCCCCCTCACTCCCTCCTCAATTCCCCACTCTCCTCCCTCCCCCAGGTCCACAGAAAGACCCTGAACCCGATATTCAACGAGACGTTCCAGTTCGGCGTGCCCCTGGCAGAGCTGCACTCCCGGAAGCTGCACTTCTCCGTCTACGACTTCGACCGCTTCTCCAGACACGACCTGATTGGCCAGGTGGTGGTGGACAACCTGCTGGACTTCAGCGAGGGCACCGGGGAGAAGCCTGTCTGGAGGGACATTGTGGAGGGCACCGCGGTGAGAGAGAGAGCCCTGCCTGACACCATAATGCCAACGCAATGCCACCACTATGTTACCATGATGACACCACTATACCACTATAATATCACCGCTATACCACTACAATTCCGCTACTATGCCACTATAATGCCACTATAATGCCACCGCTATGCCACTATAATGCCACCGCTATGCCACTATACCACCACTATACCACTATAATGCCACCAGTATGCCACTATCATGCCACCGCTATGCCACTATAATGCCACCAGTATGCCACTATAATGCCCCTTCTATGCCACTATAATGACACCGCTATGCCACTATAATGCCACCACTATACCACTATAATGCCACCGCTATGCCACTATAATGCCACCGCTATGCCACTATAATGCCACCAGTATGCCACTATAATGCCACCGCTATGCCACTATAATGCCACTGCTATGCCACTATAATGCCACCACTATACCACTATAATTCCACCACTATGCCACTATACCACCACTATGCCACTATAATGCCATCAGTATGCCACTATAATGCCACCACTATGCCACTATAATGCCACCACTATGCCACTATAATGCCACCGCTATGCCACTATAATGCCACCGCTATGCCACTATAATGCCATCAGTATGCCACTATAATGCCACCACTATGCCACTATAATGCCACCACTATGCCACTATAATGCCACCACTATGCCACTATAATTCCACCACTATGCCACTATAATGCCACCGCTATGCCACTATAATGCCACCGCTATGCCACTATAATGCCACAATATGCCACTATACCACCACTATACCACTATAATGCCACCACTATACCACTATAATGCCACCAGTATGCCACTATAATGCCACCGCTATGCCACTATAATGCCACCACTATGCCACTATAATGCCACCACTATGCCACTATAATGCCACTATAATGCCAACACTATACCACTATAATGCCACCACTATGCCACTATAATGCCACCAGTATGCCACTATAATGCCACCGCTATGCCAATATAATGCCAACGCTATGCCACTATAATGCCACCACTATACCACTATCATGCCACTATAATGCCACCACTATACCACTATAATGCCAACGCTATGCCACTATAATGCCACCGCTATGCCACTATACCACCACTATACCACTATAATGCCACCAGTATGCCACTATAATGCCACCGCTATGCCACTATAATGCCACCAGTATGCCACTATAATGCCACCACCATACCACTATAATGCCACTGCTATGCCACCATGACCACTGGCAGTGCCGAGTTTGGAAGAAGCAGGGGAGAGTATTTAAATAGCCTTTAGATCTAGCGCAATTTAACACTTTTATGTTCTTGGGGACATTGAAAGATTGACATGTCATTAATGTACTGTGATGACAGTTGCCTTCAGTTTGAATATGCTGCCCGTCTAGATTGTGACACCTGTCATGTCTCTGTGGCAATTATCAATGATGCCTGCTTGATGATTTAGCAAACCAAATGCAAGATGGTGGTCTCTGTTACAGACCCTGCTCTCAGCCTGTGGCTCTTTGGGTATTACTGGCTGAGTGTTTACCACATGTTGGCTGGGATCCCTGTTTGACCCCTGAACTCTGACCTCTGTGTGTGTGTGTTGTACAGGAGAAGGCTGACCTAGGGGAGCTGAACTTCTCTCTGTGTTACCTGCCCACGGCAGGTCGGCTCACCGCCACCGTCATCAAGGCCACCAACCTCAAAGCCATGGACCTCACCGGCTTCTCAGGTGACTGACCTACTGACCACAGCACACTGACCACAGCAAACGGACCACAGCACACTGACCGCAGCACACTGACCGCAGCACACTGACCACAGCACACTGAACGCAGCACACTGACCACAGCACACTGACCACAGCACACTGACCGCAGTACACTGACCACAGTACACTGACCACAGCACTGAGGGTCATCTCTTCTGTTAGAAACAGCATGGCAGAAAAACAATATAAAAGTGACAAGACTCACATCATACATTTTGTATTTCAACTATTATTTGAATGCAATTAGGCCTGCATAAACAGATGGAGCAAACACATCAATTGACTGAATTCATGAATATTTGAATATTGATATGTGACGTTCTGTAAATATTGCCAAAATAAATACTGTTCAACTGTTCCAAACACAGCGAAGTGCCATAACCTGGTTCTGTGGGAATGTTGTAAATACAAGCAAATGCCCAAATCATTAACATTGTAGCGCTAAAAACCGCAGCAAACAAACAACCAAACGCTTTAAAGTCAATTGCATAATCAATCCTAAAACACAATTGTCCTGGCCTGATTGATGGCTCGGACTTAGATAGCTGATGATGATTTAATGAATGAATGCCTAACTGAAGTAATTTAGATATTAATCTGCCTGTGAGGATGTGATGATCCTGCATTACCACGGTAACAGTTACTGACGAAACAACACGCTAAATTATGAGGCCTCTCCGTTATTACTGCTTTTATGATTAGGAGATTATTAGAATGCCTAACAAAGGTGTAAAAAAAATCCACCATAAAATCAAATGGTAACTGTCCGTGTTCTGTAAGTGCTACAACGAATTAGAGCGGCAGTTTGTATTCTGTGGCAATTGATGTGAATCCACTTGTTTTACTTTGGCCTTAATTCGCCTTGCCCAAGGTGCCTTGATTTGTATGCCTTTTATGTGTTACAGACAGATGCCTGGGCGTGGGAGTATCATTTGTTCTTCTCTTATCTTTATCCCTCTCTCTCTCTTTCTTCCATTCTCTTCCTCTATTTATTTCTCTCTTTCTCGCTCTCTCTCTCTTTCTTTCTCTCTCTCTCTCTTTTTCTCTCTCTCTCTCTCCCTCCCTCTTTCTCCCTCTCTCAGACCCGTATGTGAAGGCTTCTCTGATATGTGACAGCCGAAGGCTAAAGAAGAAGAAGACATCCATTAAGAAGAATACATTGAACCCCACCTACAACGAGGCTCTGGTCTTTGACATCCCCCATGAGGACATCGACAGGGTGTCCATCGTCATCGCTGTCATGGACTATGACTGGTGAGCAGAGACCTGGGCTGTTATTACTTTGTTATTATTGGACAATGGGAGTTGTATAACTTTGTGTGTGTTGTGGAGCAGATCTGTTGATATAATTGATACCATTATAATACTGACTATGTATTTGGATGGTTGCGGTTGTTAATTGTTAGATAAGGGTATGTCTGTTGTTGGTAGTTGTTATTTGTATGGTGTGTAGCAAGGTTATTATAGTAAACTGAAACTAAAACTAATCATGACTAATCATCACTCAAAACTATTTAGTAAACTGAATTAAAATAATTAACAAACCCGTTTGACAAACTAAAACTATACTGCCTCCAAAACTAACTAAAATAAAATAAAAACCATCATGAAATATGTTTTATTTTATTTTTGGGGGGCAAAATTCGAACAGGGTTTTCAAGCTAAACTAAGTTTTGTATTGAAGTCAATGTACCCAGAGGAGGACGGAAACTAGCTGTCCTCCGGCTATACCATGGTGCTACCCTACAGAGTGCTGTTGAGGCTACTGTAGACCTTCATTGCAAAACAGTGTGTTTTAATCAATTATTTGGTGACGTGAATATATTTAGTATAGTTTTATCCAAAAAGGATAACTTTTTTAAATGTTTCACTATTTTTAATTTTTATGAAATTCACTGAGGAGGATGGTCCTCCCCTTCCTCCTCTGAGGAGCCTCCACTGGTGTACACATTGTACAATCAATTAGTGACAGAGAGCCTCAAATATCACTTTTATTTTTATATATCCACTGTACACATAAATCATGGCAAATTGGTTCCTGTTTCAGCCATGTCTTTGGTCACGTTTGTGTGGGTCAAACAAAAACACCCTAATGATTGGTTGACAATAGAGCCTCACACAATGCAGGCGATGGCTGCAGGATAAAGTTGGTGAAGAGCAACTGCAGAAACTTGCAGTCGACTGCAGTCAAAACTTCATGACCTTTGATCATATGATTTTTGTAAAGTCTATGCAGATTAAATGTAGGCTCCAGTCTGACGATCTTTATCGCCAGAATGCAACACTTTAAAAGGCGGTGACCAACGATGGAGCTTCAACACTCCTGGTTGTTGAGGAAATTGACCCACTACTACTGTTTACTTGGTGCATCTACGTCATCTTCCTGAGTCTACCGTTAAACCAAACCTAACCCATGACCTGACCCATCACATTATTACTGCCCACAGTGGCAAGAACTATACATAAATGGCTCCTAGCCTCCCATGCATAGGTTACTTTCTGTCCCTAACACTAAAACTAAATCTGAAACTAAATAATATAAAAATGAAATATACATGTTTTTATAAAAAGTAAACAAAATAAAAAATAAGGTAAAGTAGATCTGAAATCTAACTGAAACTAAAATGAATTTCAAATTAAAATCTGAAAACGAATTAGCAGTTAGCACTCTGTTACGTTGATAGACATTGTTATTTGGTTGGTGTGTAGTTAGTACTGGATCATGTGTAACGTATGTTGATGGTGGTTATTATTTGGTTAGTGTGTAGTTAGCACTGTGTGGGTCTATTACGTTGATAGATGTTGGTGTGTAGTAGGATGGGTCATTCTGTAACCTTAAAGTAACTGTCCAATGTTAAATATTAACTATAATTACTTACAATATGAGTGAAATAGTTTTCCATCCAATAAAAAAAAAAATATATGTATGTTAAGAAGCTTTTCTGTGTTGGAATGGTGTGGGCGTAACCCAACAACAGAATGGTGTGGGCGAATACCAGTCATTAAAAATATCCTCCTCTAGACCGCTGATTGGCCAGCTCATCCTCCTCAGGAGTATGACATCATACTCTATGAGGAAATAGCAAGCATTTTTGAAATGGTCTGTATGAGATTGAAGTTTGAGGTGTTTTTTCTCCAATTCATGCTTTGGCCACAAATACGACTATAGGATGAATCAACAAAATAATTTGGGTATGAGTTAGCAGAATATGAACTTTGAAAAGTGAGATTTTCACTGGACCGTTACTTTAATAGACATTATTATTTGGTTGTTGTGTACTAGCATGGGTCAGTCTATAACATTGATAGACGTTATTTGGTTGGTGTAGTTAGTACTATGTAGGTCTGTACCATTGATAGACAGTGTTATTTGGTTGGTGTGTAGCAGTGGTCTGTTGAACAAATAGCTGAGTGTCCTAGTGAGTCAGACTCCTGGTGGATGGACGCCTCATGAATAATCATGATTTATGCTAATACTATGAGTTAGCAGAATATGAACTTTGAAAAGTGAGATTTTCACTGGACAGTTACATTACATTTTAGTCATTTAGCAGACGCTCTTATCCGGAGCGACTTACAGTTAGTGAGTGCATACATTTTCATACTGGCCCCCCGTGGGAAACGAACCCACAACCCTGGCGTTGCAAGCGCCATGCTCTACCAACTGAGCTACAGTTACTTTAATAGACGTTGTTATTTGGTTGTTGTGTATTAGTGTATGGCCGTTGATAGACGTTGTTATTTGGTTGGCGTGTACTAGCATGGGTCAGTCTATAATATAGATAGATGTTATTTGGTTGATGTGTAGTTAGTACTATGTGGGTCTGTACCATTGATAGACGTTTTATTTGATTGGTGTGTAGCAGTGGTCTGTTGAACACATAGCTGAGTGTCCTAGTGAGTCAGACTCCTGGTGTACGTCTCCTGTTTTACATAAGGATGGGCACCTCATGAATAAACATGGTTTATGCTAATGATAATGGAAATAGTGTCTGGGGGTGAGACACTGTGTAACCATGCCAGTGTTTCTCTGTCTGCACTCACACCCTCCATCATCACACCATCGCCTGGCTGGTGTGTGTTTGTGTTTTTCTGTTTGTGTTTTCTTTATCTGTTATTAAACCCATGTTGTAGGTTATAGTATCTCTATAGTTCTGTGTGTGTGTGTGTGTTCATGTGTGTGTGTGTTATCTTTTATTCATTTAAAACCCAGGTTATAGCATCTCTATAGTTCGATGCTTGTGTGTGTGTTTGTGTGTGCGTGCGTGCGCGTGTTTGTGTGTTTGTCTATGATATGAATGTGCTCTCTATTGGTATTGAAACCTTTGTAATAGTCTCTGTATATTGTGCGCTCGTTATTGAATATCCAACCTCTGCTACTGCATTCTCTTCCCAGCACTCAAGGTTGATAAATGAGGCCTACTCTGCCTGTTCCTCACAGACTCTCTCCCTCTCTCTCTCCCTCTCCCCCTCCCTCTCCCTCTCTCTCTCCCTCACTCTCTCTATCTCTCTCTCGCTCACTCTCTCTCTCTCTCTCTCTCTCTCTCTCGCTCACTCTCTCTCTCTCCCATCCCTCTGTCTGTCCCTGGTTGTGGGTCGGTCAGTATTGGTCATAACGAGGTCATAGGGATGTGTCGTGTGGGCAGTGACGCTGAGGGTCCTGGGAGAGAGCACTGGACAGCCATGCTGGCCAACCCCCGCAAGCCCATAGACCACTGGCACCAGCTCGTCGAGGTAATTCTGTGCATGATGTGTGTGTGCGTGTGTCTGTTTTCATTTGAGTGTGTGTGTGTGTGTGTGTGTGGTGTGAGTAACTACAGCCCTTTATTATGCAGGCCTGTGCTCTCATTCTATTTTCCTACTTCATATACAGTGGGAGAAAAAAGTATTTAGTCAGCCACCAATTGTGCAAGTTCTCCCACTTAAAAAGATGAGAGAGGCCTGTAATTTTCATCATAGGTACACGTCAACTATGACAGACAAAATGAGGAAAAAAAATCCAGAAAATCACATTGTAGGATTTTTAATGAATTTATTTGCAAATTATGGTGGAAAATAAGTATTTGGTCAATAACAAAAGTTTCTCAATACTTTGTTATATACCCTTTGTTGGCAATGACACAGGTCAAACGTTTTCTGTAAGTCTTCACAAGGTTTTCACACACTGTTGCTGGTATTTTGGCCCATTCCTCCATGCAGATCTCCTCTAGAGCAGTGATGTTTTGGGGCTGTCGCTGGGCAACACGGACTTTCAACTCCCTCCAAAGATTTTCTATGGGGTTGAGATCTGGAGACTGGCTAGGCCACTCCAGGACCTTGAAATGCTTCTTACGAAGCCACTCCTTCGTTGCCCGGGCGCTGTGTTTGGGATCATTGTCATGCTGAAAGACCCAGCCATGTTTCATCTTCAATGCCCTTGCTGATGGAAGGAGGTTTTCACTCAAAATCTCACGATACATGGCCCCATTCATTCTTTCCTTTACACGGATCAGTCGTCCTGGTCCCTTTGCAGAAAAACAGCCCCAAAGCATGATGTTTCCACCCCCATGCTTCACAGTAGGTATGGTGTTCTTTGGATGCAACTCAGCATTCCTTGTCCTCCAAACACGACGAGTTGAGTTTTTACCAAAAAGTTCTATTTTGGTTTCATCTGACCATATGACATTCTCCCAATCCTCTTCTGGATCATCCAAATGCACTCTAGCAAACTTCAGACGGGCCTGGACATGTACTGGCTTAAGCAGGGGGACACGTCTGGCACTGCAGGATTTGAGTCCCTGGGGGCGTAGTGTGTTACTGATGGTAGGCTTTGTTACTTTGGTCCCAGCTCTCTGCAGGTCATTCACTAGGTCCCCCTGTGTGGTTCTGGGATTTTTGCTCACCGTTCTTGTGATAATTTTGACCCCACGGGGTGAGATCTTGCGTGGAGCCCCAGATCGAGGGAGATTATCAGTGGTCTTGTATGTCTTCCATTTCCTAATAATTGCTCCCACAGTTGATTTCTTCAAACCAAGCTGCTTACCGATTGCAGATTCAGTCTTCCCAGCCTGGTGCAGGTCTACAATTTTGTTTCTGGTGTCCTTTGACAGCTCTTTGGTCTTGGCCATAGTTGAGTTTGGAGTGTGACTGTTTGAGGTTGTGGACAGGTGTTTTTTATACTAATAACAAGTTCAAACAGGTGCCATTAATACAGGTAACGAGTGGAGGACAGAGGAGCCTCTTAAAGAAGAAGTTACAGGTCTGTGAGAGCCAGAAATCTTGCTTGTTTGTAGGTGACCAAATACTTATTTTCCACCATAATTTGCAAATAAATTCATTAAAAATCCTACAATGTGATTTTCTGGAGAAAAAAAATCTCAATTTGTCTGTCATAGTTGACGTGTACATATGATGAAAATTACAGGCCTCTCTCATCTTTTTAAGTGGGAGAACTTGCACAATTGGTGGCTGACTAAATAATTTTTTTCCCCACTGTATGTAATTGTCCTTGGCCTTCTTTTCCCCTGTTCTAACTAGTCTTTGTTTTTCTATTCAGTTGTAAGTAACCACACGTACATACAGCATCTCAGAGTAGGAGTGCTGGTCTAGGATCAGTTTTGCCTTTTAGATCACATTGAATAAGATGACATGGACAGGGGGGACTGATCCTAGATCAGCACTCCTACTCTGGTCTGTCTTTTCATCCATTCCATATTTTAATTAGTAATGAAATATCTATTTTACCATACATTTACCTTTGTTATCTACAGTGTCTGTGTTGGTGATACTAACTCTGTTTTAATATATTTTTCCAGGAAAAACTTGTGGCCTCATTTGTGTCAAAGAGTCCCGCAGCCTCCCCCAAGCCTCACATCGTGGTGGACAGTCCTCACTCTGAGTAGAACTGTGAGTAGAACTCTTGATTCAATGCTCTCACATGCAGTGCCAGGACCAGTGTTCCATTTCAATTCAAACAAATTAGTTGTATGATTTGGAAAACATTGTCATTACATAGTACAGGCAATTTCTGCTTCATGAATTAGATTGGATTGATTTCCTGCATTGCCTTTATTGAAGTGGACCCCAACCCTGACACACAATTTTCCAATATTCCATAGCTCTCTGTGGAGGGACCTATATAACCACAGCTTTATGATTATAACCATGGTGAATGTGATCCAGCTGAGACTCAGAGGCTCTTAGATTAACGAGTTGTGAGGCAAGAGTATCTGTACCATCTAGATGTTATGGGTTGTGTAATGCCCCCCTCCCCCTGACTTACTGTACTCTACTGCTCTGTTCTCTGTTTATGTATCTTCTCTCTCTCTCTAGGTTATTATCATCTTTCCAGTTCCAGACTTTCCTTTCTTTCCGCTCATCTGTGAATAATTCTCTCCATCAAACAAAGAGAGATAAGGAGACACATCAACTGCTACTGCTGTTCTACTGCTACTAATGAATTTTCCAACTCCTGTCGCAACAAAGCACAGGAAAACAGATTCTACATTCTATACAAGCAACACTTAGAACTCTGACACACACACACACACACACACACACATACATACACACACTGTGCTTCAGGTTAATGCCAGTAATTAATCCAGGAGGAGTGTGATGATGCATATTTCTCCCTCCAATCAGACCTGGGCCTAAGGATTCTGCACTGTATAGACTTCAAAAGACAAACCATGTCAATGCTTTACTTTAGGCCATTAGTATACAGGTGTAGGAGTTAGGAAACGTCTGTGCAGCATTTTCAGCAGGGCAAAAATCAGTTGTGGAGATTCTAGTCTAGTCAATTCTTGACGCCTGGTTTGGGCCTACCCTCTGGATCCTGGCTTTTCTGGCTTCTTTTAGCTGGAGGAAGGAACCTTCACCGGTCATTATTCTTGATGTCAGGGGAGGGAGAAATGTGGATGAACCCATCTGCCGAAGCATGTTTCGTAACCTTGAAATGTGTCCCTTCACCTCATTATTTTGTCGCCTTCTTCATGGTGCTCATTAATATGAATTCGCTTTTATTTTTCTATTTGTTTAGTTTTGGGGGTTTGTGTAATATAATCATCCAGAATGGAATTTATCCATACAATTTTTTTACGATCCACTAAGGATGTGACAGTGAGTACTTGAAGACCTGAACTATTTGAGCGCCTTCGGATGTTACAGGAATAGTGTTCCACTGTTTGGACATACTGGCAGACTTTACCCCAGAGGACTCTACAGGAGAACTGTGATGAGGACGGACCTGCTCGGCTTGGAGTGCACTTACTGGAAATGTATCCTACAGGGAAGGATTTCACCATTATACCGAATTTTTCTATCATTCCAGGATTTTGTTTTTTGGAAAGACATTATTTAATTTCAAAATAAAAAAATTGTCTGCAGTCCATCATGTCTCCGACTGGACGACAACGTTAGAAGGACACACAATTTTGTGTTGCTTTGATTTGTGTGTATTTCTGTGTTTGTGTGTGTGTGTGTTTTGTATTTGTGTGCGTCTGTGTGTGTATGCCTGTGTGTCTGTGTGTGTCACTGTGACCTTCTGTGTGACACATTTCTGTGCTCATGCTGTTCCTATCTTCTACCTGTCCTCGGGGCCCTACACCATTCCTAGCATCCACAGACTGAAACTCCTGTCTTTGAACAAAATGTGGCTTCTGTCCTGTGCGTCTTAGAAGAACCATTTTTGTGTAGGACCCATTGCACTTGGTGGGGAGTGGGATACTTATGATCCCTGATGAACAGTCGGTCTCTCAGAGATTAGAGTGTATTGCCTGTGTTGTTTCCCAGATCAGCTGTCAGTCACTCAAAAGTGCCCCCCCCCACCTGATCTAAGTAACTGTGTTGGTTGTGTACTTCTTTTAGTAAATGTGTACTGTATGTCTGAGGGCAAACCAGTTGGCACCGTGATTGAAAAATAAAAATGTTGGATACGTTTTGATTACTTATAAAAAAGATACAAAAAAACAGATGAGGTATAATTTTTGACTAGTTTATGTCCCCTAGCAGTCCCTCCAAACGGGGAGACAGAGAGGGGGTAGCCATGTCCTTTATCTCTAGTGAAATACAATGACCCCCGGTTTACGCTCTGCACTTCCTCTTTAAGCACCATGTGGCTACTGCCATGAGAGAACCATGTCTACCGCAACTTCTGCTACTATAACCTCAACTAACTGTTAGCATTACTAATGCTATGGCTGCCATTTCCTCTTAAACGCATTCAGGGGGATCCAGTTACTATTCCAACTTCAGGCCAAGGAAGTGCAGGGATGCTTACCGGTATGCTTGGTATGCACACAGATTAAAGCTGTATATCCCATATCATAGCCAGAAGTTTTCCATCTGGTACTGTATGTCACCTCAGGTTGTTCTGGGAGGTCATTGATCTGCCTGTATAAGTAGATACTATAGTATTGATCCATTGGCCTATCTCCAGGCTCTGTCTCCATCCCTCACAGTCCATATGATTCTCTGCCCCATAACGCTGTGGTGTTAGCAATCACTCAGCACTGGAGGTGGTTAGTGTGCTCCCAGTATTACCCTCCACCTCTCTCTCTCTCTCTCTAAATATACCTTTCTCTTTCCCCTTTATCTCTTTCTATACCTGTCTCTCGCTCTCCTTGATTGCTGGTCCTCCCACTCTATTTCTAAAAACTCCCATTTTCCCACTTCCCTCTCTCTCTCTGTCTCTCTCTCTCTGTCTCTCTCTCTCTCTCTGTGTGTGTCTCTCTCAGTGTTAGTGCAGTTCTGAATGGACATAGGGAAATGTGTGTGCATGCTAATATTAACATGAATGATGTCAACTTGATGCAATGATAATTCAATATGTGATGCTTTAAGCAAAACCTGACAATGAACTTGATACTAATACTACTAATGACGAAAATGGAGACCTAGCAATCGTTATCTCTGTAATCAAAACAATGATGATAAATAACATTGTTTATCCTGTATATCTTCCTTAAATTGGTATTCCTGATTTAATTTTTGATTCTTTTGATAATTTCTTCAGAAGTTTACTTTTTTTATGGGTTAAACTGAGAAATAGACATTTGAACAGAAGTGAGACATTCAGTCAGGATGCTTGTTTCAGCCAGAGAACTAGGAGGAGGAGGGTGAAGAGGAAGATGATGTAGGTGAACGTGTGGGAGATGGTGTGGCTGAAGCAATGATAATGGAAATAAAGGATATGTATCATCCAGCCTTATTCTGTGTGTGTTTGTTTATTAATCACTGTGTGTGAAGTAGGTGTGGGTGCGTGCAAGCCTTGTGTATTAGGTACATATACAGTAGCCAACACACACACCGGACCTATATATATACACTACCAGTCAAAAGTTTGGACACACCTACTCATTCAAGGGTTTTTCTTTATTTTTTCTATTTTCTACATTGTAGAATAAAAGTGAAGATATCAAAACTATGAAATAACACATATGGAATAAGGTAGTAACCAAACATTTTTTAACAAGTCAAAATATATTTTATATTTGAGATTCTTCAAATAGCCACTCTTTGCCTTGATGACAGCTTTGCACACTCTTGGAATTCTCTCAACCAGCTTCATGAAGTAGTCACCTGGAATGCATTTCAATTAACAGGTGTGCCTTCTTAAAAGTTAATTTGTGGAATTTCTTTACTTCTTAATGCATTTGAGCCAATCAGTTGTGTTGTGACAAGGTAATGGGGGTATACAGAAGATAGTCCTATTTGGAAAAATACCAAATCCATATTATGGCAAGAACAGCTCAAATAAGCAAAGAGAAACGACAGTCCATCATTACTTTAAGACATGAAGGTCAGTCAATACGGAAAATGTCAAGAACTTTGAAAGTTTCTTCAAGTGCAGTCGCAAAAACCATCAAGCACTATGATGAACCTGGCTCTCATGAGGACCGCCACATGAATGGAAGACCCAGAGTTACCTCTGCTACAGAGGATAAGTTCATTAGAGTTACCAGCCTCAGAAATTGCAGCCCAAATAAGTGCTTCACAGAGTTCAAGTAACAGACACATCTCAACATCAACTGTTCACAGGAGACTGTGTGAATCAGGCCTTCATGGTCGAATTGCTGCAAATAAACCACTACTAAAGGATAAGAAGAAGAGACCTGCTTGGGCCAAGAAACACGAGCAATGGACATTAGACCGGTGGAAATGTGTCCTTTGGTCTGGAGTCCAAATTGGAGATTTTTGGTATAACCACTGTGTCTTTGATATGGGTGAACGGATGATCTCCGCATGTGTATTTCCCACAGTAAATCATGGAGGAGGAGGTGTTAGGGTGTGGGGGTGCTTTGCTGGTGACACTGTCTGTGATTTATTTAGAATTCAAGGCACACTTAACCAGCATGGCTACCACAGCATTCTGCAGCGATACGCTATCCAATCTGGTTTGGGCTTAGTGGGACTATCATTTGTTTTTCAACAGGACAATGACCCAACACACCTCCATTTGTTTAACACTTTTTTGGTCACTACATGATTCCATATGTGTTATTTCATAGTGTTGATGTCTTCACTATTATTCTACAATGTAGAAAATAGTAAAAATAAAGAAAAACCCTCGAATGAGTAGATGTGTCCAAACTTTTGACTGGTACTGTATATCTGTATCCATACTGTATTGAATATTTTCTGAACCTATAGGACCTCCCTCTCTCTCTTTTCTGCTGTGCATTAAGTTGTGTGTAATTATTTAGTCACTTTGTCATTAATTCTTTATTGTGGCCCCACTTGATCTAAATGAAAAGTGGAGTGCTGCTGCCTGCCCTGAGTGTCTTTCTCTGGTCTGCCTCCTACTGCTGCTTTGTGAGTCTTTTCTAGCAGTCATATAAATGCCATGGAAGTCATGTGGTGATTATACCCTTATGAACTGAGCATTACAGTCATGCCCACTGCCAGCACACTGAAACTCTACTACACCAACCGAGGGGGAAGTTTGCGCATGGGTGTGCATGCATGTGTGTGACAGAAAGAGAGAGGAGGAGGAGGAGGAGGAGGAGGAGGAGGAGGAGGAGGAAAGGATTAAGAGAGTGAGTGGGAATGACATAGAGCGAGGGGAAAGCAGGGAGTGGATGAGGAGGAGGAGAGGAATTATAAAAACAAAGAATGGAAGAGAAAGAGTGTGTGTGAGAGTGAGTGTGTTTTTGTGTGTGGTGTGTGTATGTGAGGGAGAGGCGGAGGAGAACAGGTCTGTATATAGACACACTCGTCTAGGGGCGAACGGGGCACCTGCGGCGCTTTGACAGTGTGAGCAGCGTGAGAACAGTTGGGGGGGGGCCGGGGGAACTGCTGTCTCCATGGCAACGTTCCCACCGTGCAAAAAAAAATCATTTAGTCTGAAAGACATTTCACTCAGTTCAGTGAGCTGAAAGAGGCAGAGAAGGAGGGAGAGAGAGTTAGAGACTGGAGGAGGTGTGTGCAATATATATATAGAGCTGTTTCCATCACACTGGAGGGATTTATTAGGAAGCTGTCAGCCGTGTGTTATTGCTAATATATTACTGATTACTATATATAATGGTAATGTATTCTTATCTCATTAAATATAGATGTCCTTGCTGTGGGTGAGCCTTTGGTGTTTTTGAATTTAGCAAAGAAAGAAAGCAACGACACCATATAGATAAAGTGAATGTAAACCTCAAATCTCTATGTGACAAAAACAGAAATATTCACTGTGCAGTGTAAGACTATCATAAGCAATATGGCTTCACCTTTCAGTCCACTCCCTATACAATTTCACATTTTCAACTTAATGATGTTATGCCTCCATAAATGTTCATAAATGTCATCCTAGAATAAGAAATAACCTCTGTGTGTGTGTCTGTGTGTGTGTGTGCATACGTGTGTGTGTGTGTGTGTGTGTGTGTGTGTGTGCATGTGTGTATGTCCTCGTGTGCGTGTCTGTGTATTTGTGTTTTGACCCAATACTGTTTTTGAAAATCAGTGTGTGTTATTTGTCATAACCCTGTTCTGTCTGTATGTCAGTGTATCAGTGTGTTTGTGGTGATTACCTGTTGTGAGAGGACCAGATGGTCCCCTCTCTCCCAGCTGGAGGAGCCGGTCAAAAGAGTCTATACTTCCCACCACCTGGAGCAACCACTGAGGACAATCAAAGCACATCATAGAGAAAAATGATCAAACCCCACAAAACAGCCCCCTAAAGCAATATGCCATTTATCATCACCAAGGGGAAGTCAAAATATAACAGTGACTAAATTTGTTTACCGACCACATAAGGAGTTGTAAAATTTTCTAATTGCAGGAGAACTGCCGGTTCTACCAACTGAACTTCAAAAGCAGTGACAAACTGCACATCCCTCAGAGCAACAAAATACATCAAAGTCCCCTAGAAAGGGATGGACACCCGGTCCCTTTCAAAGGAATTAATTTGGCCACTGTACTTAAGTCTGAATGAAAGGTTGTGTGGGTTTAATGAGTTTGGGACCCAAGGATAGCCTTGGGCACACTCCTGGCCCCGCATGAACCCTGCTAAGGTCACTGGGAGCGAGCACCCATGATGTGGCCCTCACTTGCTGTTTGCCCATAGCCTAAATAGAACCGCTGCCATTTTACAGTGCCCTGCTCTGCTTTAAATTGGGTTAAATGGATTCAGAACATTGTTTCTGTGGGATGTTTTGAGTTTGATGAGCTCTGATGAGCTCTGATGCCCATTGCTATCAGCTGGGCTGTGGCTGACTGGCTCACAGGGGTATAGATTATATTGTTGGACCGAGAGAAACACCAGCACCGTTGTGCCCCGATCACAGGTTCGCTCATGGCACATTGTGCTGATTTAACAGCAGGTTAGCTCGCTGAAGGACTCACCAGTAATTATGTGCTTGTTTCAGCACAGAGGATAGGAGGTAATAGAGACATGTCTTGGTTATATAAAGGTTACGATGGCAAGGGGGTTAGGCAGTACCTGTAGGCCTATTTATCAACCTATGTAAACGTATAGGACTTATAGGTTTATGCTTGATGTACTGGATACATGGACAAGGGGGGCTATAATCACTGATCCATGTATCACTTCCTTGCCTGTTTCTCAAAATCATGCAGCTCACCGCATTCAAGGCCTAGTCATTTTCTAAGACTGGCAGACTGTGCTGACCTCTGGTGTAACAACACGGTATGGCATATATGGCAAATAAATAATATAACATCATAACATGTCTCATATATATATTATATATCTCTATAATTTCACTATAAATGTCATCAATTTGGTATAAATGATAGGACTGTCACTGACTGCCAGGACTGCCAGTAACCGCTTAGGTCCTCTGTAGCTCAATTGGTAGAGCATGGCGCATGTAACGCCAGGGTAGTGGGTTCGATCCCCGGGACCACCCATACGTAAAAATGTATGCACACAGGACTGTAAGTCGCTTTGGCTAAAAGCGTCTGCTAAATGGCATATATTATAATGGCAGCCATAGAGATGTCAATCTGTTGATTGAGCATCCCTTGAGTTCCATTTTCAAGCCCAACCAGGCCTGAAATGTCGATAACAGAACGTTTGCCTATTGGTTTGTTTTCGGCACGGCCTACTTTGTGTGTCAAAATGACAATGGTTTTGTTTTACTTACTGTACAATGTAATTTAATTTCAAAGTATTTGGCCTCGTCTAACACACAATTATTTGTCTGACGGCTAAATACCGCCAGGTGAGTAGCCATGTAGCTAGCTGAATGCAATGTTAATGAATGATTTGCTAATGATGGAAATACTTTGGCTAGCATTGGCTTGTGGCTAAGTTACCTCGCTAATGCTATAATGTCTACATGCCCACGATTAATGGGATTTCTACGTCGCTTACTAAAGCTTTGATATTACTGTCTGTTAAAATGTTTAATATGTTAACCACATTAACGTTAGCTGGATAACTGTATACAGTGAATGTAAGAGTGGTCCTCTGTAGCTCAGCTGGTAGAGCACGGCGCTTGTAACGCCAAGGTAGTGGGTTCGATCCCCGGGACCACCCATACACAAAAAAATGTATGCACGCACGACTGTAAGTCGCTTTGGATAAAAGCGTCTGCTAAATGGCATATTATATTATTATTATAGTTGCTGGTCATAGAAGTACAAAAGTTAGCGGTAGCTAAACTAACGTTAGCTTAGTGGTTGGCTGACTGGGGTGTATTCATTACGCCGATTCTACCGTTTACTCCAGACGTAATGAATACACCCCTGACACACACGTGACTTTAGGATGCTTTGACAGAGCATAATCAGTAGCCGTATAATCAACACACTATGTAATTATCTTTTAACGTATATATGTACATTATTTTTTGGGAAAGTATCCTGGTCACGCCACCAATATAACTGTGTTAAGAGTCAAAGGGAGGGGAAACCCCGCCTAGAGAGATACCACTTGGTCTTTGGAAGCAAATAGTGGGGTGGAACTAAAAGACGTGAGCATTTACATAAAGAGGAGTGACTATGTATGTTGTGTAAGAATGAAACTATATAAAATGAGAGCTCCGAGTCAGGATGGACCAGCTCGGCTTGTTACTTTATTACAAAGTCTATACTGAATTCACAAGCTCCGGTGTCTGAGAGATATTTTAGAGAAGTATTTCAACGACAGCTGCTATGGAATTCTCCGCCATACCTGCTCCGTGACGTGGAGAGTGTCAGCTACACGGGCTGCACCGCAGACAATCTGGTAAAGATCATCAGAGACGTAACATAGCAGTACTATCAGATAGCCTGTATAGACAACCCGCTGGGCCATTTTGGGGAATGATCTGACTTGTACTTATTAATGGATGCTGATAGCTCATAATAACCTTGTACCTCTTCCTCAGAGAGGGATTCATTTTTCTGTGGTGTCGCCACGTTACGGGCACTGTTCGACTGGGCGTCGCCAGTCGGGGGACCAGTCGACCCCCACCCAGACTACAACCAAGACCCCTTCCACATGATCCTGGTCAGGGGTATCTCACTTCCTGGTGAGGAGCAGCGCCATAAAGACTCTGCTGATTCATACACATCAGGATTGACAGAGAACAGAATGATACAAGTCAGTATCGGCCCATCTAATTCTAAAATGTTTCTTTCTCCAGTGTCGTCAGGGGGAGGATCGGGCCCTCTCAAACCAGTCCTGCCCCCTCAACCCCTGCCTGTCAGTCAGCCACCTCTTGGTCCCGCCTCGCAGGCTCCTCCACCAATAAGCAAGGCCCATCCATATCAGGTACTGAAGATATGTTTTCACTTGGCAGCTTTTATAATAATAATAATAATTTTATCAGCCCATACAGCATGTATAACATTGGATTGACAGGGTCTTAGCTGACACAGTGTTCTCTCTCCCTCTCTTGCTGCCCTGTCAGCCCCCACCTTCCCTTAACGCGGCCCAGGCAGCTGCACAGATGGCTGTAGAGGCAGCCAACAACCAGAAGAGTCGCTGTGAGTACCAATAGCCTGCATTCTTCTATCCTCTGTCGACAGTATGGTTGACCATCGGCCCAGTTTGATTGTTAGTCTATTACAGGAGTGTTCAACTCTTACCCTACGAGGTCCAGAGCCTGCTGGTTTTCTGTTCTACCTGATAATTAAATGCACCCACCTGGTGTCCCAGGTCAAAATCAGTCCCTGGTTAGAATGGGGGAAGAAAAACCCAGTGGAACTGGCTTCTAGGTCCAGAGTTGGATATGAGGGGTCTATTATGTCTGTTACCTTGTCTTTTTTTGGCATCCCCCATCCAGTCCCAGGCCTGGTCAATCCTGGTCCCCCATTCAGCGGTCAGTCAACTCTTCCATCTGTAGCAGGAGTAAAGTTGGCTCCCTCCAGTCAGCCCAGCCTATCCACAGTCACCACAGTTTCCACACCCATGTTGCCTCAGCAACAAGCCCCTCCCCTGAAGCCCTATCACACAACAATGGGCAGCAAGCCTACACACTGTAACCAACACACAGTTAGACAATGGAGCGTCACCACAAAATCACCAAACACATCGACAATAGACATAGTATTGCCACAGGTCACTAAAGTGCATCTGAACTCACGTATCAATAGATGGAGCATTCAGGTTAGATTTGTATGTCTTGTTATGTTCAGGTCAGGATATTGCTGGATCCATATCTTAGTCTCCCCTAATTCACAAGAGTCCTCCCAAATACTGTACAGTACACATATAAAGAACCTATACATCTGGTCTTTAATCCCAACACAATGCAGTAGCAATGGTCAACAGGGACTCCAGCAGAGCTGAACAATCTGGGATTGATTAACTATTGATCCACTATGGATCCCCTGAAGATGAACGCTGCTGCTTATTTTCCCGTAGGATCGGCACCATCGATCCTCTTCACAATGTTCCACTGGCAGCACTATTTGGCATGTTGTGTCATTTCTAACATGGAGGTTTTTAATCAAACGGTGTCCCTGGGTGTAGGACCGAAGCCCCCTGGTCACTCTGTATGCTAACTTCCAAACCTCTCCTTCCATTTCTCCAAACATTCCTCTACTCCATCCCTACCTCCCCCCCCCCCACCCTCTCTCCATCCATCACTTCAGAAGCCCAAAGCCTCGTCTATGGATTCCAATACCAAACTCACGCGCTCCCTGCCCTGCCAGGTGCAAGTCAACCAAGGAGAGAACCTGTGAGTGTTTCACTGCAACTATCTTTGATATCATGCCAGTGATTGGTCATTGTATGTATTGCTATATGTATGGAGAGTTCTGATTGGTTTGTTCCCTGTTCTTCATGACAGAAATGCAGAACAAGTGGCCACAGAAGCTCATCATGCAATTGATCCCACAAAAGCTACTGGTGACAGATCCCTCTCTGCGTGTGTGTTCAGAAATTACTCGATGACATTGAGAATACAGACTTCTATATTAAATATTTCTCCCACTCCAGACAACACTTGGTCCACTCCTCAGAAACTCTCAAATGGTTCAGTTTCTCTTCACCAACAAAGATGTGGAGTCACTAAAAGGTCTTTATCGTATCATGGCCAATGGATTTGTAAGTACAGCTCTTCTGCTTCACATTCTCTATTTTTGCTGCCATCTGTCCCAATCCTTTTCCATGTTAATGTTCAGTGCAGTGGAGTCTCAACAATAGACATCAGCAGTTCCCTCCATTGTGCACTAGATGGACTAGGCAGATATAAATAGGCTACAGTTACACTCTGAAAACACTAGAGGGGGCACCATGTTGCTCATCATTTAGTAAACAGCTACAGAGATTTTCAACACCGTCGGGCGTCATAGAAAAACTGCATGCAGCCTGTGAGATTTACCCAGGTCTGATTGAATTCAGGTCAGGTTGACTGGTTTTGTATCACATGAACTATGACGGCTGTGACAGACAGACAGTGCTGACCTCTGACCGCCCTCTGGCTGCAGGCGGGGTGCGTCCACTTCCCCCACAGCGCCCCCTGTGAGGTGCGGGTGCTCATGCTGCTCTACTCCTCCAAGAAGAGGATTTTCATGGGCCTCATCCCCAACGACCAGAGCGGCTTCGTCAACGGCATCCGACAGGTCATCACCAACCACAAACAGGTCCAGCAGCACCGCTCGGTGAGTTAGGAGGGAATAAAGGGATTAAACCTGGAGAAAAGGGGGTAGTATTCGCGCTAGTGACTGGAGCTATACTAGGCCAGCACAGTGGAAGGGCTTCCCAAGAGCAGTCTTGGGCCAATGAGGTGGTCAATTGCTGAAAATGGTTTCCAGTTTGAGAGCACCACCCCTTGTCGTGTAAGGAATATCATGTACATGTCTGGTTTGATCTCGATTACAGCAAACACAATTCTAACAACCCTTAGGATAGAGTGTTGTCTATCTGTTTGAAATGAAACAGTGTTTTCCTTCAGGTAAACATTTAGCGTGCTGATTTTTTGTGACAGAGAAACGGAATGCCTCAGTTACAAATCCAACCTACCTGTGGTCTACATGACTTCATTATATCCTCACAGCCTTTCTGCTCCCATTATAGTTGATGCCGCCTGTCTACTCATGCTGCTACTTTTATGTGAAAAACATGTTAGACCGTGTGTAGTTACAGACGACAGCGACATTAAATTATGATGAAGATGTTTTTTTTTGCCTTGTGTCATTACATATGCAAAGCTGCATCGCTAATGGAGACTTGCTATGGCAATCTCAACACAATTACATTTCAATAATTTGATCGTTGTTTGGGGTATTTTTTTTTCAGACGAGGCTCTGGAATAGTGTTACTGGTGATTTTAGATATGAGTTTATAACCATGAAAGACCAAATTGAATATTTTCCCAGAACCATACAGATGACTTGATGTTAATGGTCCAATGCAGCTGTTTTTATCTCAATATTAAAAAAAATCTGGGTAACAATTAAGTACCTTACTGTAATTGTATTCAATTATAATTATGGATGGGGGTTTGAAATAATTTCACTATTCGAATAGTATCATGAGTTTTTGTCAGATATCTGGATATGCTAAATACATGTGGGTTTTAAACTTTAACCTGAGCACTGCTGCCTGAGGGAGAGAGGCTGGCGCTCTATTGCTGCAGAGGGAGAGGGAGGGAGAGAGACGCAGTAGCCACAGCCAAGACTAGCTAACTTGTAGCATCCACAATGTTATTTATCATCCCATATAACGGTGCCTGTCTTGACTGGAGTAGCCTAGAGAAGCTAGCTCGATTAGCTAGCCAGCTATAGTTAGCTAGGCTAATTGAGGCTACATGCTGCGCTTTCTCCCCAACCCCATTCAGATAAAACAATGACCTACCTGTTGGTTGCTTGTTGTAGCCTACCCCTTCTCATTTCAGGAACTTTTAATTACTTAATTTTATTCCATCTTGCATTGTATTTCTACTTGGGGGGGGGGGGGGGGGGGGGGGAAGCACGTCAACTACATTTTAAAGTTTGTTTTATTGAAAATGTGTTTGAATAAATTAATAATTTGAGATGTCACATGGATATTTTAATTTAGAAAATGTTTTTTCAGTGTTAAAATAGGCATATAATTAAAATCAGTACTCACAAGTATTTGAATACAATCGTCCATATGCACATCCCTATTTTAAAATTGTCAAAAATAGCTTCTTAGCAAAGAGCATTTTCTTAAACTGTCTGAGTGGGAGGGGGAAACTGAAAACTAGCTGTTATTGGAGAGGTTTGGAACTCTCTCTTATTGGTCTATTAACTAATTTGCCTCCTGGTGATGTTACCAGGCAGGCCAAAACTCCCTCCCACCAAAACAGGCTAATATTTCAGATGGTATTTTCAAACAGGTCTTACACTAAAATAGCATTACTCCAACCTCAGTGTGTAAAACACAGGAAAATGACGCTTTGACTGCACTGGGCCTTTAATGTGTGCTCTGGGTGTTTTTAGGCAGGCTGCTGGGTTAAATAGGAAGTCCACAGGGAAGAGAGAGGAGAAAATAGAGGAGAGGAGATGGACAGCTTTTATCCTCTGAGAGACTACAGATCCTAGATCAGGGGTGTCAAACTAATTTTCCCCACGGGCCACATTCGGTCTTCACCGAGGTCTGGAGGGCCGCACTTCAAATGGGTTATATTTCCTCGCCCACAAAATTTGCAAAAATAGTCCTCCATCCATCACTTTTGGAATTTTCTATGCTGCCTGACTGTCTAGCTTTCGTTTCGATGACTGTTAGCAAACTGAACAGAGTGAAGAGACTATTAATGTAGGTAAATTATAATTTCTACACAGTTGCGATTTGGTTTTAGTCATTTCAATGTCGATTGAGATTGGTTTTCCCCTGAAAAGAACACGCTGGCCTTGGGTTTGACACATGTCGTAGATCAGGGTTCTTCAATTCTGGTCCTGGAGGGCCGAAACACTTCTGTTTTTTATTTCTACCTGGTAGTTAATTGCACTCACCTGGTGTCCCAGGTCTGAATTAGCCCCTGATTAGAAGGAGAGGATGAAAAACAGAGGTGTTTCGGTCCTCCAGGACCGGAATCGAAGAACCCTGTCGTAGATGGTGGTGTTGTCTCATCCAGTGCGAGGATTAGACAGGTTAGGATAGGCAGGAATTCCATTATAAGAGATATACTGGACATATGTGTCACAGTTAATAGGGATGTTGGTTACACATGTAAACATTACACTAGAAAAGTAACGTTGTTGGTTCTCTTCTCCAGTTGGGTTCAGGAGGGCCGATGCCAGGGCCGCCTGGCCAGGTTCAACCCAATCAGAACTTCCTCAACCGGCCGCAGGGGCCCATCCCTGTCTCCCATGGCAACGTGCAGCAGCAGGTACTGTGATTAATCCTGTAGTGTCTCAGCTTGTGCACTCCTCCTCTCCCTTCTCCCCTCACATGCTCCTCCTGTCTACATCTCCTGTTTCTATTGTCTCGCAATGACTGCATGTCCCGCAATGACTTTCCTCTCCTTCTGCACCTCCTCTTCCTCCTCTTCTCTCTCTCTCCTCTGTTCAGTCTGTGGTGGTGGGCATGCCCTCTGTTAGTCAGGTCACTCTGATGGAAGAACAGCAGAGACAGGCCAACCTGGTGAGACTCACACACATATACACAAAAACTCTCACCCAAAATACACAAAGAAATGCACTGAAATTTACCAGCCACAAACTCTCACTGTGGTCGTTTAGGCTCCAGCCTGGTTGGTGAGCAGCTCCTCTCCACTCTGCATCTGTTGGCTACTCTCTCACACTGTCTCAATGGGTGCTCACTTCTACCAATGTAGCCTGCCCAGCATGTTCTGGGTTCAGAGAGTTACATTGTTACATTCGGCCTGTGTCTCTTTTTAAAATGAACCCGGTACACCGTTCCAATGAATCATATGTACAGTACCTTCAGAAATTATTCATAGCCTTTGGCTTATTTCACATTGTGTTGTTACAGCCTGAATTCAAAATGGATTAAATATACTTTTTTTCTCACCCATCTACACACAATACCCCATAATGACAAAGTGAAAACATGTTTAGAAATGTTTGCAAATGTATTGAAAATGAAATACAGAAATATCTCATTAACCTAAGTATTCACACCCCTGAGTGAATACTTTGTAGAAGCACCTTTGGCAGCGATTACAGCTGTGAGTCTTTCTGGGTAAGTCTCTAAAAGCTTTGCACACCTGGATTGTACTATATTTGCCCATTATTCTTCTTTGAATTATTTAAGCAATGTCAAGTTGATTGTTGATCATTGCTAGACAGCCATTTTCAAGTCTTGCCATAGATTTTCAAGACAATTTAAGTAAAACTGTAACTAGGCCACTCAGGAACATTCAATGTCGTCTTGGTAAGCAACTCCAGTGTAAACTTGGCCTTGTTTTAGGTTATTGCCCTGCTGAAAGATGAATTCCTCTCCCAGAATCTGTTGGAAAGCAGACAACCAGGTTTTCCTTTAGGATTTTGATTGTGCTTATAGCTGTATTCCATTTATTTTTATCCCAAAGAAACTCCCTAGTCCTTGACGATGACAAGCACACCCATAACATGATGCAGCCACCACCATTCTTGAAAATATGAAGAGTGGTATTCAGTCATGTGTTGTGTTGGATTTGCCCCAAACATAACGCTTTGTTTTCAGGACAAAAAGTTCATTTCTTTGTCACATTTTAAGTGCCTTGTTGCAAACAGGATGCATGTTTTGGAATATATTCTGTACAGCAGGGTTCCCCAACTGGCTGTGATTTTATTTTAGTGTTCTGACCCCCCCACCCCACCCAAAGTATTTTTATTGTTTTATTGTTGGACATAAAGGACTGTACAAACACCAGCAAATCAGCTCCAAGTGATTTTAATTTTGGAAATCTGTTCCAAAGTATTCCCATGTATAATAGAGAGATATATGTGATACCAACCAGTAAGAATTCCGGCTCTCACAGACCTGTTAGTTTTTCTTTAAGAAGCCATCCTGTTCTCCACTCATTAAGTTCAAGATGACGGTCAATCACCCTTGGTCTGGGGCTCCATGCAAGATCTCACCTCGTGGGGCATCAATGATCACTCATCATCCACGAGTGTGTGGACAGGTGTCTTTTATACAGGTAACGAGTTCAAACAGGTGCAGTTAATACAAGTAATGAGTGGAGAACAGGAGGGCTTCTTAAAGAAAAACTTAACAGGTCTGTGAGAGCCGGAATTCTTACTGGTTGGTAGGTGATCAAATACTTATGTCATGCAATAAAATGCAAATTAATTACTTAAAAATCATACAATGTGATTTTCTGGATTTTTGTTTTAGATTCCGTCTCTCACAGTTGAAGTGTACCTATGATAAAAATTACAGACCTCTACATGCTTTGTAAGTAGGAAAACCTGCAAAATCGGCAGTGTATCAAATACTTGTTCTCCCCACTGTATATGTTTGGGCTTCTTGCGGTCAATTTGCAGTCTACAAATTATTTGTTATTATGTTCTGGCCCCGTGACCATCCGCTCAAGAAAAAATCAGTCCGCGGCTGAATCTAGTTGATGATCCCTGCTGTACAGGCTTCCATTCTCCTATCACAGCCATCGAACTCTAACTGTTTTAAAATCACCATTGGCCTCATGGTGAAATCCCTAAGCAGTTTCCTTCCTCTCTGGCAACTGAGTTAGGAAGGACGCCTGTATCTTTGTAGTGACTGGTTGTATTGATACACCATCCAAAGCCTAAATAATAACTTCACCATGCTCAAAGGGATATTCAGCGTCTGTTTTTTTGTTTTGTTTTTTTACACATCTACTAATCGTTGCCCGTCTTTGCGAGGCATTGAAAAACCTCCCTGGTCTTTGTGGTTGAATCTAATTGAGGGACTTTACAGATAATTGTACTGTATGTGTGGGGTACAGAGATGGTCTAGTCATTCATAAATCATGTTAAACACTATTATTGCACACAGAGTGAGTCCATGCAACCTATGTGATTTGTTAAGGACAGTTTTACTCCTGAACTTATTTAGGCTTGCCATAACAAAGGGGTTGAATACTTATTGACTCAAGACTTTTCAGCTTTGAATGTATTAATTTTTACAATATTATACAAACAAAATTACACTGACATGATGGGTTATTGTGTGTAGATCAGTGACACAAAATCTAAATGTAATCCATTTTAAATTCAGGCTGTAACACAACAAACTGTGGAAAAAGTAAAGGGGTGTGAATACTTTTTGAAGGCTCTGTATTTAAAGTCTCACTACTTAGTCCTCTTATCTCCCCAACCGTCTTCTAAACCTCTTTGACTTTCTGCTTCTCTTCCAGATGACGATGAGAGCAGCCAGCGCAGCTAATCAGCAGCCACCCGTCACCGGCGCTCCGCCCAACCAGGTCACTCAGGGTGCCATGCTCCGCCTTCCAAACCCAGGAGCCAATCCGCAGCTGTGCAGTCTACTCCCCAGCCAATAGCAGCCAGTAAGAACACAACAGTTAACTCTACCAGTCTTGACCATTATTCATGAAATACATTTGTTGTTGTAGTGCATTCACTTGTAGCCAGGGCTAGACCCCTACTGCACACTCTAGAAATGCTTCTAAATATGTAATACTTGTCTCTATTGGTTTATGGTAAAGGATATAAGAATGAAGGTGCTAACTACTGTATGATTGATGGTAACCTAGGTGTTGTGTTCCTGTCTCTCAGCAGGGTGGTGTTGGTCACATGCAGGGCATGATGCCTCACCAGGGGCTGGGAGGGCAGCTGGTCCACCCTACTCCAGGAGCGGGCGTCCAAATGCAGGCCCAGTGGAGACAGCCCCTGGCAGGTTAGCTACAGCCGTGGACCCCTTCACTCAAATCAAACACTGTAAAGACAGTTTGGAGCTAGACATCAGTGCAAGGATAGGCATTAGAATGCAGTCTTTCATTAGGAAACAATTGTTTCCTAATGATAGATATGTTGTGTGTAAACTGCTACATTCAAAAGGGAGGGTGATCGAACATACAGTCACGTCCATAAGTATTTGGACAGTGACACAATTTGCATCATTTTGGCTCTGTACGCCACCACAATGGATTTGAAAGGAAACAATCAAGATGTGCTTTAAGTGTAGACTTTCATCTTTAATTTAAGGGTTTTGTCAAAATTATTGTATGAACCGTGTAGGAATTACAACCATTCTTATACATAGCCCCCAATTTTAGGGGCTCAAAAGTAATTGGACAAACTAACATAATCATACGTTAAATTGTGAGTTTGAATACTTGGTTGCAAATCCTTTGCAGTCAATGACTGCCTGAAGTCTGGAACCCATATACATCACCAGATGCTGGGTTTCTTCCCAGGTGGTGCTCTGCCTTTACTGCAGCTGTCTTCAGTTCCTGCTTGTTCTTGGGGCGTTTTGCCTTCAGCAAGTGAATGCATGCTCAATTGGATTCAGGTCAGGTGATTGACTTGGCCATTGCAGAACATTCCACTTCTTTGCCTTAAAAAAGTATTGGGTTACTTTCGCAGTATGCTTCAGGTCATTGTCCATCTGCACTGTGAAGCGCCATCCAATGAGTTTTGAAGCATTTGGCTGAATCTGAGCAGATAATATAGCCCTAAACACTTCAGAATTCATCCTACTGCTTTTGTCAGCAGTCATATCATCAATAAATACAAGGGAGCCAGTTCCATTGGCAGCCATACATGCCCACGCCATAACACTACCGCCACCATGCTTCACTGATGAGGTGGTATGCTTCGGATCATGAGCAGTTCCTTCCCTTCTCCATACTCTTCTCTTCCCATCATTCTGGTACAAGTTGATCTTTGTCTCATCTGTCCATAGGATGTTGTTCCAGAACTGTACAGGCTTTTAAGATATTTTTTGACAAACTCTAATCTGGTCTTCCTGTTTTTGAGGTTTACCAATGGTTTACATCTTGTGGTAAACCCTCTGTATTTACTCTGCTGAAGTCTTCTCTAGATTGTTGACTTTGACACAGATACACCTACCTCCTGGAGGGTGTTCTTAATCTGGCCAACTGTTGTGAAGGGGTTTTTCTTCACCAGGGAAATCATTATTCTGTCATCCACCACAGTTGTTTTCCATGGTCTTCCGGGCCTTTTGGTGTTCCTGAACTCACCAGTGCGTGCTTTCTTTTTAAGAAT
Organism: Coregonus lavaretus; assembly: GCF_964263955.1. Classification (NCBI taxonomy): domain Eukaryota; kingdom Metazoa; phylum Chordata; class Actinopteri; order Salmoniformes; family Salmonidae; genus Coregonus; species Coregonus lavaretus. Next base: position 24,640,691 of record NC_140015.1, on the reverse strand, counting down.
GTACCAAATAGTTGATTTGGCCACACCTAATATTTTTGCTATCACTCTGATGGATTTGTTTAGATTTTTCAGCCTAATGATGGCTTGCTTCACTGGCAGTGACAGCTCTTTGGACTTCATATTGAGGGCTAACAGCAACAGATTGCAAATGCCACACTTGAAATCAACTCTAGACCTTTTATCTGCTTACTTGTAAATGAACTAATGAGGGAATAACACACACCAGGCCATGGAACAGCTGAGCAGCCAATTGTTCAATTACTTTTGGTCCCTTAAAAAGGGGGGACCACATATATAATGTGCTGTAATTCCTACACCGTTCACCCGATTTGGATGTAAATACCCTCAAATTAAAGCTGAAAGTCTGCACTTTCAGCTCATATTCATTATTTAATTTCAACTCCAATATGCTGTGGTAGACAGCTAAAATAATAATAAATTGGTTAATGTCCAAATATTTATGGACTTGACTGTATCTCTCACATCAGTGCCTATGGTTATCAAACTGAGACTCGGCTATATGGCGTTGACACAAGCAGCGGGATGAATTGAGGATGTTGCAGATTAAGGTGATGCACTCGCACAGAGTATCTGCGTATGTGCACGGTGCCCTTCAGTTTGCTGCAACCTGATCACTGCGGGACCAAAACAGCGGAGCAGTTTAATAATAATAAATAATATGCCATTTAGCAGACGCTTTTATCCAAAGCGACTTACAGTCATGCGTGCATACATTTTTGTGTATGGGTGGTCCCGGGGATCGAACCCACTACCTTGGCGTTACAAGCGCCGTGCTCTACCAGTTGAGCTACAGAGGACCACGTTTAGACTCGCACTTCACATTCTTGGTTTTTGCTGAAGTCTGCTCGATAACGCTGTTTACTTTGTGCGTCGCTGACTCTACCTGTAACTCAACAGTAGTTAGTCTATAGTTTATTACCACAGTGTTTATGATAATGTCATCAATGCACATGTTGCTGTCCCAGGTTAACTCTCTCCTCTCTCTCCCCCTCTCAGGTCAGATGATGATGGCTGCTGGTCAGAGGGGCCCTGGAGCCCAACCCCCCGGGATGCCCCAGGTGTCCTCCGTCATGGAGGATGAGATTCTCATGGACCTTATTTGAGTTTGCACCCAAAAAGACTACATCCCCCAGCAGCCAGCATTTTCAGTTTCGTCATGGGGGCAGACTGGGAGATGTAGTTTTCCTAGTTTCTACTCTGGCTTTGTTTTCTGTTTTTTTTTTTATATCAAAAGAGCAGACAACAGCAGGGTGAATCAGGAGTTTGTACTGTAGAGCTATTGGAGATGATGAGGGGAGGACATGCAAGCACACACTCATGCATATGCAAACACAGACACACACACCCTGTCACACACCTAATGAAGCCAACCCAATGGGAGGACAGTGTTCATTACACTGTTGTGTGCTTGTATGGAAACCTGTTTCACATTCATTTAATTGTTTATATGAAATGTCTTTTTTTAATTGAGGTTAAACTTTTTCTGAAGTTGTTTTTTTGAGCTATAGATGACGTTGTTTTATTGAGATGAAATAAAGATGAATTTTGTCAAGGAGCCAACCGATGTGTAGAGTCCTTTTTTAAAAGTGAGTATGCACATAGATCCGGGCTCTCCAACCCTGTTCCTGGAGAGATACTGTCCTGTAGGCTTTCACTATAGCCCTAATCTAGCGCACCTGATTCTAATAATTAGCTGGAGCAAAAACCTGCAAGACGGTAGCTCTCCAGGAAGAGGGTTGGAGAGCCCTGACGTAGATTGATCTGTACCTGACTGCCTGTTAGCCAACTCTTTCTGACAGTAGTCTATCTGAATGTGTGTTTATTAACACTACAGCAGTTTACCTTTACAGTGTGTGAGAATGACTAAAATAGACAGACCGATATATAGTTTGAAGTGTGTTTCTGCCAAATGGTGTCACAGTGTTAATTCTAACTACTCCCAATATGTTGTGGAACCATACCGAGGCCTCCTGTGCAAAGTAGTTATAGCAGATAGCCATGTTTTCCCTGGCATAATGCACAATCAGGCTGACCGCATGCGCACATGGCAGTGTACACATATGTGCCCAAAATGAGCTTCACACTGCTAAAAAGAACCTAACAACACGTTACAGACACTCTACCCCCCCCCCCCCTCACTCACTCACACACCCTCTATCCCTCTCTTTTACTCTCTCACACACATACACACTCACACTCTCTCCCTCTCCCACTCTCTTTCTCTCTCTCCCTCTCCCTCGCTCTCTCCCTCTCTCTCCCTCTCCATCCCCTTCTCTCTCATCCTCTCCCACTCTCTTTCTCTCTCTACCTACTCAACTTCAAACCCTGAGTATAACCTGTAGAGTAACAACTTAAAAACACAAAGATGCACATTTATCTTCATCAGCTTTCTGTCAGGATTACATGTATTTCACTGGAGGCTGCTTAGGGGAGGACGGCTCATAATAATGGCTGGAATATAGTCAATGGAGTGGTATCAACCACATGGAAACCATTTATTTGATGTGTTTGATACCATTCCATTGACTCCATTCCAGCCATTATTATGAGCCATCCTCCCCTCAGCAGCCTCCACTGTTGTATTTACATCAGCACACGCTTTTCGATCTAGCAACATAAAGTCCGTTTAGGGAGATCGTCCATTATACCCAGTGAAGCAGTGAGAATATGTGTCTTGCATGATCTGCTATTTGTGACATGTGACAAATGTGTTTTGTTCACCTTCACACACCTGCACCATAAAGCTTGGATAATAAGACCACCTTTTCAAATACTCAATTTGCGTGCGTCTTGGAGTGTGGCTTTCATTTGCGCAACAAATTTGAGAAGAATAATTATATTGATTGATATAGTTTCCCCAACTTTGAGAAAGTAAACTATTCAGTAGAATAACAAAAGTGTTTAGGACGCTGTTGGTGCATGAATCTATATAGCAATAGTCATTGCGTCGTAATGAGAGGAGTGGGATGTGCATCACCAAAGCGCAACAGGGACAATAGTAAACACCTACTTGTCGGATACAGGGAATGCCAAGGAGCATCTACACAACAGAGGTGCAGTACTTAATTGTATAACATAATAAGAAAGACTAGCCTACATATCGAATAAAGTTATGTAAGTTAGTAATCGTGCTGCCTGGCCTGCCTCTGAGACAAGGGCAAAGAATCCTATTCAACCAGACTGTCTCAATCAACGGGAAAAGGTGCATTTGTTGTTGTTGTTTGTTGGAAATTCTCATCCCTTCCAGCCGTGCGCAAGTGTTTATTAGTGGCCTACGCATGCCTGGAGAAACAGACATGTTTCAATTAGATGTCGCTATTCGTATTTAAACGAAATAGTCTACTAGGCCTATGTTTCGTCATGATTTTTCCATCACCCTCTTTCGGTGGTTGTATTTTTCCATCTGGTCATGTAGGATGGACGGGCTCTGTTTACTTAGGTCGGGAAAACACAGCACTATGGTACAAGCGCCGCAAAAGGGTGAATCAGTGAGAGAGAGTGAGAGAGAGAGAGAGAGAGAGAGAGGGAGAGAGAGAGAGAGGGGAGAGAAGACGCTGACTATAAGCTACGCCTCTGCAGTTTAAGGAATATATTAAAAGGTACGATTAATTAAATGGTATCAGAGTATAAGGGACGTTATTCGTGTGTCGCATTTTAAACAAATCCCAGCTTTCATAAAGCAGCGTTGGGGTATGACCAGCCTATTATTTATCTTCTGAATAGTTTTCGCTGTTCCATGATATTTCATTTGCAGTTGTCGTTAGCGAATTAATGCGGTGGTGTCTTTATTTGTGTGTTTGCTTGCGGTTGTGCGCACTTTCGTCTGCGCGTGCACGCAGCGAAGCGCATCAATGTAAACTGATAAATGTTAAGGCTATTGCTTTAATAAGGACCACGTTTCGGAATTGATAGGACAGAATATCAACCATGTTTCTGGAAAGAAACAAGCGGATAGCCTACATTATCGTCCTGAAATGTGAGGGTTTTCGGCTCCTTAATCCATTAATTGTGGCGAGACAATACATTTAATTTGTTGACAGTGCTTATGTCGTAGTAAATATAATTTGTTATAGATTGGTCTGACTAAAATGTTCTGTAAGACCCATTTGGAGCCTGTTTTCAATAAATGCTGTTCCAGGTCAGAGAACAAAGCACAGAGGAGAACACCTTATCTTCTCACCAGATGGCCTAGGAATGCGATAATAGGACAACACCCCCACCTCCGGCCATAAAACCAACAGATACTCCTCAACGAGTTCTTTGACACACACAGACATTTCACTGTGGACGCACACTCATTCTCCACTCCCCTGTCTACTGGTCGGGTGCCAAGGGCAGAGGACTCTGCCGTGCACCAATGGGGCATCTGCTCTGGACAGAGCAGACCCGCCTCCTACGCCTCGGGAACCAATCAGGGACTAGAAGAAGGACCCCTTCCTTTGTGTTACATTGTATAAAGTATGCTGTAAACTCTGTTTATCCATCCTTCTCAACTGTCTCCATAAGAGGCAATTGAATGGGTCCATGCATGTAGCTTGAACAGCACCAGCTATCTCTGTTTTAATAAACTGCCTTTTGCTTAAGCAAATTCCTCTCTGTCTAGCGTCGTTGGTTTTGTACTTCCTCTCCTGAATTATGGTTTCACCAACACTTACGAATGAAACAGGAAAGTCAAGTGATTCGTGTACTTCATACTTCATTCATAACAAGACGTGCGTGCGTCTCGTTAAATTACCTGTTTGTGACATTGGTGTCATGTCTTTGGCAATTAGCATTGATAAACATGGATAAATGCAAAGGAAAGTAGCCTAAATAAATGTTATAATTATTGCCTATAATTATAATCATTGTATAGCTATGGCTCGTATTTCACAGTTCTGCTTAGTAGCCTAATGCGTGGCTTATTAAATATTTCCTATTCAATAGGCCTATAGTTCTGAGAAAAAGTTATTAGGCTATACCCACTGGGCACAGACGTCAATTCCATGTTGGTTTCATTGAAATGACGTGAAAACCACGTTGAGTCAACTAGTGTGTGCACAGTGGATACTATTAAAAATATATATATATATCTGCGGTCATCTGTTTCGTGTGGTTATTCTCTCTTGAGAATGATTAGTGTCCCTTAATAGTGTGAATAATGCGGAAGCACCGTGCGCGGCACATGACCGAAGCATGCAGGTTAAACCACTATAACTGTGGCCCACAGATGAGACCCTCTGGCTGAGAACAAGGAGCAGATAGATTAGGGCTGATAAATGAAGATCTACCGCCTCTATCTGCAACACAACGATACGGTTACGAGCGGATTGAAATGCTAATGTGCAGCAGTGTGGTTCGGGTGGGCAGTCTGGCAGAATGAGATTGCTGCCTGGCACGGCAGTCAGTGGGCACCGTTTGATTTCGTGAGTTTATGATAGGGGCTAAGTTATTAATGGGGCGTTAGAGGGCAAAGTTGAGCACTGGGCAAGATTGAGGGTGAAGTGTGTTGTGCGATGGGTAGTTAGGCTAGAAGGGAGGAGAGGAGAGTGCTTTAAAAGAGGCCCTTCAAGTACTGGTCCTGGGCCAGTTCTGCCTCTCAGCTGGTGGTGGATGGCTGAAGTTGTAATTCAGCTCCAAGCTGATTTTGGAGCAGTGCTCAGAGGCATTTCTGTTTGAGATATGACTGGGGCAAAACTGCCATTCTTAGAATGAAAGGTTATTTATTCTGAGAATGAAATGTTATTTAATTGTGAATTTGTGGAGTTGGACTTAAGTGTTAAAGAGATGAAATAGAGAGCAATTGACAGAAAAAGTTAATAGACCAATACACAACTTTAGAGATAATATTTTCCCCAGGAGACAAAGTAGTGAGCAAAATGAACACTGGTTAAAATAGCTGATTTTTAAAACATTTTCTACGTGTCTGACTTTATACTCATCTCTGGTTCATTCAATCATCTAAACCTCATCCACCGCTGGTCTTAAACATAGACCCAGTCCCATAAACCAGTCTCACTGCTGTTACATCTGTGGAGGCAGTGGAAATTGTATTCATTAAACATTGGCACCATGTCAGATTTGATGCTTGTTAGTACCTACCACTGCTTCACTCTCAATTGCTCAGTGAACGACTGTGATGTATGCCATTATAACTACAAGCCTCAGCGCTTATTCTTAACCATTTTGCTTAGAACTACAGATGTAAAAATGTAAGACGACGTTACGTTTTTAATGTTTCCTTTATAGCGGTGTTTAAAGTGCTCAGATCAAACGGTGCCTGCTAGTACATGTGAGGTGGAGCTGTGTGAGTAATCAAAGTGCACATCCCTCTCCTCTCCACTCGTAGGACCAGTACACGTCACAGTGGCCCTGGGTGGAGGAGAAGAATGTCACTTTAAATATCACATTACAGACAAGGCCTTTTAGCCAAGGGCAGGGTTTTAAAAAGATCAAGACATCTCGTAGCTGTAAAGACAACGATAAATCTAGCTCTTGAAACACATGCAAATGGTTCTTTCCCTTCCTTCATTCATTCCATCCCTCCCTCCCATCCCCCCACCAAAGATATTCCCTAAAAATGTCCTTGAGATGAATTGAAACAAATTAAAACCAGACTGGGTCAAAAGGTGACCAATAGCAAGCGGAAGACAGTCAGAGGAAGACAATTATTTATTAAGCATTGTCCTCTATGTATTGAAGGGCTTAGATGTAATTTCCCCAGGCTTCATGCTCCAAGCAAATCCAGAAACCTGCTACACTGAATTAGTAAAGACCTTGGAACTGTTAGGGATCTGTCATGTAGCTGTGGCCCAGGCTGCCCCAGAATCCTTTTCAGACTTGATGGTGCACAGCCATGGCACCTCTTCACCTAATATGCGTGTTATTAAAATTAAACAATGTCATGATTCACAAGGAAAGGTTAATTCAGATGACTTAATAGCGGGCAAGTGGAATATTTTATTCAAGCCATAGTTGGCCAGCTGTAGGACATCCAATGAATTTGAACTCTTACCCCATTCACCCAAACTGAGTTGTTGTTAAGGAGCACTGCTCAGAATTGACATCATTTTTGCTTTGTCCCATTTAGCTAGCTTTTAATATAGAGCTCACTAGATTTTAATATAGCGCTCACTAGATTTTAATATAGAGCTTGCTAGATTTTAATATAGAGATCGCTAGATTTTAATATAGAACTCAGCTAGATTTTAATATACAGATTGCTAGATTTTAATATAGAGCTCATCTAGATTTTAAAATAGAGCTTGCTAGATTCTAATATAGAGCTCGCTAGATTTTAATATATAGCTCACTAGATTTTATTCATACAGTAATGAATAAAGGAACATTGTTGTGTTAGCAAGCTCACAGAATCCACACAAGCCCATGGTTGGCTGTTTGCCTCAGAAAGAGAAGAGCGGACAGGTCAACTATGCCCAGTCAGCAGGCTAATTTGAACTGTTAAACAGTTCATTTTAACACATTTGCAAACATGCCCTACAAAACCAAGCCGAGAGTCATAATTTTGTTGTTGTCACAAATTAAGTGTGGGATTGGTGATCTCAGTCATTTGAGAAATCAGGCCAGCCTGCACTTTAATTTCAGAGTCACATCACTGCATAACTGATGAGGCAGATGAAAACAAGCAAACAGGAACAGGGGAGATTACACCTGCACACCTGGCCAAGAGCAAAGCTGTCTGGGACTGGGAGATAATGCCTTACCCTCTCTAGGCTCTCGGCACCTGAATCAAGTGCTTTCAGACTTGAGCACTGTCAATCTGCACAGCCCTGTTCACCATTTTGGAGTGTTACGTTAGAGAGAAAATACCACAGTAAAACTAGTCTTTTACTGTATAAATGTGGGTGTGGGTGGGTGTGAAAGAGAGAGAGACTTGACTTTTTGAAAGAGAACAAGATGGGGATATAGATGAGACTGGCACTATTCTAAAAAGGGCAAGAAGTTGGCTGATCTCTATATAGGCTGGGATTGTCATTGATTGCTAGCAGCCCAACTTGCTGGTGTCGACAGGATGGAAGTTGAAGTTGACTGCTAGCATGCTTGAGAGATTTGCTGATCAGCTATGATAGGCTGAATTTGTGGGAACAACCTCGGGCTGACCCTGAATAATGCAGTGTGATTAACCGCATGGCATTACAGCCTCTGTTATCATGTCACACATATCAGCGTTTGTCCCCACATTTGCCTATACATTGTCCCCACATGTGCCTATACATTGTCCCCACATGTGCCTATACATTGTCCCCACATGTGCCTATATATTGTCCCCACATGTGCCTATACATTGTCCCCACATGTGCCTATACATTGTCCCCACATGTGCCTATACATTGTCCCCACATGTGCCTATACATTGTCCTAACCACAGGAGGGAAGGACAAAGATCTAGGTTTCCTTTTGCATGATCTGGCATCACTTAAATCTCAATAACCAGGGTCTGGATATTGGATGAGCACTGACTGACCCATTCTCAGCAGAGCTGCTAAACCGCCTGCCACTGATGGCAGAGCAGATATAATTAGCTGTGATTGGTTTGATTTAGTGTCCAGCCCAGGCCTGGGTGTCGGCCCTTCTGGGGCCATGATGACTGTCCGGGCATTAATTATTGAATAATATTTGGGAGAATGGCAATGGTTAATGATATCAAATGAATACCATAATCCATTGAATTGACATCATTAGAAATAGTGGAATTTCCCCTGGGGGGGGGGGATGTGCTCATCGTGTCTATGTCTCTTACAGCAGGGGAGTCTGGGTAGGGACTGGGAGCCATAGATAGGTTTCCTTCATGTGTTAATGAAAGGTACCATGGGAGTGAGAGTGGTCGGCTCTACTGGACTGCTGGGTAGGGACAGCTGGGTAGGCACTATAAGGTTCGACCATGTGTTAGTAAAGCCGGTCGCATAATGGAACGCGATCATGCTGCTGGAAGCGGTAGGGTTACGGTTGGATCATGTTATAAAAAATTAGTTGGGTAATAAAAGTGGTCAGTGTTACACGGTTCGGTCGTATATTGGCTAAGCCGGCCGGCTGGGTGATGGTGGTTGGGTGGGGAACTTTGGTTAGATCATGTGTTAGTTAATGTGGTGGGGTAATGAACGCGGTCAGGCTTTCAGTGACCTCTCTGCTTTGGAGTCATGGCAGCTTGGCTGCATCAAGGCACAATATCTTGAGGGAGTCAGTGGCAGCATAAGAGCTCAATACAGCCATGCAGAGTCAGACAAACTGAGGCTGGGGGCTTTTCCTCTGTCTGCTTCATTGGCTATGTGTGATCAGAGAGCACTACTGTTAGTGCCTGCCTGCCTGCGAGGATGTTGATGATGATGTTGATGATGTTTATTACAGTGTATTGGTGATGGTGTTGATGATAATGGTAGTAATGCAGCAACTAGACTTTGACATGATCTTGCCATGATTATGATGACCACAAAGCATCATGGGGCGGCATGTAGATTAGAGGTTAACAGCATTGGGCCAGTAACCGAAAGGTCGCTGGTTCGAATCCCTGAGCCAACTATTTGAAAAATCTGTTGATGTGCTCTTGAGCAAGGCACTTAACTCTAATTGCTCCTGTAAGTCGCTCTGGATAAGAGCATCTGCTAAACAACTAAAATGTAAATAAGCATCCTGCTGAATCACCATAGGTAGATCATTACCAAATGGTATTTTTGGTTGACTGTTTGGTGAGGTCACTCCAACAATGCACCACTAGGTGAGTGGGAACATGACTGAGAAGAACACGTAGGCAGAGCAGAGGTCATGGTTGGTCCTGGTTGTAGGAAGTCACATGTAGATGTGGGAGGGCTACACATTCAGGCTGGTGATGTCACAGGGAGAATGTGACAGTGGGGGAGAGCAGTTCTAGTCCTTAGTGTCTCCTAGTAGAGTTCTCTGAAGATCAGAGAGAAGCAGGCAGGCAGCAGTTAGTGACGTCATACATTATTACTGCGATAAATCACAGATTCTGCCCTATGGTTAGGAAGGATGATTATTCTGAGTGCCATGGTGAACAACACGCAAGCCTTTATTATTTTGTTTCTCCTCTTCTCAGGGGTCTGCTGGCTGGGGTTATACGGAGAGTGTTGACTCAGTTGTACTCATTTATGTACAGTGGGGAGAACAAGTATTTGATACACTGCCGATTTTGCAGGTTTTCCTACTTACAAAGCATGTAGAGGTCTGTAATTTTTATCATAGGTACACTTCAACTGTGAGAGACGGAATCTAAAACAAAAATCCAGAAAATCACATTGTATGATTTTTAAGTAATTCATTTGCATTTTATTGCATGACATAAGTATTTGATACATCAGAAAAGCAGAACTTAATATTTCGTACAGAAACCTTTGTTTGCAATTACAGAGATCATACATTTCATGTAGGTCTTGACCAGGTTTGCACACACTGCAGCAGGGATTTTGGCCCACTCCTCCATACAGACCTTCTCCAGATCCTTCAGGTTTCGGGGCTGTCACTGGGCAATACGGACTTTCAGCTCCCTCCAAAGACTTTCTATTGGGTTCAGGTCTGGAGACTGGCTAGGCCACTCCAGGACCTTGAGATGCTTCTTACGGAGCCAATCCTTAGTTGCCCTGGCTGTGTGTTTCGGGTCATTGTCATAATGGAAGACCCAGCCACGACCCATCTTCAATGCTCTTACTGAGGGAAGGAGGTTGTTGGACAAGATCTCGCGATACATGGCCCCATCCATCCTCCCCTCAATACGGTGCAGTCGTCCTGTCCCCTTTGCAGAAAAGCCTCCCCAAAGAATGATGTTTCCACCTCCATGCTTCACGGTTGGGATGGTGTTCTTGGGGTTGTACTCATCCTTCTTCTTCCTCCAAACACGGCGAGTGGAGTTTAGACCAAAAAGCTATATTTTTGTCTCATCAGACCACTTGACTTTCTCCCATTCCTCCTCTGGATCATCCAGATGGTCATTGGCAAACTTCAGACGGGCCTGGACATGCGCTGGCTTGAGCAGGGGGACCTTGCGTGCGCTGCAGGATTTTAATCCATGACGGCGTAGTGTGTTACTAATTGTTTTCTTTGAGACTGTGGTCCCAGCTCTCTTCAGGTCATTGACCAGGTCCTGCCGTGTAGTTCTGGGCTGATTCCTCACCTTCCTCATGATCATTGATGCCCCACGAGGTGAGATCTTGCATGGAGCCCCAGACCGAGGGTGATTGACCGTCATCTTGAACTTCTTCCATTTTCTAATAATTGCACCAACAGTTGTTGCCTTCTCACCAAGCTGCTTGCCTATTGTCCTGTAGCCCATCCCAGCCTTGTGCAGGTCTACAATTTTATCCCTGATGTCCTTACACAGCTCTCTGGTCTTGGCCATTGTGGAGAGGTTGGAGTCTGTTTGATTGAGTGTGTGGACAAGTGTCTTTTATACAGGTAACGAGTTCAAACAGGTGCAGTTAATACAGGTAATGAGTGGAGAACAGGAGGGCTTCTTAAAGAAAAACTAACAGGTCTGTTAGAGCCGGAATTCTTACTGGTTGGTAGGTGATCAAATACTTATGTCATGCAATAAAATGCAAATTAATTACTTAAAAATCAAACAATGTGATTTTCTGGATTTTTGTTTTAGATTCCGTCTCTCACAGTTGAAGTGTACCTATGATAAAAATTACAGACCTCTACATGCTTTGTAAGTAGGAAAACCTGCAAAATCGGCAGTGTATCAAATACTTGTTCTCCCCACTGTATATGTTTTGCCACTCTTGAATTTTTTTCTCTCCTAGTTTTTAACTGGGTGCAGCAGCACCAGTGAGTGAGAGCCCCAGCCCCAGCCCCAGCCCCAGCCCCAGCCCCCAGCCCCAGCCCCCAGCCCCCAGCCCCAGCCCCCAGCCCCAGCTCCCAGCCCCCAGCCCCAGCCCCCAGCCCCAGCCCAGCTCCCAGGCCAGGCCCCAGTCCTCAGTGTGGTGTGATGGAGCTGCCCCGTGTTGGGAACTGCAGAGCCAGGCGACGAACAACCCTGCTGCTGATGTGACGGAGACACGCAAGATGGTGAGTGAGCAGGTTACTATGGCAACCCAAGTCTCTGCTGAGCGCTTCCATTTCGCACAGCGTGGGAGAGAGGGGTGGAGAGAGACCATGGAGAGGGGAATGGCGTAGAAACCAGCGGAGGAGAGAGTAGAGGAGAGGTGTGGAAAGAGCAGTCGGACTGAAAGGGGTGAGGAGAGAGAGACACAAGCGTTATATGAAGAGAGGATAGACAGATCACAGAGGAAAAGAAGAGGGATGATAGAGGGAGTAGATGGAGTAAAACTAAGTGAGATGTGAATGATGGGGTGAGACCAAGGAGGCATGATAGAACAGTAAAGCAGAAGGGAGGGATGACAGGGACGTGTCCTGTGATAAAGAGGTGCCCTGCTGTCAGGTATACAAGCTTGTTCTTTTCTAATTTCAAGTATTCACACCCCTTTGCTATGACACAGCTTTGATCATCCTTGAGATGTCACTACAACTTGATTGGAGTCCACCTGTGGCCAATTCAATTGTTTGGACATGATTTAGAAAGAAACAGTTGACAGTGCATGTCAGAGCAGAAATTATACCATGAAGTCCAAGGAACTGTCCGTACATCTCCGAGATAAAATTGTGATGAGGCATATATCTGGGGAAAGGTACAAACAATTTCTAAAGTGTTGAACATTTCCAAGAGCACAGTGGTCTCCATCATTAGGAAATAAAAAAAACGGACCAAACTGAGCAACCGGGCAAGAAGGTCCATGGTCAGGAAGGACCACTCTGACAGAACTACAGAGTTCCTTGGCTGAGATGGGAGAACCTGCCAGAAGGTCAACAGTCTCCACAGCACTTCACCAATCTGGGCTTAATGGGAGAGTGGCCAGACGGAAGCCACTTCTGAGAAAAAGGCACATGACAGCACGCCTGGAGTTTGCAAAAAAGCATGTGAAACACTGAAAACAACACACTAACATACAGTAACATACAGTGACATACAGGAATCATTAACAACATACAGTAACATACAGGAATCATTATCATACAGTAACATACAATAACATACATGAATCATTAACAACACAGTAACATACAGGAATCATTAACACACAGTTACATACAGTAACATACAGGAATCATTAACATACAGTAACATACTGGAATCAGTAGTCAGGTATAGGACATGGAGGTTTTACTGTTCAAGTGACCTTTGCAGGAAAAAATCCCAGGAAATACTCCTGATCCTAGTAATGTGTATTGTTGGATAGAGCAGAATGTCCTAAAGAGGAGTTATTATCTGGGTTCCAATGCCAGGGTTGCCCTGAGGTGTTGGCTAGCACTCCCACTACTAATCAGGGCACCTCCAGAACACTTTGAAATATTCATGTGACATTTCCAAATTGATATCGAAGGTCCAGCCCTCTGTTTATAGGGCAAACCCAAGAGTCCAAGTGCAATCCCAACCTGGCTAATTGTTATTACGGAGCATCGTCCCAGATCCCTTTGAATGAATTCTACACAGCAGAGTGGATGAGTGGTGGAGCTAGCTAGCTGCAGTACCAGCAGCATTCTGGTCCTGTTTGGATTCTCATGGAGCGGTTTTGGAGCGGTGGCAGCAATGTGCAGTAGTGGAAAGTAGAGGGGATGCGTGTGGATCAGTGTGCTGTAGTGTAGATTAGGCTGGATCTGCTGCATGGAGCACCTGGAGATTTGTGTGACACAGTGCAGGATGTGATCATGCAGTGGGTTTGGTGGGAGGCGCTAGCGGCTAGCCTCTGGGTAATGACGTGATAAACTAAAGCAAGGGCCTCTGGGCAGTATAGGATCCGCCATCTGCCGCCTGTCTGTCAATCAATGGCTAGTGTAAGCAGGGTGGGTGTAATCTGTTTGATGTATGCGACTGGGAGTTTTTCAGGCAGAACATCACTCACTGATTGACAGCCGGTGTCAAGCCTGCCCCATGCTGGGTTTTGGTCTCAGAAGCTACCCCCCTTCTCTCCCTCACACACACATATATATATATATATACACACACACACACACACACACACACACACACACACACGGGTAGGCTGTGTGGATTAGGACTGATCTATGGGGATCAGTATTGAGCACCTGACCTCCTGAAAGAGTAATTAATAAGCAACGTTTGCCCCCCTGACAGTCCCCCATCTGCCCTGCCCCTACAGCCTCTCCTCTCCCTCTCTCTCTCTCTCTCTCACTCACTCACTCACTCACTCACTCACTCACTCACTCACTCACTCACTCACTCTCTTTCTCTCTCTCTCATCTGGCCAGGGGGTGGGGGGAGTGGTGGGAGGGCCGGAACAGACCCAGGAACACTCCTACCTGGACATGGACTCCTACCACAACAACGCTGGTGAGAAGGAACACCTGATCTCACCCCACTGATACTAAAGTGGCAGGTAGCTTAGTGGTTAAGAGCGTTGTACCAGTAACCGAAAGGTCGCTGGTTCTAATCCCCGAGCCGACTAGGTGAAAAATCTGTCAATGTGCCCTTAAGCAAGGCACTTAACTCTAATTGCTCCCGTAAGTATGACAAAAATGTGTACAGAGTTTGCGTCATATAATGCCTTAGTCAATGTTTTAAGTCTTGTACTATAACAACATATCATATTTATATCTACAAAATGTTCTGAACTATATTACATTAACTCCCACTTACGGTTTGTTTAGCCAGAGTATAATGAGCACATCTTGAAATGGTGCAGTACATTGCTACAAAAGAACAACCATAAACTGAAGAAATAAGACACAAGCATCTCTTTACAGTAGAACCAGCTACACGTTCTATACAAACACCTCTTTCATTCTCTCTATCTCCCTTCTATTCTCTGCACTCCTTTTTCCATATTGACCTCTCATCCCATCTCTCCTCTCTCTCTCTCTCTCTCTGGTCTAGGGAATCTTAACTTGAGCCAGACGTCTCCAGAGTTGCCCCCCACCACTGAGGGGGGAGCCGCCCCGCCCCACAAAGACCTGTCCAACGCCCACTCCCAGCAGCAGGTCACTGCACGGTCAGTACTGTGTGTGTGTGCTTGTTTGTGTGTGTTCTCTGTGTCAGTGATTACAAAGAGGTTATGGTATAGGTAGTGAATTTGTGTGTGACTGATTAAAATATGCAGGATGTGATATACTGTATCTATCTACAGTTGAAGTCGGAAGTTTACATACACCTTAGCCAAATACATTTAAACTCAGTTTTTCACAATTCCTGACATTTAATCCTAGTAAAAATTCCCTGTCTTAGGTCAGTTAGGATCACCAGTTTATTTTAAGAATATGAAATGTCAGAATAATAGTAGAGAGAATGATTTATTTGAGCTTTTATTTCTTTCATCACATTCCCAGTGGGTCAGAAGTTTACATACACTCAATTAGTATTTAGTAGCATTGCCTTTAAATTGTTTAACTTGGGTCAAATGTTTCGGGTAGCCTTCCACAAGCTTCCCACAATAAGTTGGGTGAATTTTGGCCCATTCCTCCTGACAGAGCTGGTGTAACTGAGTCAGGTTTGTAGGCCTCCTTGCTCGCACATACTTTTTCAGTTCTGCCCACAAATTTTCTATAGGATTGAGGTCAGGGCTTTGTGATGGCCACTCCAATACCTTGACTTTGTTGTCCTTAAGCCATTTTGCCACAACTTTGGAAGTATTCTTGGGGTCATTGTCCATTTGGAAGACTCATTTGTGACCAAGCTTTAACTTCCTGACTGATGTCTTGAGATGTTGCTTCAATATATCCACATAATTTTCCTTCCTCATGATGCCATCTATTTTGTGAAGTGCACCAGTCCCTCCTGCAGCAAAGCACCCCCACAGCATGATGCTGCCACCCTCATGCTTCACGGTTGGGATGGTGTTCTTCGGCTTGCAAGCAACCCCCTTTTTCCTCCAAACATAACGATGGTCATTATGGCCAAACAGTTCTATTTTTGTTTCATCAGACCAGAGGACATTTCTCCAAAAAAGTACGATCTTTGTCCCCATGTGCAGTTGCAAACCGTAGTCTGGCTTTTTCATGGTGGTTTTGGAGCAGTGGCTTCTTCCTTGCTGAGCGGCCTTTCAGGTTATGTCGATATAGGACTCGTTTTACTGTGGATATAGATACTTTTGTACCTGTTTCCTCCAGCATCTTCACAAGGTCATTTGCCGTTGTTCTGGGATTGATTTGCACTTTTCGCACCAAAGTACGTTCATCTCTAGGAGACAGAACGCGTCTCCTTCCTGAGCTGCATGATGGCTGCATGGTCCCATGGTGTTTATACTTGCGTAGTATTGTTTGTACAGATGAACGTGGTAACTTCAGGCGTTTGGAAATTGCTCCCAAGGATGAACCAGACTTGTGGAGGTCTAAACAATTTTTTTCTGAGGTCTTGGCTGATTTCTTTTGATTTTCCCATGATGTCAAGCAAAGAGGCACTGAGTTTGAAGGTAGGCCTTGAAATACATCCACAGGTACACCTCCAATTGACTCAAATTATGTCAATTAGCCTATCAGACGCTTCTAAAGCCATGACATCCTTTTCTTGAATTTTCCAAGCTGTTTAAAGGCACAGTCAACTTAGTGTATGTAAACTTCTGACCCACTGGAATTGTGACACAGTGAATTATAAGTGAAATAATCTGTCTGTAAACAATTGTTGGAAAAATTACTTGTGTCATGCACAAAGTAGATGTCCTAACCGACTTGCTAAAACTATAGTTTGTTAACAAAACATTTGTGGAGTGGTTGAAAAACGAGTTTTAATGACTCCAACCTAAATGTATGTAAACTTCCGACTTCAACTGTATCTATATGTATACAGTGGCTTGCGAAAATATTCAACCCCCTTGGCATTTTTCCTATTTTGTTGCCTTTCAACCTGGAATTAAAATTGATTTTGGGGGGGTTTGTATCATTTGATTTACACAACATGCCTACCACTTTGCCTTGATGACCGCTTTACACACTCTTGGCATCCTCTCAACCAGCTTCACCTGGAATGCTTTTCCAACAGTCTTGGAGTTCCCACATATGTTGAGCACTTGTTGGCTGCTTTTCCTTCACTCTGCGGTCCGACTCATCCCAAACCATCTCAATTTGGTTGAGGTCGGGGGATTGTGGAGGCCAGGTCATCTGATGCAGCACTCCATCACTCTCCTTCTTGGTAAAATAGCCCTTACAAAGCCTGGAGGTGTGTTGGGTCATTGTCCTGTTGAAACACAAATCATAGTCCCACTAAGCCCAAACCAGATGGGATGGCATATCGCTGCAGAATGCTGTGGTAGCCATGCTGGTTAAGTGTGCCTTGAATTCTAAATAAATCACAGACATTGTCACCAGCAAAGCACCCCAACACCATAACACCTCCTCCTCCATGCTTTAAATACACATGCGGAGATCATCCGTTCACCCACACTGCGTCTCACAAAGACACGGCGGTAGGAAACAAAAATCTCTAATTTGGACTCCAGACCAAAGGACAAATTTCCACCGGTCTAATGTCCATTGCTCGTGTTTCTTGGCCCAAGCAGGTCTCTTCTTCTTATTGGTGTCCTTTATTAGTGGTTTCTTTGCAGCAATTCGACCATGAAGGCCTGATTCACACAGTCTCCTGTGAACAGTTGATGTTGAGATGTGTCTGTTACTTGAACTCTGTGAAGCACTTATTTGGGCTGCAATTTCTGAGGCTGGTAACTCTAATGAACTTATCCTCTGCAGCAGAGGTAACTCTGGGTCTTCCATTCCTGTGGCAGTCCTCATGAGAAACAGTTTCATCACAGCGCTTGATGGTTTCTGCGACTGCACTTGAAGAAACTTTCAAAGTTCTTGAAATGTTCCTGATTGACTGACCTTCATGTCTTAAAGTAATTATGGACTGTCGTTTCTCTTTGATTATTTGAGCTGTTCTTGCCATAATATGGACTTGGTATTTTTCCAAATAGGGCTATCTTCTGCATACCCCCCTTACCTTGTCACAACACAACTGATTGGCTCAAACGCATTAAGAAGTAAAGAAATTCCACAAATTAACTTTTAAGAAGGCACACCTGTTTATTGAAATGCATTCCAGGTGACTACCTCATGAAGCTGGTTGAGAGAATGCCAAGAGTGTGCAAAGCTGTCATCAAGGCAAAGGGAGGTGTCACGCCCTGGCTCTGGGGACACTGTTATGTTGAGCCAGGGTGTGTAATTCTATGTATTCTATTGCTATGTTGGGAGTTCTAGTTTGTATTTCTATGTTGGCCTGAGTGACTCCCAATCAGAGGCAACGAGTGTCAGCTGGTTGTCTCTGATTGGGAGCCATATTTAAACTGTCTGTCTTTCCCTTTGTGTTTGTGGTTTCTTGTTCTTATTTGGTTTGTGTTCAACCGTAGACATCACGTTATCGTCTGTTGTTTTGATCGTGTGATCATTCGCTAAATAAATATGTTCACCTTCAACGCTGCGCATTGGTCCTCCTCCTTAGACGATCGTGACAGGAGGCTATTTGAAGAATCTAAAATATAAAATATATTTTGATTTCTTTAACATTTCTTTGGTTACTACATGATTCCATATGTGTTATTTCATAGTTTTGATGTCTTCACTATTATTCTACAATGTAGAAAATAGTAAAAATTAAGAAAAACCCTTGAATGAGTAGGTGTCCTAAAACCTTTGACCGGTAGTGTATACCTGTACATTATGGACTGAATATTGTATACAAGATAGATGGACATTGTTATTGTCTAGCTTCCCATACCTTGAGTGCATTAGTCATGCCCCCGTTGTAGGTTTTCTGCAGCACTGGCTCTGTTTATGTAAATGGTGGGCGTGCCCCCCTTCGGAGGGTTGAAGATGTGAGGATGGTGGGAGGAGCTTAGTCTCAGTCTGTCTGCTAACTCAGTCTGTCTCAGTCCATCTGTGGCTGACTGGTGGGGTCCTTTCTTTCTGCCGTCACACAGAGAAACATTACAATGGGGAAAGAAAGTGCTGATGTTTGAAAAACAAGGGAGTGAGGGTCATGATTTATATATGGTGAGCTACGAGAGAGAGAGAGAGAGAGAGAGAGAGAGAGAGAGAGAGAGAGAGAGAGAGAGAGATCTCCAGAGCCACTTACAAATTGGTGCATTCACCTTTGTTTGTCCACCCGCCTCTTGAGGATTGACCACAAGTTCTCAATGGGATTAAGGTCTGGGGAGTTTCCTGGCCATGGACCCAACATTTCATGTTTTGTTCCCCGAGCCACTTAGTTATCACTTTTGCCTTATGGCAAGGTGCTCCATCCTGCTGGAAAAGGCATTGTTCGTCACCAAACTGTTCTTGGATGGTTGGGAGAAGTTGCTCTCGGAAGATGTGTTGGTACCATTCTTTATTCATGGCTGTGTTCTTAGGCAAAATTGTGAGTGAGCCCACTCCCTTGGCTGAGAAGCAACCCCACACATGAATGGTCTCAGGATGCTTTACTGTTGGCATGACACAGGACTGATGGTAGCGCTCACCATGTCTTCTCCGGACAAGCTTTTTTCCGGATGCCCCAAACAATCGGAAAGGAGATTCATCAGAGAAAATGACTTTACACCAGTCCAATCCCGGTACCTTTTGCACAATATCAGTCTGTCCCTGATGTTTTTC
This sequence comes from Coregonus lavaretus, assembly GCF_964263955.1. Taxonomy (NCBI): domain Eukaryota; kingdom Metazoa; phylum Chordata; class Actinopteri; order Salmoniformes; family Salmonidae; genus Coregonus; species Coregonus lavaretus. The sequence continues at coordinate 24,621,071 of NC_140015.1, read as the reverse complement.
CTGGAGAGAAGTGGCTTCCTCGCTGCCCTTCTTGACACCAGGCCATCCTCCAAAAGTCTTCGCCTCACTGTGCGTGCAGATGCACTCACACCTGCCTGCTGCCATTCCTGAGCAAGCTCTGCACTGGTGGTGCCCCGATCCCGCAGCTGAATCAACTTTAGGAGACGGTCCTGGCGCTTGCTGGACTTCCTGGGGCGCCCTAAAGCCTTCTTCACAACAACTGAACCTCTCTCCTTGAAGTTCTTGATGATCCGATAAATGGTTGATTTAGGTGCAATCTTACTAGCAGCAATATCCTTGCCTGTGAAGCCCTTTTTGTGCAAAGCAATGATGACGGCACGTGTTTCCTTGCAGGTAACCATGGTTAACAGAGGAAGAACAATGATTTCAAGCACCACCCTCCTTTTAAAGCTTCCAGTCTGTTATTCTAACTCAATCAGCATGACAGAGTGATCTCCAGCCTTGTCCTCGTCAACACTCTCACCTGTGTTAACGAGAGAATCAATGACATGATGTCAGCTTGTCCTTTTGTGGCAGGGCTGAAATGCAGTGGAAATGTTTTTTTGGAATTAAGTTCATTTTCATGGCAAAGAGGGACTTTGCAGTTAATTGCAATTCATCTGATCACTCTTCATAACATTCTGGAGTATATGAAAATTGCCATCATAAAAACTGAGGCAGCAGACTTTGTGAAAATTAATATTTGTGTCATTCTCAAAACTTTTGACCACGACTGTATGTGTGACATTCAGAGAGTGAATGGTTAACACAAAATATTTAAGTGCCTTTGAACAATGCTGTTGGGTTTTTCACGCTCAACAGTTTCCCGTGTGTATCAAGAATAGTCCACCACCCAAAGAACATCCAGCCAACTTGACACAACTGTGGGAAGCATTGGAGTGAACATGGGCCAGCATCCCTGTGGAATGCTTTTGACACCTTGTAGAGTCCATGCCCTGACAAATTAAGGCTGTTCTGAGGGCAAAAATGTGCAACTCAATATTAGGAAGGTATTCCTAATGTTTTGTACACTCAGTGTACATATGTGCTTACATCTCACTGGAACTGCTGGAGCCATTCTGTAGCTTTGTAACAATGGCTTATGCTACTGGTAGAAGTTGCTCTCATTCACAGATCTACCTTCCTTAAATCCCCCATTAGTAGGGAAGAAACCCTTAAATCAGTGTCAAGGGCTGCTTCATCCTAGAACTCAATGGATCCCCATCGACCCACTCCATAGATACAACATACTCTCCTAACCACTCCACTGTATCTCTATCTACTCTGTAGACCTATGTCTGTCCAGGTAAGTTTGACATATAGATTGTGTTGTGTGTTTGTCCCAGACGGTGAGTCTAACATAGATTGTATATGTGTGTGTCCGTCTGCAGTACAGAGCAGCTAGTGGTGAAGATCCTGAAGGCTGTAGACCTGGCTGCCAAGGACGCCAATGGCTTCTCAGACCCCTACGTCAAGATCTACCTACTGCCAGACAGGAAGAAGTTCCAGACCAAGGTAACACATTTATCTAGCCTAATACCAGATCTGTTTGTGCTGTCTTGCCAATGACCATAAATACCTTGGAAGACAGTGCAAACAGATCTGGGATCAGGCTGTCATTTATTACACTTGTCAGTTTTCACACAAATTGGCCTGGTTTTCAGTCCAGTTTGAAGGCACAGCAAAAGAATAACCTGAAAAACGTGTAGTTTCGCTCTGATGCCAATTGAGAAATGTGTGCATGCATAACTTGGAGTTCTGTGTGAATCTTCCATTGATGCCACCCAAAGATTTGTGTAAGCATTACCACGAGAGATTTGTGCGGAGTTTCATTGCCGTTTCTCAAGTTGGGATTTTATTCTAAATTACTGTCAGTAAGACCCAAGTTCCTATTATTATCATTTATAAATACATAGTCTCCTCCCGTACACATTGGAATTAGCTGATATTTTGTTTAGTCTAATCTGAATAAATATGTTAGGTTGTCTAGCAGACTCTCTTGTTGACTCTGGTTCTCTCTCTCCCTCTCCCTTTTCCTCACTCTTTGTATCTCCCTCCCCCTCTCCCTCTCCCTCTCCTTCCCCTTTCTCCCCCAATCCCTCTTTCACACTCCCCCTCACTCCCGCCTCAATTCCCCACTCTCCTCCCTCCCCCAGGTCCACAGAAAGACCCTGAACACGATATTCAACGAGACGTTCCTGTTTGGCATGCCCCTGGCATAGCTGCACTCCCGGAAGCTGCACTTCTCCGTCTACGACTTTGACCGCTTCTCCAGACACGACCTGATTGGCCAGGTGGTGGTGGACAACCTGCTGGACTTCAGCGAGGGCACCGGGGAGAAGCCTGTCTGGAGGGACATTGTGGGAGGGCACTGCGGTGAGAGAGAGAGCCCTGCCTGACACCATAATGCCAACGCAATGCCACCACTATGTTACCATGATTATACCACTATAATTCCACTACTATGCCACTATAATTCCACTACTATGCCACTATAATGCCACTATAATGCCACTACTATACCACTATAATGCCACCACTATGCCACTATAATACCACCACTATACATTTCCATTTGAGTCATTTAGCAGACATCCTTATCCAGAGAGACTTACAGGAGTAAGTGCATATATTTTCATACTTTTTTCGTACTGGTCCCCCGTGGGAATCGAACCCACAACCCAGGCGTTGCAAGCGCCATGCTCTACCAACTGAGCCACACTATAATTATACCACCACTATAATGACACTAAACCAACAGTATGCCACCGCAATGTCACCAGTATGCCACTATAATGCCACCACTATGCCACTAAAATGCCACCGCTATGCCACTATAATGCCACTATAATGCCACCATAATGCCACCAGTATGCCCCTATAATGCCACCAGTATGCCACTATAATGCCACTATAATGCCACCACTATAAGGCTGCCACTAAAATGCCACCGCTATGCCACTATAATGCCACCAGTATGCCACTATAATGTCACTGCTATGCCACCGCTATGCCACCATGACCACTGGCAGTGCCGAGTTAGGAGGTAGCAGGGGAGAGTATTTAAGTAGCCTTTAGATCTAGCGCAATTTAACACTTTTATCTTCTTGGGGACATTGAAAGATTGACATGTCATTAATGTACTGTGATGACAGTTGCCTTCAGTTTGAATATGCTGCCCGTCTAGATTGTGACACCTGTCATGTCTCTGTGGCAATTATCAATGATGCCTGCTTGATGATTTAGCAAACCAAATGCAAGATGGTGGTCTCTGTTACAGACCCTGCTCTAAGCCTGTGGCTCTTTGGGTATTACTGGCTGAGTGTTTACCACATGTTGGCTGGGATCCCTGTTTGACCCCTGAACTCTGACCTGTGTGTGTGTGTGTGTGTGTGTGTTGTACAGGAGAAGGTGTGGTAGAAATATTTAACTCACAAATATCTCCCCAAAAAACAGAGCTTGTGAATTCAGAATAGACTTTATTAAAGCGTAACAAAGCCGAGCTGGTCCATGGAGCGACTGCTTGTCCTGACCCGGAGATTTCCTTTTATACACAAATGCATAGTCATGCTTATACAACCTACACAGTTACTCCATTATATGTACATGATTAACATCCTTCGGTGTCACATGTTGTTTACTCACAAGGGGTACGTGCGCTTCTCTAAATGGGGCCTCTGTCACTTATCTCATATTGGTGGCGTGACTCAATAAATTATATACGCACGTTAAAGAACAATTACACTCTGTATTGACTATATTCACTATCCAGGCATGCATCTGGAGTACAAAGTATCAATTATGTTCATTCTGTTTTACCCTTATCATTTCATAACACATTACAAAACATATCAATTAATACTTAAACATGGTTTACACATATCATGTCTATAACATACATTTAAGCCTTTCCCAACAGCCATCCTCCAAGGACCCTGAGCCACTATGGTTTTTCCTTGTGACTATGTGCATGTGGCTATGTGTGTCAGGTCATAAGCACAAGTGGCAACACTAGTTCCATTGTTACTCCAATCTCCACACAGCCACAACGAGAAGTTTTATCTCCTTCACATGTCATTGACATACCCAGACCAGCTGCGGGGAGTTAGAGGGAACCATTCTTTATCAGAAGCACAGCATTTGCACTAAAGAAATGTCTCTGCTCTGTTTTAACCCTTTAATTGGTTCTTAATCCATAAACATTTAAGGCATATAAGCGTTTCATTCTACAACATATGTACTAGAAAATCATCCATAAAGAATGACCTGGGGGAGCTGAACTTCTCTCTGTGTTACCTGCCCATGAAAGGTCGGCTCACCGCCACCGTCATCAAGGCCACCAACCTCAAAGCCATGGACCTCACTGGCTTCTCAGGTGACTGACCTACTGACCGCAGCACACTGAGGGTCATCTCTTCTGTTAGAAACAGCATGGCAGAAAAATTATACAAAAGTGACAAGACTCGCGTCATACATTTTGTATTTCAACTATCATTTGAATGCAATTAGGCCTGCATAAACAGATGGAGCAAACACATCAATTGACTGAATTCATGAATATTGATATGTGACTGTAAATATTGCCAAAATAAATACTGTTCAACTGTTCCAAACACAGCGAAGTGCCATAACCCGGTTTTGTGGCAATGTTGTAAATACAAGCAAATGGCCAAAATCATGAACATTGTAGTGCTAAAAACCGCAGCGAACAAACAACCAAACGCTTTAAAGTCAATTGCATAATCAATGCTAAAACACAATTTTCCTGGCCTGATTGATGGTAGCTGACGATGATTTAATTAATGAATTCCTAACTAAAGTAATTGAGTTATTAATCTGCCTGTGAGGATGTGATGATCCTGCATTACCACGGTAACAGTTACTAGACTGACGAAACGACACACTAAATTATGAGGCCACACCGTTATTACGATTAGGAAATTATTAGAATGCCTAACAAATGTATACAAAAAATCCACCATAAAATCAAATGGTAACTGTCTGTGTTCTGTAAGTGCTACAACGAATTTATGATGAGGTGTGAATGAAGGAGTCATGCGCAGGAGGTAAAACACTGAAGTCCAGAGTTTATTCAGTTTACATAAATAAAACGCACCAAGCGTCAAAACGAAACTATCACAAGGGAAATATTCAATAAACAATCACTCACAAAGACAAGGGGAACAGAGGGATCAAGGATGTCTCGGGGGCGGCCAGGAGGACGCGGAGCAGGGCGAGTCGGATGGCGACGGTGGAAATCTCTCAACAGGGCGGGATCGAGGATGTCCCTCCTTGGGACCCAGCACCGTTCCTCCGGACCGTACCCCTCCCACTCCACGAGATACTGAAGGCCCCCCACCCGACGCCTCAAATCCAGTATGGAATGGACCGAGTACGCCGGGGCCCCCTCGATGTCCAGAGGAGGTGGAGGAACCTCCCGCACCTCAGACTCCTGGAGCAGACCAGCTACCACCGGCCTGAGGAGAGACACATGAAACGAGGGGTTAATACGGTAATCAGGGGGGAGTAACAACCTGTATGTAACCTTGTTTATCCTCCTCAGGACTTTAAACGGCCCCACAAACCTCCCTGCGGTGGCGGTCAGCTTTCGCCTTCTGACGACGCACAGCGCGCTGGAGGCGAACGTGGGCAGCGTCCCAAGTCACCTCGCGCGCCAGAAACCAGTGATCCACCGCAGGAGCCTCGGTCTGGCTCTGGTGCCACGGTGCCAGGACCGGTTGGTAACCCAAAACACATTGGAAGGGTGTTAGGTTAGTGGAGGAGTGGAGGAGAGAGTTCTGAGCGTATTCTGCCCATGGCAGGAACACCGACCACTCCCCCGGCCGGTCCTGACAGTAGGTCCGCGGGAACCTACCCACATCTTGATTCACCCTTTCCACCTGCCCATTACTCTCGGGGTGAAATCCAGAGGTCAGGCTGACCGAGACCCCCAGACGTTCCATGAACGCCTTCCAGACTCTAGACGTGAACTGGGGACCTCGGTCGGACACTATATCCTCTGGTACCCCGTAGTGCCGGAAGACGTGAGTACCGGGCAGAGGAAGGAGGCGGCAGGACTTAGAAAAGCGATCCACAACGACCAGGATAGTGGTGTTACCTTGGGAGAGGGGAAGATCAGTAAGAAAATCAATACTAAAGGTGAGACCATGGTCGTTGTGGAACTGGTAAAGGTTGTAGCTTACCCGCTGGGAGGTGCCTAGGTGCCTTACTCTGGGTGCACACTGAGCAGGAGGAAACATACACCCTCACGTCCTTAGCCAAGGTAGGCCACCAGTACTTCTCGGTCAGGCAGCGCATTGTACGACCGATACCTGGATGACCAGAGGAGGGTGACGTGTGTGCCCAGTAGATCAGACGATCACGGGTAAGCGCAGGCACGTACTGCAGCCCAGCTGGACACTGCGGTGGAGATAGATCTGTGCGTAATGCCTGCGCTATGTCCGCGTCCATCGCCCATACTACCGGCGCCACAATGCATGAGGCCGGGAGTATGGGGGTGTTGTCTCTGGGCCTCTCCTCTGTGTCATACAGCCGAGACAGTTCTTCGTACCCGGAATGTATGAGAGTGTGAAATCAAACCGGGTGAAGAAGAGGGCCCACCTGGCCTGGCGAGAATTCAGCCTCCTCGCTGCCCGAATGTACTCCAGGTTACAGTGGTCTGTCCAGATGAGGAAAGGGTGTTTAGCCCCGTCGAGCAAATGCCTTCACACCATCAAAGCTCGGACAACAGCCAGCAGCTCCCGGTCACCAACGCCGTAGTTCTGCTCCGCCGGGCTGAGCTTCTTTGAAAAGAAGGCACAGGGGCGAAGCTTGGATGGTGTGCCCGAGCGTTGGGATAAGACAGCGCCTATACCTACCTCGGACGCATCCACCTCCACTACGAACGGTAGTGATGGATCGGGGTGAGCCAGTACCGGGGCGGAGGTGAACAGTGGTCCTCTGTAGCTCAATTGGTAAAGCATGGCGCTTGTAACGCCAGGGTAGTGGGTTCGATCCCCGGGACCACCCATACGTAAAAATGTATGCACACATGACTGTAAGTTGCTTTGGATAAAAGCGTCTGCTAAATGGCTTATTATTATTATTATTATAATAACAGACCCCGCAATCTACTGAAGGCCAAGTCAGCCTCAGCAGACCAGCGGAGCCAGGACGGCCCACCCTTCAAAAAGGAGGTAATGGGAGCTGCGACCTTGCCAAAGCCCCGAATAAATCTCTGATAGTGGTTGGCAAAGCCAAGGAAGTGCTGCACCCTCCTTCACCGTGGTTGGAGTCAGCCAATTACGCACGGCTGAAATGCGATCTCTTTCCATCTCCACACCTGTGGTAGTAATGCTGTATCCGAGGAAGGAGATTGACTGCTGGAAAAACTCACACTTCTCTGCCTTGGCATAAAGATCATTTTCCAGCAGTCGGGCCAGTACCTTGCGAACCAGGGACACATGCTCGGCGCGCATAGCGGAATACACCAGGATGTCATCGATTTAGACCACCACACCGCGACCAAGCATGTCCCAAAACACCTCGTTCACAAAGGACTGGAAAACGGATGGAGCATTCATCAAACCGTAGGGCATCACCAGGTATTCATAATGCCCCGATGTTGTGCTGAATGCTGTTTTCCACTCATCCCCTTCCCGAATACGCACCAGGTTGTAGGCAATCCTGAGGTCTAATTTGGTGAAAAAACGGGCCCCATGCATTGACTCAATCACTGAAGGAATGAGGGGAAGAGGATAACTAAATCGTACCGTCACCTTATTCAGTGGTCGATAATCAACGCACGGGCGGAAACCACCATCTTTCTTCTTCACAAAGAAGAAACTCGAGCAAGCAGGTGAAGTGGAGGGACGTATATACCCCTGGCGCAGGGACTCGGTGACGTATGTATCCATAGCCTCTGTTTCAGTCTGCGACAGGGGAGACACATGACTCCTGGGAGGTACAGCGTCTACCCGAAGGTTTATCGCGCAATCCCCCTCCCGATGAGGTGGTAATTTAGTAACTTGTGTCAGATCATGGTATTCGGGGGGAATGCGCACGGTGGGGTTACCGTCTGGACTTTCCACCGTGGTCGCACCAACGGAAACACCTAGACACCTACCCGGACACTCACGCAACCACCCTGTAAGAACCCTCTGCGGCCATGAAAAATTGGGGTTGTGAAGGGCTAACCACGGAATACCTAAGACTACAGGGTAAGCAGGAGACTCAATAATCAAAAAAGTGATATGCTCAACATGCGTCTCCTGTGTTATCATGGTGACTGGTACAGTAACCTCCTTAACCAACTCGGACCCTAATGGTCGACTATCAAGTGCTCTGATGGGGAGTGGAATGGATAGGGGAACCAATGAAATGCCTTGACGGCGTGCAAATGCCCTGTCCATAAAGTTCCCAGCTGCGCCTGAATCGACTAGTGCCTTACACTGGGAAACTACCAGGTGATCGGGAAAGGAGATGGATAAGGTACAGTGTACGGCAAATACTCTGAAAAAGTTTGGGTGTTCGTTACCTGGGGTGATGCGTGAGTACCCAGCCTACCGCCTCCAGACCCAAAGGAACGTTGACTGCGACGTGAGGTGGATTGTCCCTTCGTGCCACCAGAGTGGCACTGTCGCTGTCCTGCACTCTCTCAACCGAGCTACTCACTCTCACAATAAACAATCACTCACAAAGACAAGGGGAACAGAGGGAACACTTATACACATACTAATTAGGGGAATGAGCACCAGGTGTGTGTGATTGACAAGACAAGACATGACAAGTGGAGTGATGAGAATGGGATCGGCAGTAGCTAGTAAGCTGGTGACGACGAACGCCGAAACCTGCCCGAACAAGGAGGGGAGGCAGCCTCGGCGGAAGTCGCGGCAGTTTGTATTCTGTGGTAATTGAAGTGAATCCACCTGTTTTACTTTGGCCTTAATCCGTCTTGCCCAAGGTGCCTTGATTTGTATGCCTTTCATGTGTTACAGACAGATGCCTGGGCGTGGGAGTATAATTTGTTAATAGCCTGCTCAAGGTTCTTCTCTTTATTCCTCTCTCTCTCTTTCTTCCATTCTCTTCCTCTATTTCATTCTCTCTCTCTCTCTCTCTCTCTCTCTCTCTCTCTCTCTCTCTCTCTCTCTCTCTCTCTCTCTCTCTCCTGCCTCTTTCTCACTCTCTCAGACCTGTATGTGAAGGCTTCTCTGATACAGTGGGGGAAAAGTATTTAGTCAGCCACCAATTGTGCAAGTTCTCCCACTTAAAAAGATGAGAGAGGCCTGTAATTTTCATCATAGGTACACGTCAACTATGACAGACAAAATGAGAATTTTTTTTCCAGAAAATCACATTGTAGGATTTTTAATGAATTTATTTGCAAATCATGGTGGAAAATAAGTATTTGGTCAATAACAAAAGTTTCTCAATACTTTGTTATATACACTTTGTTGGCAATGACACAGGTCAAATGTTTTCTGTAAGTCTTCACAAGGTTTTCACACACTGTTGCTGGTATTTTGGCCCATTCCTCCATGCAGATCTCCTCTAGAGCAGTGATGTTTTGGGGCTGTCGCTGGGCAACACAGACTTTCAACTCCCTCCAAAGATTTTCTATGGGGTTGAGATCTGGAGACTGGCTAGGCCACTCCAGGACCTTGAAATGCTTCTTACGAAGCCACTCCTTCGTTGCCCGGGCGGTGTGTTTGGGATCATTGTCATGCTGAAAGACCCAGCCACGTTTCATCTTCAATGCCCTTGCTGATGGAAGGAGGTTTTCACTCAAAATCTCACGATACATGGCCCCATTCATTCTTTCCTTTACACGGATCAGTCGTCCTGGTCCCTTTGCAGAAAAACAGCCCCAAAGCATGATGTTTCCACCCCCATGCTTCACAGTAGGTATGGTGTTCTTTGGATGCAACTCAGCATTCTTTGTCCTCCAAACACGACGAGTTGAGTTTTTACCAAAAAGTTCTATTTTGGTTTCATCTGACCATATGACATTCTCCCAATCCTCTTCTGGATCATCCAAATGCACTCTAGCAAACTTCAGAGGGGCCTGGACATGTACTGGCTTAAGCAGGGGGCACGTCTCGCACTGCAGGATTTGAGTCCCTGGCGGCGTAGTGTGTTACTGATGGTAGGCTTTGTTACTTTGGTCCCAGCTCTCTGCAGGTCATTCACTAGGTCCCCCCGTGTGGTTCTGGGATTTTTGCTCATCGTTCTTGTGATCATTTTGACCCCACGGGTGAGATCTTGAGTGGAGCCCCAGATCGAGGGAGATTATCAGTGGTCTTGTATGTCTTCCATTTCCTAATAATTGCTCCCACAGTTGATTTCTTCAAACCAAGCTGCTTACCTATTGCAGATTCAGTCTTCCCAGCCTGGTGCAGGTCTACAATTTTGTTTCTGGTGTCCTTTGACAGCTCTTTGGTCTTGGCCATAGTGGAGTTTGGAGTGTGACTGTTTGAGGTTGTGGACAGGTGTCTTTTATACTGATAACAAGTTCAAACAGGTGCCATTCATACAGGTAACGAGTGGAGGACAGAGGAGCCTCTTAAAGAAGAAGTTACAGGTCTGTGAGAGCCAGAAATCTTGCTTGTTTGTAGGTGACCAAATACTTATTTTCCACCATAATTTGCTAATAAATTCATTAAAAATCCTACAATGTGATTTTCTGGATTTTTTTTCTCATTTTGTCTGTCATAGTTGACGTGTACCTATGATGAAAATTACAGGCCTCTCTAATCTTTTTAAGTGGGAGAACTTGCACAATTGGTGGCTGACTAAATACTTTTTTCCCCACTGTAAATGCCAGGGAAGTCATGTGGTGAAGGGGCGGGGGTAACTGCTGTCTCCATGGCAACGTTCCCAGTGCAATTTTTATTTATTTAGTAGGAAAGACATTTCACTCAGTTCAGTGAGCTGAAAGAGGCAGAGAAGGAGGGAGAGAGAGTTAGAGACTGGAGGAGGTGTGTGCAATATATATATAGAGCTGTTTCCATCACACTGGAGGGATTTATTAGGAAGCTGTCAGCCGTGTGTTATTGCTAATATATTACTGATTACTGTATATAATGGTAATGTATTCTTATCTCATTAAATATAGATGTCCTTGCTGTGGGTGAGCCTTTGCTGTTTTTGAATTTAGCAAGGAAGGAAAGCAACGACACCATATAGATAAAGTGAATGTAAACCTCATATCTCTATGTGACAAAAACAGAAATATTCACTGTGCAGTGTAAGACTATCATAAGCAATATGGCTTCACCTTTCAGTCCACTCCCTATACAATTTCACATTTTTAACTTAATGATGTTATGCCTCCATAAATGTTCATAAATGTCACCCTAGAATAAGAAATATCCTCTGTGTGTGTGTGTGCGCGTGCGTGTGTGTGCGTGTACGTCCTCATGTGCGTGTATTTGTGTTTTGACCCAATTCTGTTTTTGAAAATCAGTGTGTGTTATTTGTCGTAACCTAGTTCTGTCTGTATGTCAGTGTATCAGGGTGTTTGTGGTGATTACCTGTTGTGAGAGGACCAGATGGTCCCCTCTCTCCCAGCTGGAGGAGCCGGTCAAAAGAGTCTATACTTCCCACCACCTGGAGCAACCACTGAGGACAATCAAAGCACCTGATAGAGAAAAATGATCAAACCGCACAAAACAGCCCCCTAAAGCAATATGCGATTTCTCATCACCAAGTAGAAGTCAAAATAGAGCAGTGACTACATTTGTTTTCCAACCACATCAGGAATTGTACTCTTTTCTAATTGCAGGAGAACTGCCAGTTCTACCAATTTAACTTAAAAAGCAGTGACAAACTGCACATCCCTCAGAGCTACAAAATACAAGTCCCCTAGAAAGGTATGGACACCCGGTCCCTTTCAAAGGAATTAATTTGGCCACTATGCTTAAGTCTGAATGAAAGGCTGTGTGGGTTTAATGAGTTTGGGACCCAAGGATAGCCTTGGGCACACTCCTGGCCCCGCATGAACCCTGCTAAGGTCACTGGGAGCGAGCACCCATGATGTGGCCCTCACTTGCTGTTTGCCCATAGCCTAAATAGAACTGCTGCTGTTTTACAGTGCCCTGCTCTGCTTTAAATTGGGTTAAATGGATTCAGAACATTGTTTATGTGGGATGTTTTGAGTTTGATGAGCTCTGATGCCCTTTGCTGTTCGCTGGGCTGTGCTGACTGGCTCACAGTGCCACAGGGGAATATATTATATTGTTGGACCTAGAGAAACACAGCGCGCAGTTGCGCTCCGATCACAGGTTCGCTCATGGCACATTGTGCTGATTTAACAGCAGGTTAGCTCGCTGAAGGACTCACCAGTAATTATGTGCTTGTTTCAGCACAGAGGATAGGAGGTGATAGAGACATTACATTTACATTTTAGTCATTTAGCAGACGCTCTTATCCAGAGCGACTTACAGGAGCAATTAGGGTTAAGGGCACATCGACAGATTTTTCACCTAGTCGGCTCGGGGATTAGAACCAGCGACCTTTCGGTTACTGGCACTACGCTCTTAACCACTAAGCTAGACATGTCTTGGTTATATAAAGGTTACGATGGCAAGGGGGTTAGGCAGTACCTGTAGGCCTATTTATCAACCTATGTAAACGTATAGGACTTATAGGTTTATGCTTGATGTACTGGATACATGGACAAGGGGGGCTATAATCACTGATCCATGTATCACTTCCTTGCCTATTTCTCAAAATCATGCAGCTCACCGCATTCAAGGCCTAGTCATTTTCTAAGACTGGCAGACTGTGCTGACCTCTGGTGTAACAACACGGTATGGCATATATGGCAAAGAAATAATATCTCATATATATATTATATATCGCTATAATTTCACTGTAAATGTCATCAATTTGGTATAAATGATAGGACTGTCACTGACTGTCAGTAACCGCTTAGGTTCCTAATGGAAGCCATAGAGATGTCAATCAGTTCTTGAGCAGTTGTTCGGTTGTTGATTGAGCATCCCTTGTGTTCCATTTTCAAGCCCAACCAGGACTGAGATGTCGATAACAAAACGTTTGCCTAGTGGTTTGTTTTCGGCACGGCCTACTTTGTGTGTCAAAATGACAATGGTTTTGTTTTACTTACTGTACAATGTAATTTAATTTCAAAGTATTTGGCCTCGTCTAACACACAATTATTTGGCTGACGGCTAAATACCGCCAGGTGAGTAGCCATGTAGCTAGCCGAATGCAATGTTAATGAATGATTTGCTGATGATGGAAATACTTTGGCTAGCATTGGCTTGTGGCTAAGTTACCTCGCTAATGCTATAATGTCTGCATGCCTACGATTAATGGGATTTCTACTTCGCTTACTAAATATTTTATATTACTGTCTATTAAAATGTTTGATATGTTAACTACATTAACGTTAGCTGGATAACTGTATACAGTGAATGTAAGAGTTGCTGGTCATTGACGTACAAAAGTTAGCGGCTGCTAAGCTAACGTTAGCTAAGTGGTTAGCTGACTGGGGTGTATTCATTAAGCCGATTCTACCGTTTACTCCAGACGTAATGAATACACCCCTGACTTTAGGATGCTTTGACAGAGCATAATCAGTAGCCATTAGTAACGTTATACGTTTAGGATTATTTGTAGTTGTCCAGCTAAAAACTACCAAGGAGTGTAGCTAGCTAGCTACTTATGGTAATCTTCTGCCTAACGCACTATGCCTGATTTGGTTATTTCTCAATATGGACAACTCATTCTGGACTGATGGACAACTTTTATCAAGATCCAGTGTTCATGCAAGGTATTGTTAGATAGTCAGCTATCATAACGTAAACCTAGGTAACATATCACAGTATGTTATGCATACCTGTCACAACAAGTAATCACAGGGAGAGCAACAGTGTGTACAGGCTTTTGTTACGGCCCAGCAACTGATTCAACTAATAAACTTTTTTCTCCCTCTGAATCCATGGTGGTGGGTTCAGCCCTCATGGACATGCCCATTAAACCTGGCGCCAATCAAGTGGCAGACGTGGTGTTCGTCATCGAAGGAACTGCAAACCTTGGCCCCTATTTTGAATCCCTCAGAAAATATTACATACTACCTGCAATCGAGTAAGTGGACTTCAAATGTACATTTTGCTTCATTGGGTATGTACTATATCGAGTCCTGACTTGGTCCCTGTCCTATCATCACAGGTACTTCAATGGAGGTCCTCCGGCAGAGACAGACTTTGGAGGAGATGTGAGTCTTAATTCAACTTTGTTTTCTCCTTCCGGTTATTACTATTTATTTACTCTTTATTTAAGAAGATACAGTATGAGATCAACAATGCCAATTCTCTTCTCTCAGTATGGAGGCACACAGTATGGTCTTGTGGTGTTCAACACAGTGGACTGTGCTCCTGAATCCTACGTCCAGTGTCACGCACCAACCAGCTCAGCCTTTGAGTTTGTCTCATGGATCGACAGCATCCAGTAAGACAAATGTTTTTCTTTGTCATGCCAATTAGAATGACGTGTTTAGGTTCGTTATTATTAATCTTCCTTGACCAATGTGTAACTTTGTCTCTGTCAGGTTCATGGGAGGAGGAGCAGAGAGCTGTAGTCTAATCGCAGAGGGACTGTCTGTGGCTTTGCAGCTCTTTGACGACTTCAAAAAGATGAGGGAGCAAATGTGAGTTATCTTTTATGACTAGACACACACACACACACACACACACACACACACACACACACACACACACACACACTAACATATGTCTCTTGTTTCTGTTAATCAGAGGTCAGACACACAAAGTATGTGTGTTGCTGTGTAACTCTCCGCCATACCTGCTCCCTGCCGTGGAGAGTGTCAGCTACACGGGCTGCACCGCAGACAATCTGGTAAAGATCATCAGAGACGTAAGTGAACATAGCACCTCTATCAGATAGCCTGTATAGACAAACCGCTGGGCCATTTTGGGGAATGATCTGACTTGTGTACTTATTAATGGCTGCTGATAACTCATAATAACCTTGTGCCTCTTCCTCAGAGAGGGATTCATTTTTCTGTGGTGTCGCCACGGAAACTGCCAGCTTTACGGGCACTGTTCGACAGGGCGTCGCCAGTCGGGGGACCAGTCGACCCCCACCCAGACTACAGCCAAGACCCCTTCCACATGATCCTGGTCAGGGGTATCTCACTTCCTGGTGAGGAGCAGCACCAGAAATACTCTGCTGATTCATACACATCAGGATTGACAGAGAACAGATTGATACAAGTCAGTATCCATCTAATTCTAAAATGTTTCTTTCTCCAGTGTCGTCAGGGGGAGGATCGGGCCCTCTCAAACCAGTCCTGCCCCCTCAACCCCTGCCTGTCAGTCAGCCTCCTCTTGGTCCCGCCTCGCAGGCTCCTCCACCAATAAGCACGGCCCATCCATATCAGGTACTGAAGATATGTTTTCACTTGGCAGCTTTTATCAGCCCATACAGCATGTATACCATTGGATTGACAGGGTCTTAGCTGACACAGTGTTCTCTCTCCCTCTCTTGCTGCCCTGTCAGCCCCCACCTTCCCTTAACGCGGCCCAGGCAGCTGCACAGATGGCTGTAGAGGCAGCCAACAACCAGAAGAGTCGCTGTGAGTACCAATAGCCTGCATTTTTCTATCCTGGTTGAATATCGGCCCAGTTTGATTGTCAGTCTATTACAAGGGTGTTCAACTCTTACCCTACGAGGTCCGGAGCCTGCTGTTTTTCTGTTCTACCTGATAATTAAATGCACCCACCTGGTGTCCCAGGTCAAAATCAGTCCCTGATTAGAGTGTTAGAATGGGGGAAGAAAAACCCAGTGGAACTGGCTTCTAGGTCCAGAGTTGGATATGAGGGGTCTATTATGTCTGTTACCTTGTCTTTTTTTGGCATCCCCCATCCAGTCCCAGGCCTGGTCAATCCTGGTCCCCCATTCAGCGGTCAGTCAACTCTTCCATCTGTAGCAGGAGTAAAGTTGGCTCCCTCCAGTCAGCCCAGCCTATCCACAGTCACCACAGTTTCTACACCCATGTTGTCTCAGCAACAAGCCCCTCCCCCGCAGCAGCAACAAGTCCAGCCGCCAGGACAACCACAGCCCAATCAGCAGCAGCCGGTGCCCCCTCAGCAGCAGCAGCCCACGGCCAATCAGCAGACGCCCCCATCCTCACAGCCTGGCATGGTGAGGCCTGTCAATGTTGCATCATCATCCCACAATACTCCACATCAATATTCAACTTCTCTGCCTCCAGTCAAGTTGTCTTTCTCTCCCTTTCTCTCTTTCTCTTCTGATAGCCTGGTGTGTCTGCAGCCCAGGCGAATCCGATTGGGGGGCAGCAGCAAGGCGTAGCCAATAAGATTGTAGCATGGAGTGGGGTACTGGAGTGGCAAGAGGTGAGGGAAACTAGAACTTGGTGTAAACATGCTGCTGAAGAGGTCTATACATCTTCTATTTGTGTGTTCAAGTCATCCTCTGGCTTTGTAAGGAAATGTTATAACAAGGTCTGCAACAAAGCTATGCTTGGAACTGATTGAATGAACTGTCATTGATTGGGATGTGATTAATCATACTATACCTTTGTAATTCATTTCACCTCCGGTCAAAGTGATTGCATTACTTGACATGGTTGAACCTGTTTTAGGGGAACATGCATTTTAATTATCTAAAATACTAATCAACTCTGGAAATGTTTGTGTTTCCAAGCCATTTGAAAACCTGACTTGATCAATAATCAATAAGTATTGACTGATTTAGACTTCTTCTGTGATACCTGTTGGCCATGAAGCCCTATCACACAACAATGGGCAGCAAGCCTACACACTGTAACCAACACACAGTTAGACAATGGAGCGTCACCACAAAATCACCAAACACATAGACAATAGACATAGTATTGCCACAGGTCACTAAAGTGCATCTGAACTCACGTATCAATAGATGGAGCATTCAGGTTAGATTTGTATGTCTTGTTATGTTCAGGTCAGGATATTGCTGGATCCATATCTTAGTCTCCCCTAATTCACAAGAGTCCTCCCAAATACTGTACAGTACACATATAAAGAACCTATACATCTGGTCTTTAATCCCAACACAATGCAGTAGCAATGGTCAACAGGGACTCCAGCAGAGCTGAACAATCTGGGATTGATTAACTATTGATCCACTATGGATCCCCTGAAGATGAACGCTGCTGCTTATTTTCCCGTAGGATCGGCACCATCGATCCTCTTCACAATGTTCCACTGGCAGCACTATTTGGCATGTTGTGTCATTTCTAACATGGAGGTTTTTAATCAAACGGTGTCCCTGGGTGTAGGACCGAAGCCCCCTGGTCACTCTGTATGCTAACTTCCAAACCTCTCCTTCCATTTCTCCAAACATTCCTCTACTCCATCCCTACCTCCCCCCCCCCACCCTCTCTCCATCCATCACTTCAGAAGCCCAAAGCCTCGTCTATGGATTCCAATACCAAACTCACGCGCTCCCTGCCCTGCCAGGTGCAAGTCAACCAAGGAGAGAACCTGTGAGTGTTTCACTGCAACTATCTTTGATATCATGCCAGTGTCAGCTGCACTGATTGGTCATTGTATGTATTGCTATATGTATGGAGAGTTCTGATTGGTTTGTTCCCTGTTCTTCATGACAGAAATGCAGACCAGTGGCCACAGAAGCTCATCATGCAATTGATCCCACAACAGCTACTGGTGACAGAACCCTCTCTGCGTGTGTGTTCAGAAATTACTCGATGACATTGAGAGTACAGACTTCTAAATAAATTATTTCTCCCTCTCTAGACAACACTTGGTCCACTCTTCAGAAACTCTCGAATGGTTCAGTTTCTCTTCACCAACAAAGATGTGGAGTCACTAAAAGGTCTTTATCGTATCATGGCCAATGGATTTGTAAGTACAGCTCTTCTGCTTCACATTCTCTATTTTTCCTGCCATCTGTCCCAATCCTTTTCCATGTTAATGTTCAGTACAGTGGAGTCTCAACAATAGACATCAGCAGTTCCCTCCATTGTGCACTAGATGGACTAGGCAGATATAAATAGGCTACAGTTACACTCTGAAAACACTAGAGGGGGCACCATGTTGCTCATCATTTAGTAAACAGCTACAGAGATTTTCAACACCGTCGGGCGTCATAGAAAAACTGCATGCAACCTGTGAGATTTACCCAGGTCTGATTGAATCCAGGTCAGGTTGACTGGTTTTGTATCACATGAACTATGACGAGGGCTGTGACAGCCAGACAGACAGACAGTGCTGACCTCTGACCTATGTCCGTCGCCCTCTGGCTGCAGGCGGGGTGCGTCCACTTCCCCCACAGCGCCCCCTGTGAGGTGCGGGTGCTCATGCTGCTCTACTCCTCCAAGAAGAGGATTTTCATGGGCCTCATCCCCAACGACCAGAGCGGCTTCGTCAACGGCATCCGACAGGTCATCACCAACCACAAACAGGTCCAGCAGCACCGCTCGGTGAGTTAGGAGGGAATAAAGGGATTAAACCTGGAGAAAAGGGGGTAGTATTCGCGCTAGTGACTGGAGCTATACTAGGCCAGCACAGTGGAAGGGCTTCCCAAGAGCAGTCTTGGGCCAATGAGGTGGTCAATTGCTGAAAATGGTTTCCAGTTTGAGAGCACCACCCCTTGTCGTGTAAGGAATATCATGTACATGTCTGGTTTGATCTCAATTACAGCAAACACAATTCTAACAACCCTTAGGATAGAGTGTTGTCTATCTGTTTGAAATGAAACAGTGTTTTCCTTCAGGTAAACATTTAGCGTGCTGATTTTTTGTGACAGAGAAACGGAATGCCTCAGTTACAAATCCAACCTACCTGTGGTCTACATGACTTCATTATATCCTCACAGCCTTTCTGCTCCCATTATAGTTGATGCCGCCTGTCTACTCATGCTGCTACTTTTATGTGAAAAACATGTTAGACCGTGTGTAGTTACAGACG
Organism: Coregonus lavaretus; assembly: GCF_964263955.1. Lineage (NCBI taxonomy): Eukaryota > Metazoa > Chordata > Actinopteri > Salmoniformes > Salmonidae > Coregonus > Coregonus lavaretus. Next base: position 24,602,097 of record NC_140015.1, on the reverse strand, counting down.
ACAGAGACATTAAATTATGATGAAGACGGTTTTTTTTGCCTTGTGTCCCATTACATATTCAAAGCTGCATCGCTAATGGAGACTTGCTATGGCAATCTCAACACAATTAAAATTTCAATTATTTGATCGTTTGGGGTATTTCTTTTTCCAGACGCGGCTCTGGAATAGTGTTACTGGTGATTAGATATGATTTTATAACCGTGAAAGACCAAATAGAATATTTTCCCAGAACCATACAGATGACTTGATGTTACAGGTCCAATGCAACTGTTTTTATCTCAATATCAAATCATTTCTGGGTAACAATGAAGTACCTTACTGTAATTGTATTCAATTATAATTATGGATGGGGGTTTGAGATAATGTCACTATTCGAATAGTATCATGAGTTTTTGTCAGATATCTGGATATTCTAAATACATGTGGGTTTTAAACTTTAACCTGAGCACTGCTGCCTGAGGGAGAGAGGCTGGCGCTCTATTGCTGCAGCTGCGGAGCAGGCGGGGTATGTGAGATGGGAGCGAGCAGACGGAGGGAATGAGAGAGACACAGTAGCCACTAGCCACAGCCAAGACTAGCTAACTTGTAGCATCCACAATGTTATTTATCATCCCATATAACGGTGCCTGTCTTGACTGGAGTAGCCTAGAGAAGCTAGCTCGATTAGCTAGCCAGCTATAGTTAGCTAGGCTAATTGAGGCTACATGCTGCGCTTTCTCCCCAACCCCATTCAGATAAAACAATGACCTACCTGTTGGTTGCTTGTTGTAGCCTACCCCTTCTCATTTCAGGAACTTTTAATTACTTAATTTTATTCCATCTTGCATTGTATTAGTAAACTCTCACTCCACTTGCTTCTCATTGAGCCTCTGTTCTGCTTTGATTGGCCAACATAAACAACAAGCTACACACATGAAGGTTACGTCATAAAAACTACATTGTAAAGTTTTTTTTATTAAAAACGATATAGAAAATGTATTTGAATAAATGATTTGAAATGTCACATGCATAATATAATTTAGAAAAGGCTTTTTCAGTGTTAAAATAGGCATATATATTTTTTTTTTGCTAAAATGAGTACTCACAAGTATTTGAATACAAACGTCCATGCACATCCCTAGTTAAAATGGTCAAAAATAAACAAAAATACCTTCTTAGCAAAGAGCATTTTCTTAAGCTGTCTGGGAGTGGTCTGAGTGGGGAGGGGAAAACTGAAAACTAGCTGTTATTGGCAGAGAGGTTTGGAACTCTCTCTCTTATTGGTCTATTAACTAATTTACCGCCTGGGCAGGCCAAAACTCCATCACACCAAAACAGGCTAATATTTCAGATGATCTTTTCAAACAGCTCTTACACTAAAAGAGCATTATCATAATTTTCACAATTTCATAATATTATTCCAACCTCAGTGTGTAAAACACAGGAAAATGACGCTTTGACTGCACTGGGCCTTTAATGTGTGCTCTGGGTGTTTTTAGGCAGGCTGCTGGGTTTAATAGGAAGTCCACAGGGAAGAGAGAGGAGAAAATAGAGGAGAGGAGATGGACAGCTTTTATCCTCTTAGAGACTACAGATCCTAGATCAGGGGTGTCAAACTAATTTTCCCCACGGGCCACATTCGGTCTTCACCGAGGTCTGGAGGGCCGCACTTCAAATGGGTTATTTCCTCGCCGTTAAAATTTGCAAAAATAGTCCTCCATCCATCACTTTTGGAATTTTCTATGCTCCCTGACTGTCTAGCTTTCGTTTCGATGACTGTTAGCAAACTGGACAGAGTGAAGAGACACTTCAATTATAATTTCTACAGTTGCGATTTGGTTTTAGTCATTTCAATGTCGATTGAGATTGGTTTTCCCCTGAAAAAAACACGCTGGCCTTGAGTTTGACACATGTCGTAGATGGTGGTGTTGTCTCATCCAGTGCCAGGATTAGACAGGTTAGGATAGGCAGGAATTCCATTATAAGAGATATACTGTACATACAGTGGGGAGAAGAAGTATTTGATACACTGCCGATTTTGCAGGTTTTCCTACTTACAAAGCATGTAGAGGTCTGTAATTTTTATCATAGGTACACTTCAACTGTGAGAGAAGGAATCTAAAACAAAAATCCGGAAAATCACATTGTATGATTTTTAAGTAATTAATTTGCATTTTATTGCATGACATACGTATTTGATCACCTACCAACCAGTAAGAATTCCGGCTCTCACAGACCTGTTAGCTTTTCTTTAAGAACCCCTCCTGTTCTCCACTCATTACCTGTATTAACTGCACCTGTTTGAACTCGTTACCTGTATAAAAGACACCTGTCCACATACTCAATCAAACAGACTCCAACCTCTCCACAATGGCCAAGACCAGAGAGCTGTGTAAGGACATCAGGGATCAAATTGTAGACCTGCACAAGGCTGGGATAGGCTACAGGACAATAGGCAAGCAGCTTGGTGAGAAGGCAACAACTGTTGGCGCAATTATTAGAAAATGGAAGAAGTTCAAGATGACGGTCAATCACCCTCGGTCTGGGGCTCCATGCAAGATCTCACCTCGTGGGGCATCAATGATCATGAGGAAGGTGAGGGATCAGCCCAGAACTACACGGCAGGACCTGGTCAATGACCTGAAGAGAGCTGGGACCACAGTCTCAAAGAAAACCATTAGTAACACACTACGCCGTCATGGATTAAAATCCTGCAGCGCACGCAAGGTCCCCCTGCTCAAGCCAGCGCATGTCCAGGCCCGTCTGAAGTTTGCCAATGACCATCTGGATGATCCAGAGGAGGAATGGGAGAAGGTCATGTGGTCTGATGAGACAAAAATATAGCTTTTTGGTCTAAACTCCACTCGCCGTGTTTGGAGGAAAAAGAAGGATGAGTACAACCCCAAGAACACCATCCCAACCGTGAAGCATGGAGGTGGAAACATCATTCTTTGGGGATGCTTTTCTGCAAAGGGGACAGGACGACTGCACCGTATTGAGGGGAGGATGGATGGGGCCATGTATCGCGAGATCTTGGCCAACAACCTCCTTCCCTCAGTAAGAGCATTGAAGATGGGTCGTGGCTGGGTCTTCCAGCATGACAACGACCCAAAACACACAGCCAGGGCAACTAAGGAGTGGCTCCATAAGAAGCATCTCAAGGTCCTGGAGTGGCCTAGCCAGTCTCCAGACCTGAACCCAATAGAAAATCTTTGGAGCGAGCTGAAAGTCTGTATTGCCCAGCGACAGCCCCGAAACCTGAAGGATCTGGAGAAGGTCTGTATGAAGGAGTCGGCCAAAATCCCTGCTGCAGTGTGTGCAAACCTGGTCAAGACCTACAGGAAACGTATGATCTCTGTAATTGCAAACAAATGTTTCTGTACCAAATATTAAGTTCTGCTTTTCTGATGTATCAAATACTTATGTCATGCAATAAAATGCAAATTAATTACTTAAAAATCATACAATGTGATTTTCTGGATTTTTGTTTTAGATTCCGTCTCTCACAGTTGAAGTGTACCTATGATAAAAATGACAGACCTCTACATGCTTTGTAAGTAGGAAAACCTGCAAAATCGGCAGTGTATCAAATACTTGTTCTCCCCACTGTATGTGTCACAGTTAATAGGGATGTTGGTTACACATGTAAACATTACACTAGAAAAGTAACGTTGTTGGTTCTCTTCTCCAGTTGGGTTCAGGAGGGCCGATGCCAGGGCCGCCTGGCCAGGTTCAACCCAATCAGAACTTCCTCAACCGGCCGCAGGGGCCCATCCCTGTCTCCCATGGCAACGTGCAGCAGCAGGTACTGTGATTAATCCTGTAGTGTCTCAGCTTGTGCACTCCTCCTCTCCCTTCTCCCCTCACATGCTCCTCCTGTCTACATCTCCTGTTTCTATTGTCTCGCAATGACTGCATGTCCCGCAATGACTTTCCTCTCCTTCTGCACCTCCTCTTCCTCCTCTTCTCTCTCTCTCTCCTCTGTTCAGTCTGTGGTGGTGGGCATGCCCTCTGTTAGTCAGGTCACTCTGATGGAGGAACAGCAGAGACAGGCCAACCTGGTGAGACTCACACACATATACACAAAAACTCTCACCCAAAATACACAAAAAAATGCACTGAAATTTACGAGGCACAAACTCTCACTGTGGTCGTTTAGGCACCAGCCTGGTTGGTGAGCAGCTCCTCTCCACCATGTGTTGGCTACTCTCTCACACTGTCTAAATTGGTGCTCACTTCTACCAATGTAGCCTGCCCAGCATGTTCTGGGTTCAGAGAGTTACATTGTTACATTCGGCCTGTGTCTCTTTTTAAAATGAACCCGGTACACCGTTCCAATGAATCATATGTACAGTGCCTTCAGAAAGTATTCATACCCTTTGGCTTATTTCACATTGTGTTGTTACAGCCTGAATTCAAAATGGATTAAATATACTTTTTTTCTCACCCATCTACACACAATACCCCATAATGACAAAGTGAAAACATGTTTAGAAATGTTTGCAAATTTATTGAAAATGAAATACAGAAATATCTCATTAACCTAAGTATTCACACCCCTGAGTGAATACTTTGTAGAAGCACCTTTGGCAGCGATTACAGCTGTGAGTCTTTCTGGGTAAGTCTCTAAAAGTTTTGCACACCTGGATTGTACTATATTTGCCCATTATTATTCTTAAAATTCTTTAAGCTCTGTCAAGTTGATTGTTGTTCATTGCTAGACAGCCATTTTCAAGTCTTGCCATAGATTTTCAAGCCAATTTAAGTAAAATTGTAACTAGTGTCGTCTTGGTAAGCAACTCCAGTGTAAATGTGGTCTTGTTTTAGGTAATTGCCCTGCTGAAAGATGAATTCCTCTCCCAGTATCTGTTGGAAAGCAGACAACCAGGTTGTCCTTTAGGATTTTGATTGTGGTTATAGCTGTATTCCATTTATTTTTATCCCAAAAAAACTCCCTAGTCCTTGACGATGACAAGCATACCTATAACATGATGCAGCCACCACCATGCTTGAAAATATGAAGAGTGGTACTCAGTCATGTGTTGTGTTGGATTTGCCCCAAACATAACGTTTTAAGTGCCTTGTTGCAAACAGGATGTATGTTTTGAAATATATTCTGTACAGCAGGGTTCCCCAACTGCCGGTGATTTTATTTGGCCCCCCAAGTGTTCTGACCCCCGTACCCCACCCAAAGTATTTGTATTGTTTTATTGTTGGACATAAAAGACTGTAAAAACACCAGCAAATCAGCTCCAAGGGATTTTAATTTTGGAAATCTGTTCCAAGGTATTCCCATGTATAATAGAGAGATATATGTGATTGTGTATGAATTTAAGCAAGGTTTGAAATGATTATATTTAGTTAAATATATCTGTTTGGGCTTCTTGCGGTCAATTTGCAGTCTACAAATTATTTGTTATTATGTTCCGGCCCCCTGACCATCCGCTCAAGAATAAATCGGTCTGAATCTAGTTGATGATCCCTGCTGTACAGGCTTCCATTCTCCTATCACAGCCATCAAACTCTGTAACTGTTTTAAAATCACCATTGGCCTCATGGTGAAATCCCTGAGCAGTTTCCTTCCTCTCCGGCAACTGAGTTAGGAAGGACGCCTGTATCTTTGTAATGACTGGGTGTATTGATACACCATCCAAAGCCGAATTAATATATTCACCATGCTCAAAAGGATATTCAGCTTCTGTTTTATTTTTATTTTTGACATATCTACTTATCGTTGCCTATCTCTGCGAGGCATTGAAAAGCCTCCCTGGTCTTTGTTGTTGAATCTGTGCTCGAAATTCACTACTCGATTGAGGGACCTTACAGATAATTGTACTGTATGTGTGGGGTACAGAGATGGTCTAGTCATTCATAAATCATGTTAAACACTATTATTGCACACAGAGTGAGTCCATGCAACCTATGTGATTTGTTAAGCACAGTTTTACTCCTGAACTTATTTAGGCTTGCCATAATAAAGGGGTTGAATACTTATTGACTCAAGTCTTTTCAGCTTTGAATGTATTAATTTCTACAATATTATACAAACAAAATTACACTTTGACATTATGGGTTATTGTGTGTAGATCAGTGACACAAAATCTAAATGTAATCAATTTTAAATTCAGGCTGTAACACAACAAAATGTGGAAAAAGTAAAGGGGTGTGAATACTTTTTGAAGGCTCTGTATTTAAAGTCTCACTACTTAGTCCTCTTATCTCCCCAACCGTCTTCTAAACCTCTTTGACTTTCTGCTTCTCTTCCAGATGACGATGAGAGCAGCCAGCGCAGCTAATCAGCAGCCGCCCGTCACCGGCGCTCCGCCCAACCAGGTCACTCAGGGTGGACAGGCCCCGCCCCAGGGTGCCATGCTCCGCCTTCCAAACCCAGGAGCCAATCCGCAGCTGCGCAGTCTACTCCTCAGCCAACAGCAGCCAGTAAGAACACAACAGTTAACTCTACCAGTCTTGACCATTATTCATGAAATACATTTGTTGTTGTAGTGCATTCACTTGTAGCCAGGGCTAGACCCCTACTGCACACTCTAGAAATGCTTCTAAATATGTAATACTTGTCTCTATTGGTTTATGGTACAGGATATAAGAATGAAGGTCCTAACTACTGTATGATTGATGGTAACCTAGGTGTTGTGTTCCTGTCTCTCAGCAGGGTGGTGTTGGTCACATGCAGGGCATGATGCCTCACCAGGGGCTGGGAGGGCAGCTGGTCCACCCTACTCCAGGAGCGGGCACCCAAATGCAGGCCCAGTGGAGACAGCCCCTGGCAGGTTAGCTACAGCCGTGGACCCCTTCACTCAAATCAAACACTGTAAAGACAGTTTGGAGCTAGACATCAGTGCAAGGATTGGCATTAGAATGCAGTCTGTCATTAGGAAACAATTGTTTCCTATTGATAGACCTTTTGTGTGTAAACTGCTAAATTCAAAAGGGAGGGTGATTGAACATATCTCTCCCATCAGTGCCTATGGTTATCAAACTGAGACTCGGCTATATGGCGTTGACACAAGCAGCGGGATGAATTGAGGATGTTGCAGATTAAGGTGATGCACTTGCACAGAGTATCTGCGTATGTGCACGGTGCCCTTCAGTTTGCTGCAACCTGATCACTGCGGGACCAAAACAGCGGAGCAGTTTAGACTCGCACTTCACATTCTTGGTTTTTGCTGAAGTCTGCTCGATAACGCTGTTTACTTCATGCGTCGCTGACTCTACCTGTAACTCAACAGTAGTTAGTCTATAGTTTATTACCACAGTGTTTATGATAATGTCATCAATGCACATGTTGCTGTCCCAGGTTAACTCTCTCCTCTCTCTCCCCCTCTCAGGTCAGATGATGATGGCTGCTGGTCAGAGGGGCCCTGGAGCCCAACCCCCCGGGATGCCCCAGGTGTCCTCCGTCATGGAGGATGAGATTCTCATGGACCTTATTTGAGTTTGCACCCAAAAAGACTACATCCCCCAGCAGCCAGCATTTTCAGTTTCATCATGGGGGCAGACTGGGAGATGTAGTTTTCCTAGTTTCTACTCTGGCTTTGTTTTCTATTTTTTCCTTTTATATCAAAAGAGCAGACAACAGCAGGGTGAATCAGGAGTTTGTACTGTAGAGCTATTGGAGATGATGAGGGGAGGACATGCAAGCACACACTCTCATGCATATGCAAACACAGACACACACACCCTGTCACACACCTAATGAAGCCAACCCAATGGGAGGACAGTGTTCATTACACTGTTGTGTGCTTGTATGGAAACCTGTTTCACATTCATTTAATTGTTTTATATGAAATTTCTTTTTTTATTGAGGTTAAACTTTTTCTGAAGTTGTTTTTTTGAGCTATAGATGACGTTGTTTTATTGAGATGAAATAAAGATGAATTTTGTCAAGGAGCCAACTGATGTGTAGAGTCCTTTTTTAAAGTGAGTATACACATAGATCCGGGCTCTCCAACCCTGTTCCTGGAGAGATACTGTCCTGTAGGCTTTCACTATAGCCCTAATCTAGCGCACCTGATTCTAATAATTAGCTGGAGCAAAAACCTGCAAGACGGTAGCTCTCCAGGAACAGGGTTGGAGAGCCCTGACGTAGATTGATCTGTACCTGACTGCCTGTTAGCCAACTCTTTCTGACAGTAGTCTATCTGAATGTGTGTTTATTAACACTACAGCAGTTTACCTTTACAGTGTGTGAGAATGACTAAAATAGACAGACCGATATATAGTTTGAAGTGTGTTTCTGCCAAATGGTGTCACAGTGTTAATTCTAACTACTCCAATATGTTGTGGAACCATACCGAGGCCTCCTGTGCCAAGTAGTTATACCAGATGGCGTCGCCTGGCCATGTTTTCCCTGGCATAATGCACAATCAGGCTGACCGCATGCGCACATGGCAGTGTACACATATGTGCCCAAAATGAGCTTCACACTGCTAAAAACAACATAACAACACATTGCAGACACTCGCGTAACTCTCAACTCATCCATTTAATATTGTTGGCATTAAATCCTGTAGTATGTACCATACACAGACACCTGTACTAACCGCACACAGTCCAGTGAGTTGTATACACATGCTGATAAACAAAACATTATGTACACTGGAACCTTATTATCCTGCAGACCAACACATTGTTAGCCCTGTGCAGATGCACAGACAGGAAGTGATGTCAGTCCCTGTCACCAGGTAGATGGAGATGGTTGCTTAGATACCATGACACTGGGTTCTTGTTTCTAAGATATTTCCTCCACCTCTCCCTCACATGTACTCACACAAACAGAAAGACAGAGACACTGACTAGTTCCCCAGTGGCTGGCGTTCATCTCTCATTTGGACCCCTCCTTCCATCACTGGACGACATGACATTCTCCCTCTCTCTCTCTCTCCCTTTCTCTTCTCTGTCTTTCTAATGGGCTGAGTTAATCTCTCTGTATTTCGACATCACTGTGTATGCTTTAATGCCAGCTACACGTCTTTGAAATGTTGCTTTTACCATATGAGCAGGGAAGTAGCAGAATAGTATGCATGACACTAGAAGTAGATTATGTTGATTTTGTTGTGATATATACTGAGTTGATAGAGCAGATGTTGTGACCTAGCTCTTTTGCCTATGTTATTGAATGAGACTGTTGACACTGTTCCTCTAGCTGTGGTCTGTCCGTCCTGGTTGTCAAGGGGACAGAGGGCCATTGTGTGAGCCTGGGTGTTTATAGGGCCTGGAGATGGAGTTTATTGGCCTGGTGGCAGAAGTATTCTTGGGCCTGATGGGGTTTATGGGTCTGGGGGCAGAGTTTGTTTTATGGCATGCTAGAGGAGGTGTTCACAAGGCCTGCTGGTGGAGGAGAGGAGGAGTATTATCAGGCCTAGCGGTGAGTGGATGTGTTTTTAGTGCCTTCTGGTACAGCTACATTTAGCCTGGAGAGGGGATCATTTCATGCCTTAAATTGGATTGGTGTTTACTCTTTAGGGCCTGGTGGTCGAGGTACACTGGGCCTGGTGGACGAGGTACACTGGGCCTGGTGGACGAGGTACACTGGGTCTGGTGGTTGAGGTACACTGGGCCTGGTGGTCGAGGTACACTGGGCCTGGTGGTGGAGGCCAATGCAGCCTAATGGATGTGGGGTGCCAGATGGTGTTGTTTGTGATGGAGGAGATGCAGGCTTGGTTAACTCTGTGTCAGAGTGCAGCTCCTCTTTCTCTACCAAGCGCAACACAGTGTAGTCAGAGGCCTCCAGATGCTGCAGAGAGTTCAGCTCTGAGATACTGAGAAGGGAAATGCAGAAACAACAGAAGAAGAGAAACAGGGTGCCTCCCGCACGGCCGGTGTGTCTGGCTCACTTCATACCCTACAGTCTCCATGCTGCTGAGACCCAGCAGAGTGCTAACGTAGCACAGCTCCCAGCTAACGCAGTTAACGCTAACAGAGACTTAACTCACAAACACAGCAACATCCACACCACAGCAGCCATGAGATCTGAACATTACCCAGGGCACAGGGAGCTACAGCAGCCAAGCACATCTCAATGTGCTAACACAGCACAACACGGAGAGGAACAGGAACATGAACCCAGTGTAGCAGGACAGAGCATTAACCAAAACGCAGAGCCGCAGATACTAGATTGCAAGTGCTCTACCTTCATATGAACTGCATTAATTCTCCCAGTGGCTCCCATCTCTATTCATTTAACGGCTTGTGGTGTCCACTCAATCAGTCACTTATAGGCTGCCCTGACGGCCAGAACAGAACCCAGCACCGGAGGGAGGGAGGGGGGGGGGTTCACTCCAGATCACACAGCCTGAGAAGACACTGCGGTACAGGGACACAAACAGGGAGAGAGAGAGAGAGAGAGACTGTATATATACATAATATGACATTTGAAATGTCTTTATTCTTTTGAAACTTCTGGGTGTAATGTTTACTGTTAATATTTATTGTTTATTTCACTTTTGTTTACTATCTACTTCACTTGCTTTGGCAATGTTAACACACGTTTCCCATGCCAATAAAGCCCTTAAATTGAATTTGAAATTGAAATTGAATTGAATTGAATTGAATTGAGAGAGAGAGAGAGAGAGAGAGAGAGAGAGGGAAGGAGGGGTGGATGTGTGTGTGGCTCTTTTAAATAATCAGGGTGGAGAGATGAAGAGATTGGAGGTGAAAAGAGAGCGGTCTATATCAAGGGTGAAAGAGATTGAGAGGTTCAAAGTGGAGAAAGAACAGTCAATATCAAGAGGCAGTGATAGGGAGAGATCCAGGCAGACAGACAACAGCACTGTGTGAGAGAGAGGAGAAGAGAGGGAGAGAAGGAGGGGGGGATGTGGTGTGTGTGAGTTAGAGAGAGGGAGGGATATCCACTGCACTGTTGTGTGACTGGAAATTTAATAGAGAAAGGGATGGAGGGAGGCATGCAGGGGAGGAGGAGGAGGGGAAAAGGAGGAGGGGAGAGCTAGGGAGAGTGATGCAATGCAAAAGCGCTGCACATTGGTATGGAATTCCAGGGGACTTCTATAGGCTGTGAACAATGGCACACCATTGTTAGGGGACAGGGAGGAGAGTAAGAGAGCTAATCGTATAGATGTGATGTCAGTGGAGTGAGTGGTCTATTGTGTACTGCAGCGAGTGGGACTGGTGGGGTAAACGGAAGAGAGACGGTGGGGGGTAAGGGGGTGGGGGGGGCAGCGTAGGCCATGTACATAATGGGGGCATTGAGTGGGCACCATTCCAAACACAGACCTTAGAGGGAGCCCCAATCACATGTAACGTACTAACTTTCATGAAATTGTCCGTTACTCACATGGAATGAAAAGGAAGGTATAGGGAGATAGGACACCACAATGATGGAGATGCAGGCTGCCTTCACACAAACAGAAGTTCTGAGTGTGTGTGTGTGTGTGTGTGTGTGTGTGTGTGTGTGTGTGTGTGTGTGTGTGTGTGTGTGCGTGTGCGTGTGTGTGTGCGCGTGCGTGTGTGTGTGTGTGTGTGTGTGTGTGTGAGAGAGAGAGAGAGAGAGAGAGAGAGAGAGAGAGACTGGGAGAGGAGTGGCTGTGAGAAAGACTGTTTCACCATGTCTGAATATAGAATGTTATCAATTCACCATTAATCGTCCATCTGATTATCCCCTGCCCCCCCCCCTTCTCTTTCTCTCTCTCTATTGCACAGACGCAGTCTCTCATTGCAATGACCTCTCCCTCCTCTCTCAATCCCACAATCGCTGTCTCCCACTGACACGCCCCCTCCCATCCCTGAGTATCACAATATTGATCTCACATTTGAGAGAAATTATACTAAATGGAGAGGACACAGACCCGCACTGAAAGATTCATAGCAATAAGTGAACGTGCACGCTCGGGGGTGGGGCTATAGGTACTGTATGTGCTTGATCGTTGCCAGGGGAACCTGTCAGAGCCAAACAGCAGAGAATGTTCCCTAATAAAAGCACACATGCATCTCTACCCCCCCCCCCCCCCCCCCCTCACTCACACACTCTCTCTATCCCTCTCTTTTACGCTCTCTCACACACACACTCACACTCTACCTCTCTCTATATATATCCCTCTCTCTCTATCCCTCTATCCCTCTCTCGCTCTATCCCTCTCTCTCTCCCTCTCCCTCGCTCTCTCCCTCTCTCTCCCTCTCCATCCCCTTCTCTCTCATCCTCTCCCACTCTCTTTCTCTCTCTACCAACTCAACTTCAAACCCTGAGTATAACCTATAGAGTAACAACTAAAAAACACAAAGATGCACATTTATCTTCATCAGCTTTCTGTCAGGATTACATGTATTTCACTGGAGGCTGCTTAGGGGAGGACGGCTCATAATAATGGCTGGAATAGAGTCAATGGAATGGTTTCAACCACATGGAAACCACATCTTTGATGTGTTTGATACCATTCCATTGACTCCATTCCAGCCATTATTATGAGCCATCCTCCCCTCAGCAGCCTCCACTGTTTGTATTTACATCAGCACACGCTTTTCGATCTAGCAACATAAAGTCCGTTTAGGGAGATCGTCCATTATACCCAGTGAAGCAGTGGGAATATGTGTCTTGCATGATCTGCTATTTGTGACGTGACAAATGTGTTTTGTTCACCTTCACATACCTGTACCATAAAGCTTGGATAATAAGCCCGCCTTTTCAAATACTCAATTCGGAGTGTGGCTTTCATTTGCGCAACAACTTTGGGATGAATCATTATATTGATTGATATAGTTACCCCAACTTTGAGGAAGTAAACTATTCAGTAGAATAACAAAACGTGTTCAGGACGCTGTTGGTGTATGAATCTATGTAGCAATAGTCATTGCGTCCTCGTTGCATCGTAATGAGAGGAGTGGGATGTGCATCACCAACGCGCAATAGGGACAATAGTAAACACCTACTTGTCGGATACAGGGAATGCCAAGGAACATCTACACAACAGAGGTGCAGTACTTAATTGTATAACATAATAAGAAAGACTAGCCTACATATCGAATAAAGTTATGTAAGTTAGTAATCGTGCTGCCTGGCCTGCCTCTGAGACAAGGGCAAAGAATCCTATTCAACCAGACTGTCTCAATCAACGGGAAAAGGTGCATTTGTTGTTGTTGTTTGTTGGAAATTCTCATCCCTTCCAGCCGTGCGCAAGTGTTTATTAGTGGCCTACGCATGCCTGGAGAAACAGACATGTTTCATTTAGATGTCGCTATTCGTATTTAAACGAAATAGTCTACTAGGCCTATGTTTCGTCATGATTTTTCCATCACCCTCTTTCGGTGGTTGTATTTTTCCATCTGGTCATGTAGGATGAACTGGCTCTGTTTACTTAGGTCGGGAAAACACAGCACTATGGTACAAGCGCCGCAAAAGGGTGAACCAATTTGAGAGAGAGAGAGAGAGAGAGTGAGAGAGAGTGAGAGAGAGAGAGAGAGGGCGGGTTGGAGAGAGAGAGAGAGAAAGGACGATAGTGAGAGAGGGGAGAGAAGACGCTGACTATAGGCTACGCCTCTGCAGTTTAAGGAATATATTAAAGGGAAAGGTAAGATTCATTAAATGGTATCAGAGTATAAGGGACGTTATTCGTGTGTCGCATGTTAAACAAATCCAGTTGTTTGTCTTTGGATTCAAAGATTTCTTTCATAAAGCATCGTTGTGGTATGACCAGCCTATTATTTATCTGCTGAATAGTTTTCGCTGTTCCATGATATTTAATTTGCGGGTGTCGTTTGCGAATTAATGCGGTGGTATCTGTATTTGTGTGTTTGCGTGCGTTTGTGCGCAAGTTCGTCTGTGCGTGCAAGCAGCGACGCGCATCAATGTAAACTGATAAATGTTAAGGCTATTGCTTTAATAAGGACCGCGTTTCGGAATTGATAGGACAGAATATCAACCATGTTTCTGGAAAGAAACAAGCGGATAGCCTACATTATCGTCCTGAAATGTGAGGGTTTTCGGCGCCTTAATCCATTAATTGTGGCGAGACGATACATTTAATTTGTTGACAGTGCTTACGAATGAAACAGGAAAGTCAAGTGATTCGTGTACTTCATACTTCATTCATAACAAGACGTGCGTGCGTCTCGTTAAATTACCTGTTTGTGACATTGGTGTCATGTCTTTGGCAATTAGCATTGATAAAGTCGCTCTGGATAAGAGCGTCTGCTAAATGACTAAAATGTAAATGTAAATGTATAAAAATGGATAAATGCAAAGGGAAGTAGCCTAAATAAATGTTATAATTATTGCCTATAATTATAATCATTGTATAGCTATGGCTCGTATTTCACAGTTCTGCTTAGTAGCCTAATGCGTGGCTTATTAAATATTTCCTATTCAATAGGCCTATAGTTCTGAGAAAAAGTTATTAGGCTATACCAACTGGGCGTCAATTCCATGTTGGTTTCATTGAAATGACGTGAAAACCACGTTGAGTCAACCAGTGTGTGCACAGTGGATACTATTAAGCCACATTATTTGCGGTCATCTGTTTCCTGTGGTTATTCTCTCTTGAGAATGATTAGTGTCCCTTAATAGTGTGAATAATGCGGAAGCACCGTGCGCGGCACATGACCGAAGCATGCAGGTTAAGCCACTATAAATGTGGCCCACAGATGAGACCCTCTGGCTGAGAACAAGGAGCAGATAGATTAGGGCTGATAAATGAAGATCTACCACCTCTATCTGCAACACAACGATACGGTTACGAGCGGATTGAAATGCTAATATGTAGCAGTGTGTTTCGGGTGGGCAGTCTGGCAGAATGAGATTGCTGCCTGGCACGGCAGTCAGTGTGCACGGTTTGATTTCGTGAGTTTATGATAGGGGCTAAGTTATTAATGGGGCGTTAGAGGGCAAAGTTAGATTGAGGGTGAAGTGTGTTGTGCGATGGGTAGTAAGGCTAGAAGGGGGGAGAGGAGAGTGCTTTAAAAGAGGACCTTCAAGCACTGGTCCTGGGCCAGTTCTGCCTCTCAGCTGGTTGTGGATGGCTGAAGTTGTAATTCATCTCCAAGCTGATTTTGGAGCAGTGCTCAGAGGCATTTCTGTTTGATATATGACTGGGGCAAAGCTGCCATTCTGAGAATAAAACGTTATTTAATTGTGAATTTGTGGAGTTGGATTTAAGGCTTAAAGAGATGAAATAGAGAGCAATTGACAGAAAAAGTTAATAGACCAATACACAACTTTAGAGATAATATTTTCCCCAGGAGACAAAGTAGTGAGCAAAATGAACACTGGTTAAAATAGCTGATTTTTAAAGCATTTTCTACGTGTCTGACTTTATACTCATCTCTGGTTCATTCAATCATCTAAACCTCATCCACCGCTGGTCTTAAACATAGACCCAGTCCCATAAACCAGTCTCACTGCTGTTACATCTGTGGAGGCAGTGGAAATTGTATTCATTAAACATTGGCACCATGTCAGATTTGATGCTTGTTAGTACCTACCACTGCTTCACTCTCAATTGCTCAGTGAACGACTGTGATGTATGCCATTATAACTACAAGCCTCAGCGCTTATTCTTAACCATTTTGCTTAGAACTACAGATGTAAAAATCTAAGACGACGTTACGTTTTTAATGTTTCCTTTATAGCGGTGTTTAAAGTGCTCAGATCAAACGGTGCCTGCTAGTACATGTGAGGTGGAGCTGTGTGAGTAATCAAAGTGCACATCCCTCTCCTCTCCACTCGCAGGACCAGTACAAGTCACAGTGGCCCTGGATGGAGGAGAAGAATGTCACTTTAAATATCACATTACAGACAAGGCCTTTTAGCCAAGGGCAGGGTTTTAAAAAGATCAAGACATCTCGTAGCTGTAAAGACAACGATAAATCTAGCTCTTGAAACACATGCAAATGGTTCTTTCCCTTCCTTCATTCCTTCCCTCCCTCCCATCCCTCCACCAAAGATATTCCCTAAAAATGTCCTTGAGATGAATTGAAACAAATTAAAACCAGACTGGGTCAAAAGGTGACCAATAGCAAGCGGAAGACAGTCAGAGGAAGACAATTATTTATTAAGCATTGTCCTCTATGTATTGAAGGGCTTAGATGTAATTTCCCCAGGCTTCATGCTCCAAGCAAATCCAGAAACCTGCTACACTGAATTAGTAAAGGCCTTGGAACTGTTAGGGATCTGTCATGTAGCTGTGGCCCAGGCTGCCCCAGAATCCTTTTCAGACTTGATGGTGCACAGCCATGGCACCTCTTCACCTAATATGCGTGTTATTAAAATTAAACAATGTCATGATTCACAAGGAAAGGTTAATTCAGATTACTTAATAGCGGGCAAGTGGAATATTTTATTCAAGCCATAGTTGGCCAGCTGTAGGACATCCAATGAATTTGAACTCTTACCCCATTCACCCAAACTGAGTTGTTGTTAAGGAGCACTGCTTGGAATTGACATCATTTTTGCTCTGTCCCAGTTAGCTAGCTTTTAATATAGATCTCACTAGATTAAATATAGTGCCCACTAGATTTTAATATAGAGCTTGCTAGATTTTAATATAGAGCTCAGCTAGATTTTAATATAGAGCTCTCAAGATTTTAATATACAGATTGCTAGATTTTAATATAGAGCTCATCTAGATTTTAATATAGAGCTCACTAGATTTTAATACAGAGCTCACTAAATTTTAATATAGAGCTTGCTAGATTTTAATATAGAGCTCGCTACATTTACATTTACATTTACGTCATTTAGCAGACGCTCTTATCCAGAGCGACTTACAAATTGGATATAGCTCGCTAGATTTTATTCATACAGTAATGAATAAAGGAACATCATTGTGTTAGCAAGCCCACAGAATCCACACAAGCCTCTGGTTGGCTGTTTGCCTCAGAAAGAGAAGAGCGGACAGGTCAACTATGCCCAGTCTGCAGGCTAATTTGAACTGTTAAACAGTTCATTTTAACACATTTGCAAACATGCCCTATAAAACCAAGCCGAGAGTCATAATTTTGTTGTTGTCACAAATTAAGTGTGGGATGGGTGATCTCAGTCATTTGAGAAATCAGGCCAGCCTGCACTTTAATTTCAGAGTCACATCACTGCATAACTGATGAGGCAGATGAAAACAAGCAAACAGGAACAGGGGAGATTACACCTGCACACCTGGCCAAGAGCAAAGCTGTCTGGGACTGGGAGATAATGCCTTACCCTCTCTAGGCTCTCGGCACCTGAATCAAGTGCTTTCAGACTTGAGCACTGTCAATCTGCACAGCCCTGTTCACCATTTTGGAGTGTTACGTTAGAGAGAAAATACCACAGTAAAACTTGTCTTTTACTGTATAAATGTGGGTGTGGGTGGGTGTGTGTGAAAGAGAGAGAGACTTGACTTTTTGAAAGAGAACAAGATGGGGATATAGATGAGACTGGCACTATTCTAAAAAGGGCAAGAAGTTGGCTGATCTCTATATAGGCTGGGATTGTCATTGATTGATAGCAGCCCAACTTGCTGGTGTCGACAGGATGGAAGTTGAAGTTGACTGCTAGCATGCTTGAGAGACTTGCTGATCAGCTATGATAGGCTGAATTTGTGGGAACAACCTCGGGCTGTCCCTGAATAATGCAGTGTGATTAACCACATGGCATTACAGCCTCTGTTATCATGTCACACATATCAGCGTTTGTCCCCACATTTGCCTATACATTGTCCCCACATGTGCCTATACATTGTCCCCACATGTGCCTATACATTGTCCCCACATGTGCCTATACATTGTCCCCACATGTGCCTATACATTGTCCACACGTGCCTATACATTGTCCCCACATGTGCCTATATATTGTCCCCACATGTGCCTATACATTGTCCCCACATGTGCCTATACATTGTCCCCACATGTGCCTATACATTGTCCCCACATGTGCCTATACATTGTCCCCACATGTGCCTATATATTGTCCCCACATGTGCCTATACATTGTCCCCACATGTGCCTATACATTGTCCTAACCACAGGAGGGAAGGACAAAGATCTAGGTTTCCTTTTGCATGATCTGGCATCACTTAAATCTCAATAACCAGGGTCTGGATATTGGATGAGCACTGACTGACCCATTCTCAGCAGAGCTGCTAAACCGCCTGCCACTGATGGCAGAGCAGATATAATTAGCTGTGATTGGTTTGATTGAGTGTCCAGCTCAGGCCTGGGTGTCGGCCCTTCTGGGGCAATGATGACTGTCCGGGCATTAATTATTGAATAATAGTTGGGAGAATGGCAATGGTTAATGATATCAAATGAATACCATAATCCATTGAATTGACATCATTAGAAATAGTGGAATTTCCCCTGGGGGGGATGTGCTCATCGTGTCTATGTCTCTTACAGCAGGGGAGTCTGGGTAGGGACTGGGAGCCATAGATAGGTTTCCTTCATGTGTTAATGAAAGGTACCATGGGAGTGAGAGTGGTCGGCTCTACTGGACTGCTTTGTAGGGACAGCTGGGTAGGCACTATAAGGTTCGACCATGTGTTAGTAAAGCCGGTCGCATAATGGAACGCGATCATGCTGCTGGAAGCGGTAGGGTTACGGTTGGATCGTGTTATTAAAAATTGGTTGGGTAATAAAAGTGGTCAGTTTTACACGGTTCGGTCGTATATTGGCTAAACTGGCTGGGTGATGGTGGTTGGGTGGGGAACTTTGGTTAGATCATGTGTTAGTTAATGTGGTGGGGTAATGAACACGGTCAGGCTTTCAGTAACCTCTCTGCTTTGGAGGCATGGCAGCTTGGCTGCATCAAGGCACAATATCTTGAGGGAGTTTGTTTCGGGTCAGTGGCAGCATAAGAGCTCAATACAGCCATGCAGAGTCAGACAAACTGAGGCTGGGGGCTTTTCCTCTGTCTGCTTCACTGGCTATGTGTGATCAGAGAGCACTACAGTTAGCGCCTGCCTGCCTCCGAGGATGCTGATGATGATGTTGATTATGTTTATTACAGTGTAATGGTGATGGTGTTGATGATAATGGTAGTAATGCAGCAACTAGACTTTGCCATGATCTTGCCATGATTATGATGACCACAAAGCATCATGGGGCGGCAGGTAGCCTAGAGTTTAAGAGCATTGGGCCAGTAACCGAAAGGTCGCTGGTTCAAATCCCTGAGCCGACTATTTGAAAAATCTGTTGATGTGCTCTTGAGCAAGGCACTTAACTCTAATTGCTCCTGTAAGTCGCTCTGGATAAGAGCATCTGCTAAACAACTAAAATGTAAATAAGCATCCTGCTGAATCACCATAGGTAGATCATTACCAAATTGTATTTTTGGTTGACTGTTTGGTTCAGAATGGTGATGTCACAGGGAGAATGTGACAGTGGGGGAGAGCAGTTCTAGTCCTTAGTGACTCCTAGTAGAGTTCTCTGAAGATCAGAGAGAAGCAGGCAGGCAGCAGTTAGTGACGTCATACATTATTACTGCGATAAATCGCAGATTCTGCCCTATGGTTAGGAAGGATGATTATTCTGAGTGCCATGGTGAACAACACGCAAGCCTTTATTATTTTGTTTCTCCTCTTCTCAGGGGTCTGCTGGCTGGGGTTATACGGAGAGTGTTGACTCAGTTGTACTCATTTATGTATATGTTTTGCCACTCTTGCATTTTTTTCTCTCCTAGTTTTTAACTGGGTGCAGCAGCACCAGTGAGTGAGAGCCCCAGCCCCAGCCCCAGCCCCAGCCCCAGCCCCAGCCCCAGCCCCCAGGCCAGCCCCAGCCCCCAGGCCAGCCCCAGCCCCAGCCCCAGCCCCAGCCCCAGCCCCCAGGCCAGGCCCCAGTCCTCAGTGTGGAGTGATGGAGCTGCCCCGTGTTGGGAACTGCAGAGCCAGGCGACGAACAACCCTGCTGCTGATGTGACGGAGACACGCAAGATGGTGAGTGAGCAGGTTACTATGGCAACCCAAGTCTCTGCGTGAGCGCTTCCATTTTGCACAGCGTGGGAGAGAGGGGTGGAGAGAGACCGTGGAGAGGGGAATGGAGTAGAAACCAGCGGAGGAGAGAGTAGAGGAGAGGTGTGGAAAGAGCAGTCGGACTGAAAGGGGTGAGGAGAGAGAGACACAAGCGTTATATGAAGAGAGGATAGACAGATCACAGAGGAAAAGAAGAGGGATGATAGAGGGAGTGGATGGAGTAAAACTAAGTGAGATGTGAATGATGGGGTGAGACCAAGGAGGCATGATAGAACAGTAAAGCAGAAGGGAGGGATGACAGGGACGTGTCCTGTGATAAAGAGGTGCCCTGCTGTCAGGTATACAAGCTTGTTTTTTCCTATTTACACCTCCATATTCTCATCCAATACCTTTCTCACTCCATATACAGTACGTTTTCCATGTATCTCTCTCTCACTGTCCCTCCATTCATCCATCTATCCATCCATCTCTCTCTCTCTGTGTATCTGTTTCTCCCTCTCGCAATGATTCGGTTGGCACGGCACTCTGCTGTGAGAGAGACTGACACAGTGTCAGTCTTGGTGACTGGTCTCCATGGAGACGTCCATCAGTCAGTCTGTATCAGTGTTTCCTAGGCGAATCCTTATCGTGTTTGTCAGTGAGGGTGTTTATCTGTCTGTGTATTAGTCAGTGTGTCAGTTATATAGCATGCTGGGGCAAGACCTGGGTGGATGGGGAGTGTTACTTATCACACACACACAAAACATACACATGCCGCACACACACAAACACAAATGCCGTCACACATAAGGACATACATTTAAAAATGCACATATGGCACTGTAGACACACATAGAATGTTACACACATAGAACATGTGAGGATAAATGCACAAACACTCATACACACACATTCTATGCATTCTGTAAAACACATCATATTTTGACCCCACAAAAACAATCACACACGCGTGCTTGCGTGCCTTTCCCCTGCCGTGGAAAAGACAACTTGAAAAACAAGGTTTGACAAAAAAATGCTGAAGCAAGTTCTCACAAAAATAGCTTGGAGCAACAAGCAGTGCTGAGCTATGCTGTGTCTGGAGGGGCTTTGAAGGGAGCCGGTGAAAGGGTGCCGTTTACATGGCTCTGTAAATTGCTGAGAGACATTTTGATTAACGGCTGACTCCGGCTTCCCCCTCAGCGCACAGGAATTGAGTGTATCAACATGTTTAACACCCTTAAATACAGATTAATTGTTCATGAAATCGGCATATCGCAACTAATTGAAAACGAAATACAGAAATATCTAATTTCAAGTATTCACACCCCTTTGCTATTACACTCCAAATTTAGTTTAGAAAGAAACACACCTGTCTAAGGTCCCACAGTTGACAGTGCATGTCAGAGCAGAAATTATACTATGAAGTCCAAGGAACTGTCCGTACATCTCCGAGATATAATTGTGATGAGGCATATATCTGGGGAAGGGTATAAAACAATTTCTAGAGTGTTGAACGTTTCCAAGAGCGCAGTGGTCTCCATCACTGGGAAATAAAAAAAACTGACCAAACTGAGCAACCGGGCAAGAAGGACCATGGTCAGGAAGGACCACTCTGACAGAACTACAGAGTTCCTTGGCTGAGATGGGAGAACCTGCCAGAAGAACAACAGTCTCCACAGCACTTCACCAATCTGGGCTTAATGGGAGAGTGGCCAGACGGAAACCACTTCTGAGAAAAAAGCACATGACAGCATGCCTGGAGTTTGCAAAAAATGCACATGAAACACTGATAGCATAAGGCAAAAGATTCTGTGGTCTGATGAGAGAAAAATGTAACTCTTTGGCCTGAATGCAAAATGCTATGTCTGGAGAAAATCAGGCACAGCTCATCACCCGCCTAACACCATCCCTACCGTGAAGCATGGTGGTGGCAGCATCATGCTATAGGGATGCTTTTCATCAGCAGGGAGATTAGTACGGATAGAGGGAACAATGAATGGAGTCAAATACAGGCAAACCCTTGATACCATGAAGTCCAATGAACTGTCCGTATATCTCCAAAATAGAATTGTGATGAGGTATATACAGTGCCTTGCAAAAGTATTCATCCCCCTTGGTGTTTTTCCTATTTTGTTGCATTACAACCTGTATTTAAATTGATTTTTATTTGGATTTCATGTAATGGACATACACAAAATAGTCCAAATTGGTGAAGTGAAATGAAAAAATAACTTGTTTCAAAAAAGTATAAAAATAAATAACGGAAAAGTGGTGCGTGCACATGTATTCACCCCCTTTGCTATGAAGCCCTTAAATAAGATCTGGTGCAACCAATTACCTTCAGAAGTCACATAATTAGTTAAATAAAGTCCACCTGTGTGCAATCTAAGCAAACATGTTTGTTGTTCGCCAAAAGGCATGTGGGAGACTCCCCAAACATATGGAAGAAGGTACTCTGGTCAGATGAGACTAAAATTGAGCTTTTTGACCATCAAGGAAAATGTCTGGCGTAAACCCAACACCTCTCATCACCTCGAGAATACCATCCCCACAGTGAAGCATGGTGGTGGCAGCATCATGCTGTCGGGATGTTTTTCATCGGCAGGGACTGGGTAACTGGTCAGAATTGAAGGAATGATGGATGGCGCTAAATACAGTGAAATTCTTGAGGGAAACCTGTTTCAGTCTTCCAGAGATTTGAGACTGGGACGGAGGTTCACCTTCCAGCAGGACAATGACCCTAAGCATACTGCTAAAGCAACACTTGAGTGGTTTAAGGGGAAACATTTAAATGTCTTGGAATGGCCTAGTCAAAGCCCAGACCTCAATCCAATTGAGAATCTGTGGTATGACTTAAAGATTGCTGCACACCAGCGGAACCCATCCAACTTGAAGGAGCTGGAGCAGTTTTGCCTTGACGAATGGGAAAGAATCCCAGTGGCTAGATGTGCCAAGCTTATAGAGACATAGTTATGCACGCTCAAGTTTTCTGTTTTTTTTGGTGTTATTTCTTGTTTGTTTCACACCAAAAAATATTTTGCATCTTCAAAGTGTTGTGTAAATCAAATAATACAAACCCCCAAAACATCCATTTTAATTCCAGGTTGTAAGGCAACAAAATAGGAAAAATGCCAAGGGGGTGAATAATTTTGCAAGCCACTGTATGAGGTATATATCTGGGGAAGGGTATAAAACAATTTTGCTTCAGAGTGCAAACGATCTTAGACTGGGGCGAAGAGTTACGTTCCTACAGGTGAATTACCCCAAGCATACAACCAATGCAACGCTGGAATGGCTTCAGAACATGAATTTGAAAGTCCTTGAGTGGCCCAGACAAAGCCCAGACTTGAATCTCATTGAAAATCTGCAAGGAAGAATGGGAGAAAATCCCCAAATTCAGATGTGCAAAGCTGATACGGACATACCCAAGATGATTCAAAGCTGTAATCGCCAAAGGTGCATCTACATTGACTCAGGGGTGTGAACACTTACAGTGGGGAGAACAAGTATTTGATACACTGCCGAAGTAATTAATCTGCATTTTATTGCATGACATAAGTATTTGATCACCTACCAACCAGTAAGAATTCCGGCTCTCACAGACCTGTTAGTTTTTATTTAAGAAGCCCTCCTGTTCTCCACTCATTACCTGTATTAACTGCACCTGTTTGAACGCGTTACCTGTATAAAAGACACCTGTCCACACACTCAATCAAACAGACTCCAACCTATCCACAATGGCCAAGACCAGAGAGCTGTGTAAGGACATCAGGGTTAAAATTGTAGACCTGCACAAGGCTGGGATGGGCTACAGGACAATAGGCAAGCAGCTTGGTGAGAAGGCAACAACTGTTGGCGCAATTATTAGAAAATGGAAGAAGTTCAAGATGACAGTCAATCACCCTCGGTCTGGGGCTCCATGCAAGATCTCACCTCGTGGGGCATCAATGATCATGAGGAAGGTGAGGGATCAGCCCAGAACTACACGACAGGACCTGGTCAATGACCTCAAGAGAGCTGGGACCACAGTCTCAAAGAAAACCATTAGTAACACACTACGCCGTCATGGATTAAAATCCTGCAGCGCACGCAAGGTCCTCCTGCTCAAGCCAGCGCATGTCTAGGCCAGTCTGAAGTTTGCCAATGACCATCTGGATGATCCAGAGGAGGAATGGGAGAAGGTCATGTGGTCTGATGAGACAAAAATAGAGCTTTTTGGTCTAAACTCCACTCGCCGTGTTTGGAGGAAGAAGAAGGATGAGTACAACCCCAAGAACACCATCCCAACCGTGAAGCATGGAGGTGGAAACATCATTCTTTGGGGATACTTTTCTGCAAAGGGGACAGGACGACTGCACCGTATTGAGGGGAGGATGGATGGGGCCATGTATCGCGAGATCTTGGCCAACAACCTCCTTCCCTCAGTAAGAGCATTGAAGATGGGTCGTGATTGGGTCTTCCAGCATGACAATGACCCGAAACACACAGCCAGGGCAACTAAGGAGTGGCTCCGTAAGAAGCATCTCAAGGTCCTGGAGTGGCCTAGCCAGTCTCCAGACCTGAACCCAATAGAAAATCTTTGGAGGGAGCTGAAAGTCCGTATTGCCCAGCGACAGCCCCGAAACCTGAAGGATCTGGAGAAGGTCTGTATGGAGGAGTGGGCCAAAATCCCTGCTGCAGTGTGTGCAAACCTGGTCAAGACCTACAGGAAACGTATGATCTCTGTAATTGCAAACAAAGGTTTCTGTACCAAATATTAAGTTCTGCTTTTCTGATGTATCAAATACTTATGTCATGCAATAAAATGCAAATTAATTACTTAAAAATCATACAGTGTGATTTTCTGGATTTTTGTTTTAGATTCCGTCTCTCACATTTGAAGTGTACCTATGATAAAAATTACAGACCTCTACATGCTTTGTAAGTAGGAAAACCTGCAAAATCGGCAGTGTATCAAATACTTGTTCTCCCCACTGTATGTAAATTAGATATTTCTGTATTCATTTTCAATACTTTTGATAAAATTTCTAAAAACATGTTTTCACTTTATTATGGATTATTGTGTGTAGATGGGTGAGATTTTTTAAAATATTGAATCTATTTTGAATTCAGGCAGTAACACAACAAAATGTGGAATAAATCAGGGGGTATGAATACTTTCTGAAGGCACTGTATAGTCGTCTAGTGAATGTTAGAGTTAAGATGTTAACATTGAAAGGTCTTTCATCCCAGCATGCAATGATGAGTGGTATGAAGCTTGCAGTGAGGGATTTGAGCATGTGGGGAAGGTAATGTAATGTGTGTTAATGGGAGTCCTTTAGCAGGGTGATGAACACAGTGACTTTGAATCTGCTGCTCATGGCCCTTTCTCTGAAGGGGAGGAGGACTCTCTCTCTCTCTCTCTCTTGCTCTCTCTTTGTCCTGTATGAGCAATTCTGAATAGATCAGGGCTTCACTCTGCATCCTGAATTCTAATGCCCACAGACTGTGTGTGTGCATTGAGAGAGACTGCTTAATGTGTCTACGTATAGAGTAAGTGTGTGTGTGTGTGTGTGTACTGCTAAGTCATGCTTTACAATTTACCCCGGCTATATTGAAGTGTTAAGGTCTCATAATTTATAAAACAAGAACTCTGCAATATTTATTCAATGACTTATGATACATTATGTTGTATCGTAATTTGCTTAAATATGGATTACCAACTGTCAAAAACCGATGTTGTCCCTGACATACAAAAATGTGTTTTATATAAACCTGTGTGTGTAAAAAACATGGCATGGGATGAGGGTTGAAATCAATATGAAGCACAATAGTAGTGTTTTCACCTGAATCTGGTAGCTGACTGGCACAATCGTCCCCTGTCCTCTTGTGCCTGTAGGCCAGGGAGGGTATTGACTGCCACCATTGATTTACCTGTACTAACAACCCCACTCGAACCCTGTGCACAATATTTCAATAACCTGGGGGCTTCCTCCCCTGAGATCCACATAAATCAGGTATTACTGAGCCAACACAAAGCAGGAAGTTAGCACGCTATTAGTCACGCTGCTTACAGCGCACCCTGCATTGTGTGTGTCAGTGTGTGTCAGTGTGTAAGGGCATGTGACGTCAGCTCTCATTCAACAACAAGGCCAGTGCTCCTCCTGCGGATTACACTGGAGGGTGGGTATCAGGGTAGGGGTGGAGGAGAGGTGAGGTGGAGGCATATCAGGGTAGGGGTGGAGGAGGGGTGGAGGTGGAGGGGTGGTGGGGGCGTATCAGGGTAGGGGTGGAGGCGTATCAGGGTAGGGGTGGAGGTGGAGGGGTGGTAGGGGTGGAGGTGTATCAGGGTAGGGGTGGAGGTGGAGGGGTGGTAGGGGTGGAGGAGAGTTGAGGTGTATCAGGGTAGGGGTGGAGGAGAGTTGAGGTGGAGGTGTATCAGGGTAGGGGTGGAGGAGAGTTGAGGTGTATCAGGGTAGGGGTGGAGGAGAGTTGGGGTGGAGGTGGAGGCGTTTCAGGGTAGGGGTGGAGGAGAGTTGGGGTGGAGGTGTATCAGGGTAGTGTTGGAGGAGGGGAGGGGTGGAGGAGAGTTGGGGTGCAGGAGGAGGCGTATCAGGGTAGGGGTGGGGGTGTATCAGGGTAGGGGGTGGAGGAGGAGGGGTGGGGTGGAGGAGAGTTGGGGTGCAGGTGGAGCAGTATCAGGGTAAGGGTGGAAGTTTTTTTTTTTTTTTGTCATTTAGCAGACGCTCTTATCCAGAGCGACTTACAGGAGCAATTAGGGTTAAGTGCCTTGCTCAAGGGCACATCGACAGATTTTTCACCTAGTCGGCACGGGGATTAGAACCAGCGACCTTTCGGTTACTGGCACTATGCTCTTAACCACTAAGCTACCTGCCGCCCTGAAGGGATGGTAGGGTATGGGTGGAGGAGAGTTGGGGTGCAGGTGGAGGCATATCAGGGTAGGGGTGGAAGTGGAGGATGCTTCCTATAGGCTTCCTCTCAAAGTGTGCCTAGGGCAGCAAGACAGTGGTGTACAGGCGTAGCTTTGTTTTGCCTATTGAAAGGGTGTTCAGTCACACAGACAGTGTGTGTGTGTGTGTGTGTGTGTGTGTGTGTTTGTCTGTGTGTCTGTGTGTGTCTGTGTGTCTGTGTCTGTGTGTGTGTGTGTTTGTCTGTGTCTGTGTGTCTGTGGTTCTGTGTGTCTGTGTGTCTGTTTATGTGTGTCTGTGTGTCTGTGTGTCTGTGGGTCTGTGTGTATGTGTCTGTGTCTGTGTGTATGTGTGTGTTTTTCCCAAGTTGTATTATAGAGACAGTATGTACAGGATACACATGGTACAGTATATACACCATCCAACAAAATGCTGACTTGCAGGTTCCTTCTGGACAATGCAACAACAATAAGAAATAAGAAAAGATAAGAATACGAACATAAAGGAAATGGCTCAGTAGAGTAGAATAGACATTGTGTGTGTTTGTGTGTTTTTGTGTGTGTTTTATGTTGGTTTCCCTCCAATAGTCTGTTTCCATTAAATTGGGGACTGTGTCATGATGCAGAATTCTCCTTTTCATTTATGTAAAAGCTCCTGGTCTTTGGTCCCAGAGTAAATTTCACTTGGCTGTTATTCAAATGCTTTAAACATTTACAAATGCCTCTGTATAGAGTAGGCTTGGGGTCTGGCAGACTACCCAGGGACTCAGATGAGCTAGAGTTGTCTACTGTGAGAGTAAAATGTAGGATGAGTACATCAGCCCAACATTTTAGGCTAGATTGTGTGTAGTCATTCTATTGGATTACACTGAAGTTTAATATGTAGAATAATGTCAACCAAGCACCTCTATGGCTGAGAATGACTGTAGAGCCACAACAAGAGGACTGCTGCTAATGTCTGCCAACAAATGAGTAGCTTAAAGTTACAGCATTGAAATGTTCTCTACATAGTAGTTTCAAATAAATACTGTATCAAAGGATTTTGTTTTTCTTAGGTGGCATGGTTTTATATTGGGGCTGGCCTCTGAGTATTATCCTGCATGAGCTGCTTTTCCACTAGAAGGGATAAACAGAGAGAGATTGTGGGCTGGGGACTCTTGTAGTGCGGAGAGTTAAAAAAACAGCCAATGTTAACCAGCAGACACACGGGGTAATCATATTAGTGCTGATTTATCATTTCTTACAGTTCTCCGCTCCTCGTTCTGTGTAGATCACACTTATGATAACAGAGAGCGGGCTCACTGTGGAAGTTTGGAGGGAGCACATGGAAACAATAGACCTCTCTGCAGTAACTTTGAACAGTTTAATGATACTCAAGTTCTTGAAAATTAGTTTGTAAACATTAGCAATTAACTTATTGTTGGTAACAGGAGAGGTCGTTAGATAGCGTTTAAATGTGAAGAAGAAGAAGGCTTGTGATTTGTCACCATCTAGGGTGTTATGTTCTAACCCTGGCTAGGGGCTCTATTCAATCTGAATCACAGACAGCGTTACAGCTTGATTGAAATGTAAAGGCAATGTTCCCACGTTAACGGAGACTGCATTCATGTTAAACGTTGCATGTGTCAGCTCAATCCAAATTACCTTTACATTTCTATCGTGCAATCTGTAACGCTTCAGTGTTACAGATTAAATAGAGCCCTAGATGTTAGTCTGATCAGATAGGTCAGGGCTCTCCTCTCTACATACAGATAGTAGAATAGACAGGAGCTCTGTCTGTCTACCGGGTGCCTGGGCTCTGTCTACTGAGCTGCCATCTTGGTGTATGCACACTCATTATTGATGGCCGGCTCCCAGTTCCACACTGTTAGGAGGGCAGAGCACCACTGGAGATGTATGTATGTCTGTCTGTCTACCTGTTTGGCTGGCTATCTGTCTAAATGTAAGTGTTTGTATCTTTCTTTCTGAATATGTGATTATTGGTGTGCCTGTGTATACCTTTAAAAATCAGTGTGTCTACCTCAATGTTGATTTTACTCCCTCTCTACCTTACTTTCCTTGTAAATATTGGGCTACTTTTTCTAAGTGTTTGTGGGGGCATACAGTACATTTGTATGTAGTGTGGGTTGTGTGTGTTTGCGTGTTAATGAGTGGCAGAGGGGAGGGGCATGTGGAAAGGGTGGGATACAGCTGGAGAGAAAGAGTGAGAGAGGGGGAGAGTGTGGTGAATAGGTAACCATGGTTACTCTCTTGGCTAAGATTTGAATTGAGAGAGAGTGAGAAAACAGGGGGAGGATTGAAGCGGCAGTGTTCTCTTGCGAGGCAGACAGAGAACAGAGGTTAAAGGGTTAATATGTGTCAGTGTAGCAGGTTAATCTTTCATCAAACTGTGAGGTCAAGTCAATGCATTATTTACACAGCCACTGGACACTGCAGCAACACAGGGGGGAGAGAGGAGAGGAAAACAGGAGGGGAGGACGAAGACTTCAGATGGGGTCCAGATAGAAACAAGGAGAGGACCAGGCACTGGATAGAGAGAGAGAGAGAGAGAGAGAGAGAGAGAGAGAGAGAGAGAGAGAGAGAGAGAGAGAGAGAGAGAGAGAGAGAGAGAGAGAGAGAGAGAGAGAGAGAGAGAGAGAGAGAGAGAGACAGGCAGAGGCCACTAAAATGTTGATGGTGACAGTGGTTCAGACAACAGTGAAGCAGACGCCAACTCCAACTACTTCCAGTTCCTCGATGGACTCCACTCCACTCCCCACTAACCACCCAAACTATCCCAGCCTGCATCTCTCTCGCTCAGCCTCCCATCTCATCCCATCTCCCTTGGCTCCCTTTGATTTGGATCAGCTGTCGCCTCCCCAAAATAACTGCCGCACTTACACATCAGTCCTAATGGTGGCAAAAATTAAAAATAGAGGTGGCTGTCATTTCAAGGGTAATGCCTGCAGTCTGTTGTTATGTTACAGATGCTGGGATGCACATAATAGCCACAATAGAGAAGAGAAACACTGGGGCGTTTTTCTGAACATTCAATCCAGATGTAATTTATTCTTTCCCCCTGTGAGATTGGCACTGAAAGGCAATATGTAAACTAAACTGTCATGGGGATCATCTATATGATTATGTTATAGCATATGTGGTGGAGGTATGCTTGTAAGAGATTTGCCTCAAAGTTCCACGCAAACGCAGGGTGGGACCAAATCTGAGGGAGCCTGGGTATACCAGTCTGTTTGTGCTAACATCCCACTCCTTGCCATTCCTTGTCATGACAAAAATGTTTTTGTCATGACAAGGAGTGTCGTTGTATCTGTATTTAACATTGTGAGAAGCTTGCTGTATAAGGGTCCAGTATTATGTCCATAGTGACTACTGGTTCTGGTCTAGAGATGTGACTGTCCCAGTACCCTACTGGTTCTGGTCTAGAGCTCTGAGTGTCTCAGTACCCTACTGGTTCTGGTCTAGAGCTCTGAGTGTCTCAGTACCCTACTGGTTCTGGTCTAGAGCTGTGAGTGACGGTTCCAATGCCGCAGCAGCAGGGTAGGACCGGACCTGTGTTCTGTTCACTTCCTTCTATCACACATAGATGGTGCTGGAGATATGATTTATCACTGTGTCCTTGTGTGTGTTTTAATGTCATTGCACTCTGTGTACGTATTATTGATCAATCTCACCCCTCTTTTGCTCCATCTCTCTTTCTCTTTCTCTCTTTCCCTACTCATCTACCATTCAGCGAGAGAAATCTCTTCTGTGCACCCATCTCCATCTGTTTTTTATTCATTCTTCTGTATTGTCTTTCCCCTCAATCTCTCCATTGCTCTCTCTGTTTTATATGCATCTCTGTGTTGTTGTTCCCCTCCCTCCATCTCTCTGTCTGCTTTATATTAATCTATCTATCTATCTATCTGTCTGTCTGTCTGTCTGTCTGTCTGTCTGTCTGTCTGTCTGTCTGTCTGTCTGTCTGTCTGTCTGTCTGTCTGTCTGTCTGTCTGTCTGTCTGTCTGTCTGTCTGTCTGTCTGTCTGTCTGTCTGTCTGTCTGTCTGTCTGTCTGTCTGTCTGTCTGTCTGTCTATCTATCTATCTATCTATCTATCTATCTATCTATCTATCTATCTATCTATCTCTCTCTCTCTGAGAGATTATTAATATTAATACCTCTGTCTCTTCTTCTCTCTCCCTATTTTTCCCTCCTACATTTTAATCTGTATTTTTTCTTACTCAATCTTTTCTTCTCTGTATGACCATTCTCTTTTTCATTCCCCCAACTATTTCTCCCTCTCCTCTGCTTCTGTCCCTTTACCATCTCTCTCACTCCCTCTACTCCATCCATCTATCTTTATCTACCTCTCTTTCTCCCTCTCTCCCCAATCTCTTGTTCTCTCTCTCTCTCTCTCTCTCTCTCTCTCTCTCTCTCTCTCTCTCTCTCTCTCTCTCTCTCTCTCTCTCTCTCTCTCTCTCTCTCTCTCTCTCTCTCTCTCTCTCTCTCTCTCTCTTGCCTTCTCTCCCTCTCTCCCCAATCTCTTGTTCTTTCTCTCCCCTCTCTCTTCTCTTTCTCTCCCACTTTGCCCAATCTCTTGTTCTTTCTCTCTCTCCCTCTCTCTCTACTCTCTCTCTCTCTCTTTTGCTCTCTCTCTCCCACTCTCTTTTTTATTTCTCTCTTTCTCTCTTTCACTTTCTCTCTCCCCTTTCTCCCCCCTCTCTCTCGCTCTCTCATTGCCTCTCTGCAACTGTTCAATATTCATCTATTACTGTAGTGTTGATAATTCCCTTCTTTCCTTGCAGCTGTACAGTCATCTATCAGATTAATAATCCCCCTCTCTCCATTTCTCTCTCCTCTTGTTTTTTCCCTGAGCCAAGTGTGAATGCTCAATGTGTCAAATGAGTTTGCGTGTCAGAGTCCCATCATTACAGCCATCATCATTAATAATAGTGGACTGTATAGCTGGATGCCCTTATTTAAGGTTTTTCAGGTCTAAATAACCTGCAGAGGGAAAGCAACTCTCCTTTGCTGGCTCCAGGAGCTTGGGTAGAGTTAGCCATCTATCAGTGTTAAGGCAGACTGCACCCTTCACCACCATTCTGTGGCCCCTAGAGCATGTAATGCAGAGCTAGTATGGAAATAGAATTAGCACTGTCAACTCAATACCAGTGCAATGCTAATAGAGAGAGGATTTGGGTTGAAATCACAACTCCATGTTTGACACTGGGATTTAAAGACATGCTCCGGAACTTTGGCGACTGCTAAGTATTTTTTTAAATCTCTCGCTTTGGGCTTAATGTGTCAATGTGTAGTTCATATATGCATAATCTATGAGCAGAATTACTGTTTTACCTCAATTAGCCACGAAATCTCTAGTTTGAAAGCGACTGTTTTTCTGAAAGCTGTGCTGCGCCATTTCCCTACATTTTCCCCCTTGTGGGCCAGCCCTCTAGCAATTCGACATACAGTGGGGAAATAAAGTATTTAGTCAGCCACCAATTGTGAAAGTTCTCCCACTTAAAAAGATGAGAGAGGCCTGTAATTTTCATCATAGGTACACGTCAACTATGACAGACAAAATGAGGGAAAAAAATCCAGAAAATCACATTGTAGGATTTTTAATGAATTTATTTACAAATTATGGTGGAAAATAAGTATTTGGTCAATAACAAAAGTTTCTCAATACTTTGTTATATACCCTTTGTTGGCAATGACACAGGTCAAACGTTTTCTGTAAGTCTTCACAAGGTTTTCACACACTGTTGCTGGTATTTTGGCCCATTCCTCCATGCAGATCTCCTCTAGAGCAGTGATGTTTTTGGGCTGTCGCTGGGCAACACGGACTTTCAACTCCCTCCAAAGATTTTCTATGGGGTTGAGATCTGGAGACTGGCTAGGCCACTCCAGGACCTTGAAATGCTTCTTACGAAGCCACTCCTTCGTTGCCCGGGCGGTGTGTTTGGGATCATTGTCATGCTGAAAGACCCAGCCACATTTCATCTTCAATGCCCTTGCTGATGGAAGGAGGTTTTCACTCAAAATCTCACGATACATGGCCCCATTCATTCTTTCCTTTACACGGATCAGTCGTCCTGGTCCCTTTGCAGAAAAACAGCCCCAAAGCATGATGTTTCCACCCCCATGCTTCACAGTAGGTATGGTGTTCTTTGGATGCAACTCAGCATTCTTTGTCCTCCAAACACGACAAGTTGAGTTTTTACCAAAAGGTTATATTTTGGTTTCATCTGACCATATGATATTCTCCCAATCCTCTTCTGGATCATCCAAATGCACTCTAGCAAACTTCAGACGGGCCTGGACATGTACTGGCTTAAGCAGGGGGACACGTCTCGCACTGCAGGATTTTAGTCCCTGTCGGCGTAGTGTGTTACTGATGGTAGGCTTTGTTACTTTGGTCCCAGCTCTCTGCAGGTCATTCACTAGGTCCCCCCGTGTGGTTCTGGGATTTTTGCTCACCGTTCTTGTGATCATTTTGACCCCACGGGGTGAGATCTTGCGTGGAGCCCCAGATTGAGGGAGATTATCAGTGGTCTTGTATGTCTTCCATTTCCTAATAATTGCTCCCACAGTTGATTTCTTCAAACCAAGCTTCTTACCTATTGCAGATTCAGTCTTCCCAGCCTGGTGCAGGTCTACAATTTTGTTTCTGGTGTCCTTTGACAGCTCTTTGGTCTTGGCCATAGTGGAGTTTGGAGTGTGACTGTTTGAGGTTGTGGACAGGTGTCTTTTATACTGATAACAAGTTCAAACAGGTGCCATTAATACAGGTAACGAGTGGAGGACAGAGGAGCCTCTTAAAGAAGAAGTTACAGGTCTGTGAGAGCCAGAAATCTTGCTTGTTTGTAGGTGACCAAATACTTATTTTCCACCATAATTTGCAAATAAATTCATTAAAAATCCTACAATGTGATTTTCTGGATTTTTTTCTTCTCAATTTGTCTGTCATAGTTGACGTGTACCTATGATGAAAATTACAGGCCTCTCTCATCTTTTTAAGTGGGAGAACTTGCACAATTGGTGGCTGACTAAATACTTTTTTCCCCCACTGTATCTGCACATATGTGAAGTAGTACGCAATTTTTGGGGACCACTTTTGGCTCGTGAGTGCTACATTCATAACTACTGGCTAAAAATTATACAAAAGTACCGGAGAATGTCTTTAAACAACATTATTGGTATTGTACTGTAGTCCTGAGAACTGTTGTCTTGAATGTGTGAGTGCATATACAGTAGAACCAATTCATGAATAACATAGTCATGTGTTTTAGGATTACAACATTACTTTTCATTCCAAGGGCGGACAGTAACCTGAAATGTATGATCCAGAGTTGCAATATTGTAAAGATTTATGTTGTATGATGACACTGCTGTTCACTATCGTGATTTACTGTAAGACTTGACCTTTACTAATGAGAAATGGCACACACCTTTTAAGGCTTCTTAAGTTATGCACAGGATTCACAGTCCCTTCGGAATAGCGTATACCTGGAAGAATAGTTTTGCTCAGTGTAAACGTTTCTAAACAATTGGAGAAGCATGATATACTGTACTATTTCTAATATCTGTGTTCTCTCTCTCTCTCTCTCTCTCAATCTCTCTCTCTCTCTCTCTCTCTCTCTCTCTCTCTCTCTCTCTCTCTCTCTCTCTCTCTCTCTCTCTCTCTCTCTCTCTCTCTCTCTCTCTTTCACAGTAACTCGTGGATTCTTCTCAAAGGCCCCACTCAAATCCCTAGACGACAGAAAAAAAGGAGTAACATCTGTTTATGCACATATTTCTGTTAAAACCCCCCTGGAAAAAACTGAGATTGACGGAAGATAAAACACATTTAAAAATGAAACATTAAAAGGAACAAATTGCCACTGGAGAAACTAAGCAAAGTCGACCTGGTTGAGGAATCCATCATCTCGGGAACAACATCTTCGGAGAAAGGGCAGGGTCATGTCCCAGTTGCCATGCGCATCACCACGGTGACCTGCCTTCCCTGCCCCTCCCCCCTCCTCCTCCTATTGGTCCAGCTGCTACTGCGGGTCCTCCTCCCTGGGCCAGAATTTGTAGGGGCCGCCTCCCCCTGCCCCACCCATTGCAGCTGCTCCAATCAGGCCAGTCGAGTCATCTGTACAAGACAGAGTCTGGATGGGGTGCCTGAGAGCATATCAGTCAACACACGATACCTCAACCTGCAAGAGAATTCAATAGAGGTAAATATGGACTGTACTGAGCATTATCCACTATGTTAATTTATTTTGTTTGACTGTGTGTGTGTGTGTGTGTGTGTGTGTGTGTTTATGTGTGTGTGTGTGTGTGTGTGTGTGTGTGTGTGTGTGTGTGTGTGTGTGTGTGTGTGTGTGTGTGTATGTATTTGTATGTGTGTGTGCGTGCGTGTCCATGCATGAGTGTGTGCGTGCGCATGTACTGTATGTTGGTAAGCATTATGTAAATGCCTGTTTTTACATACTTGTTTCAATGTAATTACCTGTCATTCACTCATAATTACCGTGGAATAATGCCTATGTTCTACAAAGTGTTCCCCAACCGTTTTGCAATTCAAATGGAAGGTCATGTTAATATGGAAATGAAACAGTAACACAGCAAACAGCAAAAAAACAGGAACACATGTGTTATCAGATTGTATGTCAGAACCCCAAGGTAGTTGTTGTTGTTTTACAGCTGCACTGGGACACTCCATTTAACCCCAGCTTCCCAATGTGAACTTCCTCATAATGTAAACCGTGTAATAGAATAAATATTCCCGCTGTTTTCAGTTTATGCATTTAGGAACTTTGCGCTCAGAAATGTGCTGCACTCTAGATATGTCTAGACAACTTCACAGACACGAGGTTGCTGAATACACTAAGCCCATTTGTGAATTTGGATATAGAGTCTTTTAGGCTAATGCTCATTAGTTTTGGCAAAGTTTGTGGCAAAGCAGTAAACTGACTGCAGAGATAGGAAGTGGACAAACAGCCATTCTATCTCACTCAGAGAGGCAGATGATTGAACTGCGTATGATGGCAACAGAAAGAAAGGGAACATCAACCCTCATGGTTTGGTCTTACGGAGTTAAAGAGATGCAGCTTGTTAAAATATAAAATAAATAAATAATAACACTATTCATTACGCCTCCCTCTTAGCCAACGGATTCTGATTGGGTTTGTTGTATCCCGAAGCCCCACTTGAAATGATTAAAAATCTAAAAATATTGTAACACCTGGAGGCATCCTAGATTCTCTGTCTTATTTTTTCTCCTCTCCCCCAAGTACCCTGAGAGTAAAGCTTTGACAGCCCCCACTCCCCTCTTAAACACCCCCACCCTCCCTATCACCCTCCCCCCTCCTGCTCCACATAAGGAGGATGCATTGGCCTGGCTCCAGGAGCTTCTCACTGCCTCCCTCACTGAGAGCATTGGCCACACATATCTCACACAGCCATAGATTTAAAGGGATTTCAGTCCCGCTCACTAGCTGTGTGTCTGACGCCTGGCCAAATTAGCTCAATTTGGACAGACCAGATACTAGTGTGGGGTGTCCAGGGGTCCACCCAGTCCAAGTGCACCAGCAAACATATTCTCTCTGAGAAAAACAACCATGTCTGTTGTCTGTTAATTTAGCATAACGGATATACCACAATTGATCATTTTAGCCTCCACCATTTGGAGGTGTGAAATTCTGTGTTCATAATTTTTTTGTAGTGTTGTGAATTTTTATTTGGCTCATATCAGTGATTTTAAGTTTTTGTTTTCTTTCGCTGTAAGATTTGAGTTCCGATAGTTTCTCTGCATTCACACCTGTGCTATTGCTTTCACACTACCCAGCTGTCCCAGGCACTGGAGCTGCACCCTGTTTACACAGTCTAGTCACTCTTTATGGTGTGAGATATTAACATTCTCCCTCTTCCTCTCTCCCCACCAGGTTATCAAGTCAGACACCTTCAAGCACTTGAGGCACCTTGAGATCCTGCAGCTGTCTAAGAACAAAATCAGTCAGATTGAGGTGGGAGCATTCAATGGCCTGCCCAACCTCAACACGCTGGAGCTGTTCGACAACCGCCTCACTCTGGTCCCCTCACAGGCCTTCGAGTACCTCAGCAAGCTGCGGGAGCTGTGGCTACGGAACAACCCCATCGAGACGCTGCCGGGCTACGCCTTCCACCGCGTGCCCTCGCTACGCCGCCTGGACCTGGGAGAGCTCAAGAAGCTGGACTACATCTCAGACGCCGCCTTCGTGGGCCTGGTCAACCTGCGCTACCTGAACCTGGGCATGTGTGGTCTGAAGGACATCCCCAACCTGACGGCCCTGGTGCGTCTGGAGGAGCTGGAGCTGTCTGGGAACCGTCTGGAGATCATCCGGCCTGGCTCTTTCCAGGGCCTGGTGTCGCTCCGTAAACTGTGGCTCATGCACTCGCAAGTGAAGGTCATCGAGCGCAACGCCTTCGACGACCTGAAGAACCTGGAGGAGCTCAACCTTTCCCACAACTCCCTGCACTCGCTGCCCCATGACCTCTTCACTCCACTGCACCAGCTGGAGCGGGTGCACCTCAACCACAACCCCTGGGTGTGCAACTGTGACGTGCTGTGGCTCAGCTGGTGGCTAAAGGAGACAGTGCCCAGTAACACCACATGCTGCGCCCGCTGCCACGCTCCCCCAGGCCTGAAGGGCAGGTACATCGGGGAGCTGGACCAGAGCCACTTCACCTGCTACGCTCCCGTCATCGTGGAGCCGCCCACCGACCTCAACGTTACCGAGGGCATGGCTGCAGAGCTGAAGTGTCGCACGGGCACCACCATGACCTCGGTCAACTGGCTCACGCCCAACGGCACCCTGATGACCCACGGCTCCTACCGGGTCCGGATCTCCGTCCTGCACGACGGTACGCTCAACTTTACCAATGTCACGCTGAGGGACACGGGTCAGTACACCTGCATGGTGACCAACTCGGCTGGCAACACCACAGCAACCGCCGTGCTCAACGTCACTGCTGCCGACGTTGGCGTCAGCTACTTCACTACTGTCACCGTGGAGACGGTGGAGCCCAACGAGGGCCCGACAGTCTACGCGGGTGTCATGAACAGCCACAACGAGTCATACGTCATTACCCCATCTGGCCACCAGTGGAGGGGGGGGGTCCCTACCACCGCCTCCTCCCTGTCAGCCTGGTCCTTGTCCTCGTCCCGGGCCACCCGGCCCACCTTTACTGTGTCCATCACTGCCGAGACGGGCTACTCTGGCCTTGACGACGTGATGAAGACCACCAAGATCATCATTGGCTGCTTCGTGGCCATCACCTTCATGGCGGCCGTGATGCTGGTGGTCTTCTACAAGCTGAGGAAGCAGCACCAGCTGCACAAGCACCACGGCCCCGCCCGCGCCATCGAAATCATCAACGTGGAGGACGAGATTGGCGCCGGTGCCGGCGGACGCGGGAGCGGCATCTCGGGGGGAGGCACCATCTCTCGGGATGGAGGCGGAGGGGGAGGAGTAGGAGGAGGGCAGAGCCTGAGGATGCACCACCCGGAGATGGTCAACCTGCCCAACCTGGCCAGACAGGAGCACCTCAACCACTACTACAAGGCACACCACTTCAACAACAACATGATGGGCCTGGGCATGGGCCTCAACAACAACAACAATCCCTCCCTCTCCCTCTCCCCCTGCTCCCAGACCCAGAGCACCCCCAACTCCTGCGCACAGGGACCCACCTCCACCAGCGGAGGCACCCCCACGGGTGGCTCGCTGCCCTCCCCCGTGCCCCTGCCCCAGCTGGGCATCCACAGCTCTCTGAAGGGGCTCTTGGGGAAAGGCCAGAACCCTCAGATCGAGCCTCTGCTCTTCAAGAGTGGCTCCAAGGAGAATGTGCAAGAGACTCAGATCTGAGAGAAAGACAGAGACAGATGGAAAAAGAGAAAGAGATGAAGAGACAGAAAAACAGGGAGATGGAGGGAGAGAGAAAGAGGAGTCTGATTGTACTATCCCCATGGCCATATTTTGATAGGAAGTGTAGTCAGGCAGAATATGAATATTACATAGACACTACTTTGTATGGTTAGTGCATAGAGAGAGAGAGAGAGAGAGAGAGAGAGAGAGAGAGAGAGAGAGTCAAGGGGGGAGATTGTTCTCACACCTCTACTGTGTCTGCTCAACACCCGTCCAAGCATTAACATTAATCTTCTGAGACACTCCAAGACACACACACACACACACACACACACACACACACACACACAGCCCGACACAACGACAGGAACACTCTTTCAGCTAACACATACACAGTGCATTATGAGATTGACAACTATGTGCCAAACTTGCGCATATCTGTGTCAAAGTAAAAGCCCTCACAATCTATATATCCATTTAGCAGCATTCCCAGACTGAATCAGGTGACCAGGTTCAATACTCAGACACAATAAGAATCACGACGGTTATAACTATATACAGATCACCATGTACAGTATATATAGAGATAAGATCTGAGTCACTCTGTTGAAGTAGGCGGATTAGTGTTTGGGATACTCTCAGAGCAGTACAGCGCTGCCCAGATGCACTCTGTGGAACAGGACAGAAAGGAAACCATTGAGCAGAACACCGTTTAGTGTCAGACAACAAGCACTGTGTAGGAAGAGGAAACAACAACATCATCAACGGTTGTGTTTTACTTAGTGGGCTCAATCTCACTTTCTCCCCTCTTTCACACCTAACTGGCTACTCTCTTTAAAGGAGAAGAAGGAAAATGGGCTGAATCATCGTAAAAAAAAAAAAATAATAGCAAAAAGGACTACGAAAGATACAAAGAAACTGTGAAAGTACAGATAATATATAAATATATTTTCATTCGAATAAATAAATTATGAAGAATCTTTACCAAGTTTCTGACTAAATAGCCACAGCTTCTGAAGAATATATGAACTGCTGTCATAGCAGTCATCACTATGAAAACTTTGTTTGGCTAGAAACAAGATGGCCGACATTTCCCCTGCCTGCTCCTGTGCTGGAAAGGGACAAACTGTAGTACAGGTTTTGGATGAGCAAGAGCTGAAAGGGGAAACTGGCAGAGTGTTTGATTGAATTTATTTTGGCTTCAATTTTTGTAGCATCATAAAGTGTTCCCTCTCATGCCACATTTACATAAACAGGGTCAATGGAGAAGGGGGATCTTTACTCTCCATTTAATGAAAATATATGAAATATGATTACAAAACTTTGCCCTTTGATACAAACAATATGGCTATTGTAATGCTGATAATAATGATGATGATAATTATAATAATTATTTAGAATTATAATAATAATAGTGAACAGTAAATGCATAACAACCATATACTATAGATAGCAATTATAAAAAAAAAATATAGGTTTAGCATGCTCTCTGATTCAAATGGTAATATCTAAAATTGCAATGTGATCGGTTTCAACATCATGCATTCAGTATACCTATATGCAATATATCATGATATTGAGAACAAATTATAATAATTATTATCATAATTATCATTATTATTATTATCATCATTATTTTATTATTATTATTATTATTATAATATACACTGAGTGTACAAAACATTAGGAACATCATCCTGATATTGAGTTGCACCCCCTTTTTCCCTCAGAACAGCCTCAATTCGTCAGGGCATATAAAGTGTTGAAAGTGTTACACAGGGATGCTGGCCCATGTTGACTCCAATGCTTCCCACAGTTGTGTCAAGTTGGCTGGATGTCCTTTGGGTGGTGGACCATTCTTGATACACACAGGAAACTGTTGAGCCTGAAAAACTCAGCAGCGTTGCAGCTCTTGACACACTCAAACCAGTGCGCCTGGCACCTACTACCATACCCTGTTCAAAGGCACTTAAATATTTTGTCTTGCCCATTCACCCTCTGAATGGCACACATACACAATCCATGTCTCAATTGTCTCGAGGCTTAAAAATGTGTCATTAACCTGGTCAGTTTATGTAATGGAAAGAGCATGTGTTCCTAATGTTTTGTAAACTCAGTGTATAAGTGGCAGCGCAGCCTTGTACATCCTTATGAAAGTGATGTTTGTAATTGATCCTGTGGGGAGTGATTACACATGGAACGATGACGATCCCTTCAACCACCACAATGACACCAAACACCCACCTGCAGAAACAGGAAATACATGGTCCTCAAAATGGCCGCTCCCACATGGCATCCTCACAGCCCATGCCTCCTCAGAAACTCCTCTGTTTTGTACAACAACACCAATCTCAGCCGATCAGGACCCCTCATTTTATTCTGTTGTGTAAAAGACAGGACATGAACCTTTGATGAAGACTGCTCGTTTGCAAAGGATTATATCAGAACTTGAAGTCAGTGTTCTCATGTGTGAATGGAATTCATGGCAGCAGGGAGCTAAAGGAGGACAGCATTTTGAAGCGTTTGAAAGGTAAGAGAAACCTATTCAATGAAAGAGACAGAAAGCCTAGATGAAATATATAGTGATGGGTGACATTTTTTTAAAGGAAAAGGACAAATAAATGAAAAATATAGAAACGTATAGATCTCTTAAAAACATTATTATGATGTGTTTTTTCATTTAGTTTTTTTTTATCTAGTTTGATTATTTCCTTTTTATCTTTTTTTAAATCAAGTGTTATCTCAATTGTAATATTGTTATTGGTATTATAATTCGCTAATTACACTGGTTATAATTCTGAAAGATGTTCTGTTAGCAGAAGTCACATTGAAAAATTAAAAAACCTGGCACACAAAATGACGGTTGAACTCTGTGAAACTTGGTGGCATTAGTTTTTTCAAGTTATTTTCCATTTGATTGAAATATCACTGTTTGTGTGTATCCCTTTGGCTAATACAGCTGTGCTTGAGATGAGACACACAGAATGTGAAATGGCCGGCATGGGGTCTTTTTCTGCACAAGGGGGACAGGATAGACCCTGCTTTGATTTACAAGCTTGCTCACGCTCTCTCTCACTCTGTGCTTTTCAGAATGTCATAGCTATCAGTGCTCCGAGTGTGATTTCGCTAAGTCAACACCCTGTTTCCATGACAACCTACCCTCAGACTAATGCGCCAAACAGCGTCACAGCTTGCACCTCATAAGGTGCCCGATGCCCTCGTCAATCATGTTCCTTTAAGACACCATATCTCTACAAGCCGGCCAGTGTTCTTCCAACAGTAGCAAATCACCTTTCACAGTGTGCCCATATCCTAACACAATGCCCCTACAGGTTCCTGCCGCCAGGTTTCCCTGGCAACTGTTGCAGCTGCTACAGTCCTCATCATAGCATCTTGATTTGGGTTTCTGATGCAAATAGTATAGAAGGCTATTAACATATCCATCGTCCTCACAACAGACATTTTATATTTTTTCACGGTGCTTATGCAAGTGATTTACACATTCATGTTGCTTATGGAAATAATTAACATATTCCATTGGCTTATTCCAGTGACTAACGTACTGTATCTATATCCTCTACACACACTTTTGAATTACGCTTTCCTGTAACTTATGCAGAGATTCACATCATCCATATCGCTTCTACATGTCAGTTGCATATTCCCTACACCAGTGCTGAATGTATTCAGGTACCTTACACTTGTGATTAACACTCATATCCCCTGCAACAGTTATTAACATATTTATTTTCCCAACACCAGGGATCTTTATTACGCTCACTAGTTATTTACATATTCATGTGTGTGTGTGTGTGTGTGTGTGTGTGTGTGTGTGTGTGTGTGTGTGTGTCTTCAGTGGTTCTGACAACAACTATTCCCCCAGTACTCTGGATGTGACTCGGTGCCTGTCTTGTCACCTCAGAAAGCATTATGAAGCCTTATGAAGCTCTTATGAAGTGTCACAGAGAAGAGCCAAGTTAGAGAGGCTTAGTGGCAGAACGAGACAGTTTAGCCAGTGCCACACAGTCCCAGTAACAGCACTGCAGTGACTGAGTCACACAGCACTGAACACACACTTAACACACACACTCAACACTAATGGAAATGCTGTGTTTACTGTGCAGGAAGAGACCCGCTTGCTCAACCATTCAGGGAATAAGTAAAGTATGTATGTGTGCGAGGGCGTGTGTGGGTTTGTGTGCGTTCAGTTACGGTACCTACAGTAGTATTTTCGATTACTATGGCAACTTGATATTGTTTCCATTATTTAGAATGCAGCTATATCAGTGTGTGTGTGTGTATGTGTGCATGCGCCTGCTAGGTGAGTGTATGTACTGTGTGGGTTGTGTAAGGAGGACACAGAGAGAGAGAGAGAGAGAGAGAGAGAGGGGGGGGGAGGGAGGGGGCCAGTCAGACCTCCATTTTAAATCCCCAGTTTAAAGCAGCTCTCTGTCTGTTTCC
This sequence comes from Coregonus lavaretus, assembly GCF_964263955.1. Taxonomy (NCBI): domain Eukaryota; kingdom Metazoa; phylum Chordata; class Actinopteri; order Salmoniformes; family Salmonidae; genus Coregonus; species Coregonus lavaretus. Next base: position 24,558,996 of record NC_140015.1, on the reverse strand, counting down.
CTCTGCTCCAGGCTGTTCTATGATCCTCTCACTGACACTTTAAGTAAAAACGAGATTTTTACTTAAGCAGGGTTTTTTCCCCCTCTCCCCTCTGCCTATTGGGATAAGCCCAAGAGATCAAAGGTCTGCTCTATCACGACCAGTCTCTTTAGCATTCCACTGGCCTCTGCCTCTCTCAACCCGTAGTCAATCTGAGGTTACAAGCTTGGGGTCAAGTTGCGTGTCACACAGCCCTAGTTATCCTCACTGTTTATCCAGCCAATCAAGGCTATAGTGTTTCCTAATTGGACAGGGGCCGATGGCCTCGGTTGTCTTGACATGTTTGGCTGTTCTAGCTCAGGTCCTGGTCTAATGAGACAATATTAATCAGGCTTTTGATATATTTAGGATATGATCTTAATTATCTTAATTGGTAGAACTTGCTGTGTTCTGATCAGAGCAGCTAAAAAGTTGGGAGGTGAACTTTGTGTTTTTAGGTAGTCATGTTTCAGGGGCCTTATTTGAGCTTGAGGTGAGCATAGCCTTGTTTAGGTGAGACAACACCTTTAGGGAACCAGCCAGGTCCACCATTGGAGCCAGTCCCATATGTGGGTTGTGAACAGATGTAAGCCACAGTATTAGTAAGTCGTTGCTATCTTCCCGCGTAGAGTTTAATTTCATTCTGTCATCAAACCATTTAAAAATAGCCGTGAAACGACAGTGGAGCCGCTACATTATTGATACTCATAGTGTCAATGATGCATGCGCACCAGCGTCAAATGCAAATGTTCCTCCCAGTTGTCAGCGTCTGCTAAATGTAAATGTAAATGACAAGGCCAAAAGCGTCAAACCGCTGTAGTTTATAAGCATTATAATTGCTATCATATTTTTTAATGGCCATCAGACGGCCTATGAATACAGACCCAGAGAAACCTTGCAGCTTGCTATTGCCACACATCATGATGATGAAGATGATGTGGATGATGGCGACTGAGACGGTGGTACGTTCAGATGCAGTTCTGTGTGCCACTGTGTCTCTAGTCTCTAGTCTCCTACTTTAACTACATCATTGTCAGACTAGCAGTCTGTGGGTGATTTTATTACTGTGAGGCCGGTCGACTAGGCTGGTTTTAGATGCTCTCTTGGATATTCTGATTGTGTGTGTGGCGCTGGCTCAGAGTATTTTCTGTCCATCTTCTAATTGTGACGTTTTGTGGAGGTTGAGATCAGATGCTCATGGACATCTGTCTGCACCATCCGTGTGATTTGTACAAGAGCCTGCAGCCACTTATCAAACAGACCTCCCTGTTGCCTACGCACATACGTAGGAGTGCACACATACACACGCACAAGCACATATAGGCATGAGCGCACACACATTTGCGGATTGACTGACTGACTGACATTGACTGACTGATTGATTGATTGATTGATTGAAAGGGGCTTTCTTTGTGCGGTGGGCTTAACACAAACCTCTCGCCAGCTCCCAGCAGCGCTGCGGTTCAGAGGCTGGGGCTTTATGTTCTGTGAAGGTGTCCTTAATTTGAGAACAGAGAGACATTAACATATGGCTTATTTCATTGTTTCCTTGGCAACCATGTCCTCTGTCACAAGATGTCCGTTTTGGTTGACTTGGGTGGCTGAGATGTGGAAATGAGGGGACATGTGAGTGTTAGTGTGCCGTGACGCGGGGGAGATTAGCGGTGTCTCATCGTGGATGACTTCATTTTCTGTCGATGACTGTGCTGTGCTAGAGGTCAGGAAACCTCAGGTGGAGAGGCTCATATGAGGGGAAGTTTTCGTTTAAACAACCAAATCTCTATTTTTCAGATTTCACTTGTTTTTGAGAAAATTACCCCAACCAGTGATTCACTTCCTCATCCTCGTTGTGCAGTAAGGAGGCTCTGAAAAAACATAAACAAATGCTCCAGAAACACCCAAATACGTCATTTTAGAAATGGCAAAGCTCTCAGTATAGTGATGCAGGTCTTTAGATGTTGTACCCATGAAATTGTGTCATTTCGAACTTTATCCGCAACGTTACATTGCATTTTGTGCACCTCAAGATGTTTCCCCTATCCAGCTGTTCCATTCTCCGTGTAGCCTGCTGCTAGAATGGACGGAGAGGTATCACTCGAGTCGCAAAAAAATTAATATAACATTGCGGATAAAGTTTGGAATTACACCATTTCATGTGTATAACATCTAAAGACCTGCATCACTATTTTGAGAGCTTATCCATTTCCGCAAACTGGACCCTTCTATAACATGCCATTTACATCAAAAATAGAGATTTGGTTGCAAAAAAGCAAAATTATCCTTTAACAGGGAGCAGCCATCACTGTTACTCCAACACTCTAATGGGACATGCTCAAAAGCCTCTAATTGTGGAGTACAGCATAATGGATCTAGTCATCAGGCTGGGCATTCCTGAGCACATTGTAGCTGTGATATTCAGCTGGGATACTGTTCTTCATGTCTTTGAACACCCTGTTCTGAGAAGGAACATTATGGAACACTTCATTCTGAAGGTTCTAGAACATTAAGATCCTTGTTTTTGGAAGTTCTAGATTAGAGAATGTGACTCCTCTAATCCAAAGTGTTCAAGATTTGAGAATTGGAACCGCTTATGACAGATGTTATAGAACACTCTGACATCCCCTGCAATGCTCGGGAACCTTCCCTGTTGTTTGGGGATGTGTTGTGGAGTTGTTGGTTTCATATCGGAATGTCCTGAACCATCAGCGACTATTAAAGGATGTGCTGAGCCAGCAGCTGTGCTCCTCTCCTCTCAGAGGACAAGCTCACAGTCAAGTCTCCCAACAGCAACACAGATTCACCCCCCTCTGCTACTCTGCTCTCATCTGCTCTCCTCTCCTCCACAGCAACACAGCACACAGATTTACAGTTTATGGGTGCCTTGGCTCGGCCTCATAATCACACTCTGCTGTGTCTGATGTTTGTTTGAAGCTGGGCGGCGGCCATAGCGTACATTACAAAGCTTTGAAGTGCAAATGGTGGTCTGCTCCGCTGCACCCTTTGGAGGGCCAGTGTAGAATAACCACGGTGTGAGAGGTAATACTATCAATAAGCGTTGATAGTTGTTTCCTTGTGTGGGGATAGAGCGGCGCCCGTGACCCAGTGTGATGCAGGGTCAAGTCCAAACCAGACGGCAACACTGGTGTCAAGGTGCAGACTCCGACCGCACAACATACACATAACAGGGTAGGGGATGGGTGGGCATTCCGCCTCGGAGGCGGATCCGGCTCAGGGCGTGACGACCTCTCACTCTTCGCCTCCCTGTTGCGCCCCTGTTCTGGTCTAGACCTCGGCGCGTTGCTTCCCCTCTCCTTCCTCCCACTATACTCCAAGCCCTGTCTGGACCCTGGTGTGGGAGACCCCGAACCTGGAGAGGGGCTGACGTCTGGGTCTGGACTGGAGCCGCTGACCGGAGCTGGACCGGGCACCGGTGGAGTGGACTGCTCAGGCTCCGGACTGGAGCCGCTGACCGGAGCTGGACTAGGCACCGGTGGATTGGACTGCTCTGGCTCCGGAGTGGAGCCGCTGACCGGATCTGGACTAGACCCGGTGGAGCGGACTGCTCTGGCTCCAGAGTGGAGCCGCTGACCGGAGCTGGATCAGGCACCGGTGGAGCGGACTGCTCTGGCTCCGGAGTGGAGCCGCTGACCGGAGCTGAACTGGGCACCGGTGGAGCGGACTGCTCTGGCTCCGGAGTAGAGCAGCTGACCGGTGCCGAACCGGGCACCGGTGGAACAGGCACGGGCTGTGCCGGACTGGACACACACACCACTGTCTTGGTGCGAGGAGCAGGAACAGGCCGGACCGGGCTGGCGACGCGCACCACTGGCTTGGTGCGAGGGACAGGAACAGGCCTGACCGGGCTGGCGACGCGCACCACTGGCTTGGTGCGAGGGGCAGGAACAGGCCGGACCGGGCTGGCGACGCGCACCACTGACTTGGTGCGAGGGGCAGGAACAGGCCGGGCCGAGCTGGCGACGCGCACCACTGGCTTGGTGCGAGGGGCAGAAACAGGCCGGGCCGGGCTGGCGACGCGCACCACTAGCTTGGTGCGAGGGACAGGAACAGGCCGGACCGGGCTGGCGACGCGCACCACTGCCTTGGTGCGAGGGGCAGGAACAGGCCGGGCCGGGCTGGCGACGCGCACCACTGGCTTGGTGCGAGGGTCAGGAACAGGCCGGACCGGGCTGGCGACACGCACCACTGGCTTGGTGCGTGGAGCAGGAACAGGCCGGACCGGGTTGGCGACGCGCACCACTGGCTTGGTGCGAGGAGCAGGAACGGGTCGGGCCGTACTGGGAACACGCACCACTGGCTTAGTGCGGGGAGTAGGAACGGGCCGGACCGGACTGGCGACACGCACCACTTGCTTGGTGCGAGGAGCGGGACTGGGTTCCTTTATTAACACCCGCTCCTTCTGCTGCCTAACCAGCTCCTCTCGCCGTGCCTCTACACTTTCCTTCTCCCTTTTAGCCTCCTGTAGCGCCTCCCTCTGACCGAATAACTCCTGCTCCCTCTGAACCAATAGCCCCCGTAACATGGTGGCCTCCTCTCCTAACCTGCAGATTCGCCCTTCCACGGCCTCCTGGTGCCTCGTCATCCACCCCGTGTGCCCCCCCCCCCAACATTTTCTTGGGGTTGCCTCTCGGGTCTCCGTCGTCTGCACTCCTCTCCCCGTGAGGACTCCTCCGGGAACCCCCACGAGTTAGGGAACAGAAACTCGTCGTCGTCGTCATCCTCCGACTCCTCAGTATAATAATAATAATACTGTTCCCACTCCTCTTCCCATGGTCGTGGGGACCCAATCTTGAAACCAACCGGGTGCAGTGGTCGGGGCTCTTCTCTCTCGCTCCCCGACCACCCCTTTAGCCCCCCAATTTTTTTTTATTGGGGCTGCTTCTCGGGCTTCCTCCTCGGCCAGCTTCCGTGTTGCCGTTGCTCCTCTCCTGCCTGGGCTTCCTTCTTCGCCCAGGGTCCTTTTCCCGAAAATATCTCTTCCCATGACCACAACTTGCCCACCTGTGACATGGCCCTTCGCTCTTCCTGGGCACGCTGCTTGGTCCTTGTTTGGTGGGATCTTCTGTCACGATCGTTCATGAACGGGATGGACCAAGGCGCAGCGTGATGTGCATACATGTTTATTTGGAATGAATAAACAAGCGACAAAACAACAAACTAAACGAAACGTGAAGTCCACGGTACACAAACAACATACCTCACACGGAACAAGATCCCACAACACACTAGTGCCAATAGGCTGCCTAAGTATGGTCCCCAATCAGAGACAACGAGCGACAGCTGCCTCTGATTGGGAACCACACCGGCCAACATAGAAATACAAATACTAGAATATACAACATAGACAATCGCCACATAGAAAATACACACCCTGACTCAACAAATAAGAGTCCCCAGAGTCAGGGCGTGACAACTGGTGGTCAGAACCTCCCTAGTCAGCCAGGCAGCAGAGGAGAGCTGGAGGAGGAGTCAGGGCTCTGAGGACTATAAGTCACTTAAAAGCGTCTGCTAAATGGCATAGATTTTTTTTATTATATTACCTCCAGCATCAGTGCAATGAAACAGCTTGAAAGGGAGAAGCAGATAGCAGTAAACATTCATCAATATGAAATCAAGTTTAATGGGGCAACGCTCAGTTGTAACAAAGCAGCTCCCTGCCATTGTTTTGGTAAAAGGCTGAGGGATAGGGCTGGAGAAATGTAACCACTCTCAAATTCATAGACAGAGCTATGGATGCAAGGACTGACCATGCATCCATGATATCAACATTCTAGTTCTAGCCATGTTTTAAGGCTATACAGTGTTTGTTTACATTTCCTTTGTTGACAAACATTGGAGTAAAACAAGCCAATATTTTCTGGGAATGACAGTTGAACTAAGCCCATGAGGCATTTATAAGTTAGATTCTTCAAGAATCAATGGGTACATTGAATGAATACATATATTGATGCTCATGGACACATCATCAGTGATGTAACCTGAGGTCATTTGGTGTTTGGAGTCTTTCAACATGAATTTATAAGGCAAAAGATGTTTGCCCCTTTAACTGGATATATTGATTTTGTCTTTTCATTTTTTATTTTTTTTTACTTGTCGTCTCCCCCTGTCAGTTTTGGATGCGTGCTGCTGTCCTCATTGGTTCTGATTTATTTATCCATGCTGGTCTCCTTCTTCAACCTCCGTCTCTGACACCCTCAGCACACCCCCCTTTGACACTTTATTTTAACCCTGCTCCGCACCATCAGCCACCAGCTGGCAGAGTGTGACTTCTAATGCGCTCAAACCCTGGTGTTACTTAACACGATTACCATACCTTTACCTCGCATTTAGAGAGAGAGAGAGAGAGAGAGAGAGAGCGAGAGAGAGAGCGCAGCAGGAGGACAGGAGGAATGAGCGATGAGGTTGACTGTCAGAGGACACTGAGACGTCCTGTCACTCCTTATCCTGTCTGGGTACTGGCCTGGGTATGCTTCACTGTATCTTTGTGTGTATATACACTGTATTTGTGTATATATCTGTGTGTGTACGAGTGTGTGTGCCTGTCTATATGTGTGAGTGCATTCCCGTGTGCTTGTGCACGGTTGTGTGGTTGTGCGTGTGTGCGTGCATGCAGTGTGCTTGGGTATAAGAGAATGCATGTGCAGCGTGTGTAAGAGTATGTAACGTGTATCTGTGTGTGTGTGTGAAGAAGAGAGAGGGACATGAGGGGGAACGCTGCGGTGCTTATATGTCACCCAGTGCTGGAGGGGCCGATGACTCCAACCCTCACCCACGGGAAGCGAAGGAACATGGCTGACTTACCCCCCTTTCTCCTTCTCTCCCTTTTCTCACCCTGTCCCTCAGAAATGTAGATAAAGCATCAGTCCCTGCCTGGCCCTGCCTCGCTGAGTCACACACACACGTACGCGTTACTTCAACCCTAACCCTCTCTCAGGAAAAAAGGGAAAATTAACACTACAACAAGCAGACACTTGAGATATTTCCTTCCCTCTGTTTAATTAAACATGGGCTCCATCTGCTCTTTTGGTTCGCTTCGTCTTTTCTTCTGCAATATTGACTATGGTTGTTCTTGTGATTGTTTCTTATGACTCTGTTCTAACCTGTTCTAACCATGGGTGTGTTTATTAACACTGGAAACATGTCACGTGTGTGTGGAGGAGGGGTAATTTGTTCTGCTTAAAGGTTCCGTGCCAAATCTTTTCCAGACCATTCGACCTCTGTTCATGTGCCATACTGAGAAATGTATGGAATAAAAATGACGTTGTTTTTTCACATAATCCCAATTGAGATGCTGGTCGTTATTTTGAGTGACAAGTGAAGTTTGAATGTCTCAGAGAGAGTTCTATGTGTATGTATCTGTATTTGGTTGAGTGTGTATAATCTCAGTGTGTAGAAATTAGAATTTGAAATGTAAGATTTAAATATGTATGGGCTTTTTGTTTGAACTCTGTAATTCTTCAATGCAAATGTAAAATTCATTTTTTTCTTTTGTGTACACCTATATTTGTGTGTGTACCAAAGTGTGTGTGTGTGTGAACCATAGTGTGTGTGTGTGTGTGTACCATAGTGTGTGTGTGTGCCATAGTGTGTGTGTGTGTACCATAGTGTGTGTGTGTGTACCATAGTGTGTGTGTGTGTACCATAGTGTGTGTGTGTGCCATAGTGTGTGTATGTGTACCATAGTGTGTGTGTGTACCAAAGTGTGTGTGTGTGTACCATAGTGTGTGTGTGTGCCATAGTGTGTGTATGTGTACCATAGTGTGTGTGTGTACCATAGTGTGTGTGTGTGTACCATAGTGTGTGTGTGTGTGTACCATAGTGTGTGTGTTTGTACCATAGTGTGTGTGTGTGTGTGTGTACCATAGTGTGTGTGTGTTTAGAAGGAAAGGCATTATGTCAGTGTGTTAAAGTTGATTTGACACTACAGTATGGGATGTGTATTATGACCCTGATGGCTGACCACCGCCTGCGCCCGCCTGACATCTGTCTGTGCGTGTCTGTCTGTGTGTGTGTGTGTGTGTGTGTGTTTTCACCGTTTTTAGCCTGCGGTATACACTGCTCTCGTGCCCTGTAGGTTAGCCAAGGGGTCAGCTTCTGAATGCTACTGACTCAGGGTTACAATTCTTGGCTAACCCAAGGCTGTGCGTTTGTGTGTGTGTGTGTGTGTGTTCCTGAGAGAAGCAGAATTGCTGAAAACCAGTGGCCTGCTTTGTATACCGTATGTGCTGTGCATATGTGTGTACTTAAACATATCATTTTACATTTGTTTGCGTGTTGCTTCTTGTGCATGTGTCTACAGTATGCCCTGTGAGTCTGCTTGTTTTCCTGGTATCTATCTCTGAATCTGTGGATGGGCAGTAATCCAGGTAAGTAAGAAACAACAAGCATTTTAATCATGGGAGTCTTGTGTGTGAACATGTCCTTCAAAGTGCTGATGCTACATCACTCCCATAGCATACATCTTACCTAGGGTGCAGTACACGGTCACACTGAATAGATTATGCAAAACCATCCTAACAATTATAATTTTCACCTCTCTGATGGTGGGATCTGCATGACTCAAGGGTACAGCAGCAACGACTTATTTAAGATTAAAAATGGACTGCGTGAAATCCAGGGTTATAGAACTGCAACCCTAAAGGTTTTTCACTCTGAAAATTGCAGTACGTGTTTTACTCATTCCAACGATTAGCTCCTTATTCATTCTGTGGTGAGAATCAGTTCTGTCGGATATGAAGGGGTTTTAACCAAGCAGACCGCAAAGGATAAATAGAAACTGATGGAAGGATGAGGAGAGAGGAGGAAAGGACACAGAGAAGATGGATAGCGATTTGAGAGGGAGGAGGGGACAGAGAGAAGCAAACAAGTTTCCTTTTTTTCTGTTGCTTTGAAAAGGTCAATTCTTGCAGTTGGCTGGAATCTAAGCGTTTTCTCTTGCTCACTCTTATTGAGGTCTGTCGTATGTCACCCATTTTTCACCATCCCTCTCCCTCCCATCCCACCATGTCTTTTCTGTTTGGTTTCTGGTCTGCTGGTCATGGTTAGTGTTAGCCATGTTGAGTGTGGCGCAGGTATCATGGTGTTTTAGTCTGGAGGTCAGGAACAGCAATAATCCTCATTATGAAGGAATGTGCCTCTGTCTTCTTTAATTCAGTCCCCCCCCCCCCCCTCCCCCTCCCCCTCCCCTCCTCCTCCTCCTTCCTCCCTCCCTCTCCGCTCGCTTGCTCGCTCTGGGGTGATACAGTTGTAAAGTGTAACCTTGGAGACAAGAGCTAATCATCCATCCCATAACTACCCTTTCAATTTCCCCCTCTCGCTCACCTCTCTCCTCCTGGGTGGCACTGACGGCTGTTTAGGTATTTTATCAGGTTTACAATATTTTTGCTAAATGATCCTCTCTCTCTCCCTTTCCTCCCTCTCTTTTCACTTTCCTTTGTTTGTCCTGTGGAAGGACGTTTGTTTTCCTGTGGGAGAAGAGGGGAATCGACGTTGAGAGATGACTTATTGATTAGAAAGCACAGAGCAGGAGAGAGTGAGAGGAGATAGTGAGAGTGAGTGAGAGAGGGGGGAGAGAGATGACACAACAAGCACATGACACATACAATGTACAAACACACTATCTGATGACCGTACATACAGGACAGTATATAACACACACAAGCTCCCGAGTGGCGCAGTGGTCTAAGGCACTGCATCGCAGTGCTAGCTGTGCCACTAGAGATCCTGGTTCGAATCCAGGCGCTGTCGTAGCCGGCCGCGCACAATTGGCCCAGCGTCGTCCAGGGTAGGGGAGGGAAGGGCCGGCAGGGATGTAGCTCAGTTGGTAGAGCATGGCGTTTGCAACGCCAGGGTTGTGGGTTCGTTTCCCACGGGTGGCCAGTATGAAAAAAAATTAAATAAAAATAATGTATGCACTCACTCTGGATAAGAGCGTCTGCTAAATGACAAAAATGTATACACTCTTAGAAAAAAAAGTGCTATCTAGAACGTAAAATGGTTATTCGGCTGTCCCCATAGGAGAGCCCTTTAAAGGAGAATGTTTGGTTCCAGATAGAACCCTTTTGGGTTCCATGTATAACCCTTTCCACAGAGGGTTCTATGTGGAACCAAAAAGGGTTATCCTATGGGGATAGCCAAAGAACCCTTTTGGAACCTTTTTTTCTAAGAGTGTACATACACATTCATATATTCACATCTCAACAAACTGCATGTTTTTACATGCAGCTCCGACAGGTTCATATATTATAAATATCATTTTGACAGAACGTATACCAGTAAATGTAGAAAAGAAAACACATGACATGCAATATCTATAGGAATTTATCAAGGGACCATATTTCACGCACAACTATCCATGAAGAGACGTCTTTTATTTGAAGGCAGACATATGTTCACAGTTCGCACTCCACGCCACACAGCCAGAGCCATCAACATAACACAACACTAGCCTACCAGCCAACGTGTGTGTGACTGTGACTACGTGGTAAAGAGCCCTTAAAAGTAGGTGGCAGGAAGAGTTGTACGGACTGTTGACTTTCAACACAGTATGACAGAACACACGGCTTCAGCACAGACCCCAGTGACACTGACAGCCACTCATCCACACGTCTGTTTCCATGGCTCCCCAAATCCTGAAGCCGCGTGACAGGCAGGGCTCTGACTGAGGAGACCACGGAGGAGTGTTGCAGACCGAGGATTTGAGACTGTTGTTATCTGTGTGATAGGGTAATTATCTCTCATATTCAGCATTCCAGACTAGAACAGAGAACAACTGGTAGACATCCGTACAAACACACACCCGGCTTTGAATACATTAATATCTACACTAGACAGGCAATCGACGGCTTGTCGCACGCCCTGTAGAATTATGGGTAGCGTCGCACACAGGTTTCCTATACATTAGTGATGATTGACATGGATGACACAACTTATTGAATAGATCAACGTAGATAAAGCACACACACACACACACACACACACACACACACACACACACACACACACACACACACACACACACACACACACACACAAACAAACAAACAAACAGTGAATTGACAGTGAGTGGATTTCTGCACACAGTGTAGTTTACTGTGGTGATTGACATGCAGGTACAGTATACAGTGTGGCTTGGCTGCATTATATACTGGATGTACTGAAGGTAGGCAATCTCTCTGTACACAGCAGATCAAGGAGTTCAGTGTCAACTGGTTGAAAGAGTTGCACCAGTGAGTGACTTGGGGCTGTGGAGCCATGGCGAGGTGGAGGTGGAGAGGTGATTCTCTATCTAATCAATACCTTCAATCTATCGATTAGCTGCAGAGGAGTAATGAAAGGCAGCAGACACTGTGGTCCTGGAAGACTGTGTGTGTGTTTGTGTGTGTGCGCACGTGCGTGCACGCATGTGTGTGTGTCCATACGTCCGCACGTGCGTGCATGTGTGTGTGTGTGCCTGAGTGTGATAGAACAGCAGGTAGGCTAACTAACTACAGGATGTGAAGCCACTAGTGGAGCCTGCAGCGGTGGACACCTGTGTGAAGCAGCCTGAGAGACTGGCTCTTATTTACTTCACTCCACTACCTGGTGTATTGAGTCAGCCTCAGCCCTCTTAGACAGGCTCTCTGCAGCTGGCTGCCTGTATACCTGCCTGCCTGGCTGGCTGCCTGGCTGCCTGTATACCTGTCTGCCTGGCTGGCTGCCTGTGTACCTGCCTGCCTGGCTGGCTGGCTGCCTGTATACAGTGGGGAAGAAAAGTATTTAGTCAGCCACCAATTGTGCAAGTTCTCCCACTTAAAAAGATGAGAGAGGCCTGTAATTTTCATCATAGGTACACCTGTCAACTATTTTTTTTCTCCAGAAAATCACATTGTAGGATTTTTTATGAATTTATTTGCAAATTATGGTGGAAAATAAGTATTTGGTCAATAACAAAAGTTTCTCAATACTTTGTTATATACCCTTTGTTGGCAATGACACAGGTCAAACGTTTTCTGTAAGTCTTCACAAGGTTTTCACACACTGTTGCTGGTATTTTGGCCCATTCCTCCATGCAGATCTCCTCTAGAGCAGTGATGTTTTGGGGCTGTCGCTGGGCAACACAGACTTTCAACTCCCTCCAAAGATGTTCTATGGGGTTGAGATCTGGAGACTGGCTAGGCCACTCCAGGACCTTGAAATGCTTCTTACGAAGCCACTCCTTCGTTGCCCGGGCGGTGTGTTTGGGATCATTGTCATGCTGAAAGACCCAGCCACGTTTCATCTTCAATGCCCTTGCTGATGGAAGGAGGTTTTCACTCAAAATCTCACGATACATGGCCCCATTCATTCTTTCCTTTACACGGATCAGTCGTCCTGGTCCCTTTGCAGAAAAACAGCCCCAAAGCATGATGTTTCCACCCCCATGCTTCACAGTAGGTATGGTGTTCTTTGGATGCAACTCAGCATTCTTTGTCCTCCAAACACGACGAGTTGAGTTTTTACCAAAAACTTCTATTTTGGTTTCATCTGACCATATGACATTCTCCCAATCCTCTTCTGGATCATCCAAATGCACTCTAGCAAACTTCAGACGGGCCTGGACATGTACTGGCTTAAGCAGGGGGACACGTCTGGCACTGCAGGATTTGAGTCCCTGGCGGCGTAGTGTGTTACTGATGGTAGGCTTTGTTACTTTGGTCCCAGCTCTCTGCAGGTCATTCACTAGGTCCCCCCGTGTGGTTCTGGGATTTTTGCTCACCGTTCTTGTGATCTTTTTGACCCCACGGGGTGAGATCTTGCGTGGAGCCCCAGATCGAGGGAGATTATCAGTGGTCTTGTATGTCTTCCATTTCCTAATAATTGCTCCCACAGTTGATTTCTTCAAACCAAGCTGCTTACCTATTGCAGATTCAGTCTTCCCAGCCTGGTGCAGGTCTACAATTTTGTTTCTGGTGTCCTTTGACAGCTCTTTGGTCTTGGCCATAGTGGAGTTTGGAGTGTGACTGTTTGAGGTTGTGGACAGGTGTCTTTTATACTGATAACAAGTTCAAACAGGTGCCATTAATACAGGTAACGAGTGGAGGACAGAAGAAGTTACAGGTCTGTGAGAGCCAGAAATCTTGCTTGTTTGTAGGTGACCAAATACTTATTTTCCACCATAATTTGCAAATAAATTCATTAAAAATCCTACAATGTGATTTTCTGGAGAGAAAAAAATCTCAATTTGTCTGTCATAGTTAACGTGTACCTATGATGAAAATTACAGGCCTCTCTCATCTTTTTAAGTGGGAGAACTTGCACAATTGGTGGCTGACTAAATACTTTTTTCCCCCACTGTACCTGCCTGCCTGGCTGCCTACCTGTATACCTGCCTGCCTGCCTGTCTGCCTGGCTGCCTGCCTGTATACCTGCCTGGCTGGCTGGCTGGCTGCCTGTATACCTGCCTGCCTGGCTGCCTGCCTGTATGCCTACCTGCCTGCCTGGCTGGCTGCCTGCTTGTATACCTGCATGGCTGGCTGCCTGCTCCCCCAGGCCCAGGTGCCTCTGCTGCTACTGTTGTGTGATATGCTATGCTTGCCCTGCTAGCTATAGTGCATTAGCATCACTGCGGTCACACATATACACACACATGCACACACACACATACACGCCTGTTTACTCCTGGACTGGTGGGAGGGGTGTAATGAGATGGCATTATTTATAGTGGGATGGGACAGGAAGAGTTTCACCATTAGACTGATAATGTCTCCTAGGGATATTGATGGATCCTGTCTATATTTGTATTAACCAAGGAACCAATGTCACTTCTCCACCATGCCCTGGATACAGACGTCTGCTAAATGAACCAATAATGATAATGATAACAATGACAGTACTATTTAAAGATTGGCTTTTAAAACCACAGGGAGAAGGACACAATGAGATGAAGAGAGTACTGGGGGTAAACAGAGGGGAAAGAGGTGGAAAGAAGGAAAGAGAGAGAGAGGGGGGGGGGATACACAATCAATGATCAGTGAAGGAACATTAGCATTGTTCACACATCCCCAGCTTCGTCTCCCCTCCCCCTTCCTCTTGCGGCCTCTCTTTCTTGCTTGCTGCAGCATTACCATGGCGACCGAGAAATGTGGGAATACCTCTGTCCTTCAGAGAGAGGGAGAGACAGTGAGAGAGAGAAAGAAGTGGAAGCAGGGACAGAGAGAGAGAGAGAGAGAGAGAGAGAGAGAGAGAGAGAGAGAGAGAGAGAGAGAGAGAGAGAGAGAGAGAGAAAGCGAGAGAGAGAGACAGAGAGAGAGAAAGCGAGAGAGAGAGAGAGAAAGCGAGAGACAGAGAGAGAGAGAGAGAAAGCGAGAGACAGAGAGAGAGAGAGAGAGAGCGAGAGAAAGAGAGAGAGAGAGAGTGAGGAAGACGCAAAGAGCATGGGGAACAAAAGCAGACGTGCTGACTGACTGAGTAGACATTAAAGGCCTTGTTTTGTACTTAGAGGAGCAGTTATAGCATGAAACATGATCGTACACCCTCACATCACACACACCCTCACATCTCTCTCACACACACACACACACACAATATATATATATATATATATATTCCCTCTACCCAGGCTACACTTCTCTGAAAGCAGCCTGAGTTAGTGGAATGGCATGCATTGCGAGGAGGTTGGTTCACACACAGACGTGTTTCAGACTGGACACATGTTAATCAGCCCCCCCATCATCACCTGGCCTTAGCTGTGCTGTGAGGCACTGTTACTATGACAACCTGTGGCCTAAAATAGTCCACTCTAACCCCCTTTGCTTCCATAGCGTGCCGTGTTTCTGTTTTTCTCTTCCTCCTTGTTACCCGAAACTCCCACCCACCTCCGCCCTTGCCCCTACACCCAACCCCCCAACCCAGTGAAGTGACTGTTGTATTCATAGGCGCTGTCTGTCTGAGGGTCCGAAGTACCCCTCTCTCTCTCCCTCGTTATCATCCTCTCCCCTACCCTTCTCTCACCTTCCTGCCATCTCCCTGCAAAGCTTCAGTTCAAATGCATTTTATTGGCAGCTTGCGTTTCCATGGAAACATCTTGAAACCATGGCAACTATTTGAATTGAGCCAAACGCTCTTTCAAAACTGCTGCATTCATCCCCCTCTCTCTACCTCCTTTTCTCTCTCCCTCCTCTCTCTCTCTCGCTCCCTCCATATCAGCACCGTGTTGCTATTGCATCCAGTCAACTAGTGTCTGTGTGTCTGTGTGTCTGTGTGTCTGTCTGTGTGTGTGTGTGTGTGTGCATGTGTACGAGTGTGTTTGTGCAAGAATTGGCAAGCGACGGTTGTGTGTTGGTGAGCATGTGAAAATGTCTCCAGGAGTGTGAGAGTGAGCATGTAAGCCGGTTTGTGTAAGTGTGAGAGCATATTCCTTCTGCTGTCTACCTGCCATGTGAGCTAAGCATGATTATATCTGAGTGTTCCCAATCCTCCTTTCCTTCCTCCCTGCACCTTGAGTCTTCTCAAGTGTTACGCAGAAACATACTGACCTGTCTGTCAAACTCTAACTCCTCCCCCTGGGCTCCTGCCTCTGATCCTGGCTTATAGCATGCATTCTCTCTCTGGATCATGTGAACCGTGAACAGTGCTGCTGCTGCACTCGCTATGTGAAGCTGAGCAATGTGGATCCATCCAGACCTGCCTCCCTGAGCAGCCCTCTCCTGGCTACAGGTGGGATTGCCACAGAGTACACAACGGACTAACACCATGAACCAACGACCAAAGAGAAAGAGAGGGAGGGAGAGAGAGAAAAGCCAAATCGTACCCAAAATCAATGGTAAGCCATATGTGTTGGAGACCGGATGGTTATTTCACAGCCAAGTGATGCTCACTTACTATAGCCAGATAGCACATAAAGTAGACAGGCGTTTTAGGCCAAATGGCTCTCACCACAGGGTTCTTCCAGTCAAACATATGTAGTACCTCATTTACTGGGCCTAATAGATGGGAGGTGTTATAGTGTAGCACTGGGAATGAATGGCCAGGGCCAGGATACAGCCAGCACGTAATGGTTACATATGGCTAATTGCTTCGAGGATGCTCTGCAACAGTAATACTTTGGAGTTTCTAAAACCATCTAATCCTGAGTAAGTCTCTGCATGACTTGATCCCATGACTACTGCTGCAGCTGAATCAGAGTTAGCGTCTAGCAACCATCAAAGAGTTTATTTTTTTCAGTTTGGTTGATGTAAGAGGAGTTTCTTTCATATTAGGGCTTTGATTGTGACGTTGAGACTAGCAATGTAAAAAGATGTCTCCTACAGAAGAAGAACACAGATACAGACAATGCGCTCTGTGACTTGACTTCAAAAGGCCCAAAAAAAGACCAGCTGTCAAAAGTGTGAAATCTAATCTGGCCTACTTCAGATGCGTTGGATATAATGGATATCTTACTGCTGCTAAGACGCTTTAGCAGGCTGTGATTTTATCTCCTGGATCTGATTGTAAGACCCTGGTTATACACAAATGGGGAACCTAATAACACTACTAATAACATCACTCTCTTTACTCACAGTCTAAAATGTACAGATAAAAAACATTTAATCATTTGAGAGGAAGAGAAGGGGGAGAGAGAAAGAGAGGAGGGGGAGAGAAAGACAGGAGAGAAAGAGAGGAGGGGAGACAAAGAGAGGAGGGGAGAGAAAAAGAGGAGGGGGAGAGAAAGAGAGGAGAGAGAAAGACAGGAGGGGAGAGAAAGAGAAGAGAGAGAAAGAGAGGGGAGAGAAAGAGGAGGGGGAGAGAAAGAGAGGAGAGAAAGAGAGGAGGGGAGACAGAGAGGAGGGGAGAGAAAGAGAGGAGGGAGAGAGAGAGGAGAGGAGAGAGAAAGAGGAGGGGAGAGAAAGAGAGGAGAGGAGATAGAAAGAGAGGAGGGGAGAGAAAGAGAGGAGGGGGAGAGAAAGAGAGGAGGGGAGAGAAAGAGAGGAGGGGAGAGAAAGAGAGGAGGGGGAGAGAAAGAGGAGGGGGAGAAAATGAGAGGAGGGGGAATATCGCTGTATATTCTTTTCTTCCCCCCCCCTACCTTTTCATATTATTTTTTTCAAACGTTTGTTATTTTCTCTCCCGCTCTGTCTTAAAATAAAAGCATTTCCATTCCCCCACAGCCAGTAAAGTGTAATTAGCGTAATTGTTTTAATGAAAAGGCCTCCGGGCGTTTTCCTTCTGCCAGTCTGTGATAGCAGATGAGTTCACTCACCTAAAACGCAGTGTCCCCAAGAAAAAACACCAATCAGAAACAGAATAAAAAGCACATCAGTTTTTGCTGTTTATCAAATAACATGAATAAAAATGTTGTGAGAATATGAATCATTAGTAAAGTACCCCAGTAATACTACATATATAACATAACACAGTAATAAACATACTGCAGATGAAAGCACTTTATTCACAAGTCAATTCCCCAAAGACCTGCTCAAGATTTACGCGGTGAGAGAGAGAAAAAAACAATTACCGAGCCTTGATATGAATAAAAGGTATATTCAGTTATCTGGGTCTTTGAAGATGTGCAGAGAGTAAGCAAATGGAATTAAGCACACAGGGTTTTCCTAGTGCTGGGGGCCCATGAGAACAGGCCCTATCTCCCAAAGTGCAGAGATTAGTAGGTGGTTCAGCCAGCTCCCTGGACTCTGGGGAGGGAAGTGAGTGGGCTGGGCCGCGCTAATGAGAGAGATGACTGATCAAATCAAATCAAATTGTATTGGCCACATGCGCCGAATACAACAGGTGCAGACATTACAGTGAAATGCTTACTTACAGCCCTTAACCAACAGTGCATTTATTTTTACCGTAGTCTGGCTTTTTTATGGCGGTTTTGGAGCAGTGGCTTCTTCCTTGCTGAGCGGCCTTTCAGGTTATGTCGATATAGGACTCGTTTTACTGTGGATATATATACTTTTGTACCCGTTTCCTCCAGCATCTTCACAAGGTCCTTTGCTGTTGTTCTGGGATTGATTTGCACTTTTCGCACCAAAGTACATTCATCTCTAGGAGACAGAACGTGTCTCCTTCCTGAGCGGTATGACGGCTGCATGGTCCCATGGTGTTTATACTTGCGTACTATTGTTTGTACAGATGAACGTGGTACCTTCAGGCATTTTGAAATTGCTCCCAAGGATGAACCAGACTTGTGGAGGTCTACCATTTTTTTTCTGAGGTCTTGGCTGATTTCTTTAGATTTTCCCATAATGTCAAGAAAAGAGTCACTGAGTTTGAAGGTAGGCCTTGAAATACATCCACAGGTACACCTCCAATTGACTCAAATGATGTCAATTAGCCTATCAGAAGCTTCTAAAGCCATGACATCATTTTCTGGAATTTTCCAAGCTGTTTAAAGGCACAGTCAACTTAGTGTATGTAAACTTCTGACACACTGGAATTGTGATACAGTGAATTATAAGTGAAATAATTTGTCTGTAAACAATTGTTCGAAAAATTACTTGTGTCATGCACAAAGTAGATGTCCTAACCGACTTGCCAAAACTATAGTTTGTTAACAAGAAATTTGTGAAGTGGTTGAAAAACGAGTTTTAATGACTCCAACCTAAGTGTATGTAAACTTCCGACTTCAACTGTAGGTATACTTGTAATCGTTAAGGAGAGGGGAGTTTTTCATGATAAAAAATAAACGGATTGGAGCTAAGCACAGGCAAAATCCTAGAGGAAAACTTGGTTCAGTCTGCTTTCCACCAGACACTGGGAGATTAATTCACCTTTCAGAAGGATAATAACCTAAAACACAAGGCCAAATCTACACTGGAGTTGCTTATCAAGAAGATAGTGAATGTTCCTCGGTGGCCGAGTTACAGTTTTGACTTAAATCTACTTGAAAATCTATGGCAAGACCTGAAAATGGTTGTCTAGCAATGATCAACAAACAATTTGACAGAGCTTGAAGAATTTTGAAAATAATATTGGGCAAATGCTGCACAATCTAGATGTGGAAAGAATTTAGAGACTTACCCCGAAAGACTCACAGCTTTAATCGCTGCCAAAGGTGCTTCTACAAAGTATTGGCTCAAGGGTGTGAATACTTCTGTATTTCATTTTCAATACATTTGCAAACATTTCTAAAAACATGTTTTCACTTTGTCATTATGATGTATTGTGTGTAGATGAGTGAAAAAATAAATATATTTAATCAATTTTGAATTCAGGCTGTAACACAACAGAATGTGGAATATGTTAAGGGATATTAATACGTTCTGAATGGACTGTACCAGTGTGGCAGTTGTGGCAACTCCTAAGGCATGAAAGTTCTTAAAGAAACAATGTGCATCATTAATTAAAATGACACTTGAACAGGTAAAGAGGTATGCTTAGATAACCTATGCAGAAAAATATACATATCTTTGACATAGAATTAGGTATAAAGATTATGGCTCTAGATTGCTGTGCCAGTTGCTACATTCTCCAACTTCTCCAAGCACACACACAAAGTTGTCCTTTCCAGTCGGTCACACCAGCGTGATGTAGTTATTGTGATCTATCCTTCTCTCAGCTCTCTCTCTTTAACCTCTACGGGATCGGTGTCCCGTATACGGGACGGTTGAGCTAACATGCGCTAATGTGATTAGCATGACTGTTGTACGTAACAGCAAACTTTCCAGGACATAGATATGTTTTATATGGGCAGAACGCTTAAATTCTTGTTAATCTAACTGCACTGTCCAATTTACAGTAGCTATTACAATGAAAACATACCACGCTATTGTTTGAGGAGAGTGCAGAACAACAAAAAACTTATCACGGCAACTAGTTTGATACATTCCCCTCTAAAGGTAAATAATGTACTTACATTCAGTAATCTTGCTCTGATTTACGTTTACATTTTACATTTTCGTCATTTAGCAGACGCTCTTATCCAGAGCAACTTACAAATTGGTGCATTCACCTTATGATAGCCAGTGGGACAACCACTTTAGAAGGATTACTTTTATCCTATCCCAGGTATTCCTTAAAGAGGTGGGGTTTCAAGTGTCTCCGGAAGGTGGTGAGTGATTTGTCATCCTAAGGGTCCCAGAGATAAAATGTAGCATAGCTTTGTTTGAACCCCTGCTGTCTCTGGCTCCTCACCCACCCCGCCCAGCCATCTAGATGTGTGAAAGTTAGTGTATAAGCTAATGATCCATCATGCATGACATTCCTGTGAGTGTGTAAACTTACATTTTGTATTACCATATCATTTAAGTATGTTCTATATAGTTATGTACTTGAAAATGTATCAATTGACCAATTCGGCACATTTGGGTAGACTTGATACAAAATAGTCCAGTATTGCAATGCTTCACTGGATCAATCTGAAACTTTGGACACACACTGCTCCCATCTATTGGCCAAATTCTAAATTGCGCCTAAACTGCAATATTATATTGTGGCCTTTCTCTTGCATTTCAAAGATGATGAAAAAAAATAAACATGTTTTTTGGTTTGTATTATCTTTTACCAGATCTAATGTGATATATTCTCCTACATTCATTTCACATTTCCACAAACCTCAGTGTTTCCTTTCAAATGGTATCAAGAATATGCATATCCTTGCTTCAGGTCCTGAGCTACGCTACAGTGCCTTGCAAAAGTATTCATCCCCCCTTTTTTCCATTCTGTTGCATTACAACCTTCAATGTAAATTGATTTTTATTTGGATTTCATGTAATGGACATACACAAAATAGTGAAATGGAAAAAATAACTTGTTAAAAAAAATCTTTAACATTAATAACGGAAAAGTTGTGCGTGCATATGTATTCACCCCCTTTGCTATGAAGCCCCTAAATAAGATCTGGTGCAACCAATTACCTTCAGAAGTCACATAATTAGTTAAATAAAGTCCACATGTGTGCAATCTAAGTGTCATATGATCTGTCACATGATCTCAGTATATAAACACCTGTTCTGAAAGGCCCCAGAGTCTGCAACACCACTAAGCAAGGGGCACCACCAAGCAAGCGGCACCATGAAGACCAAGGAGCTCTCCAAACAGGTCAGGGACAAAGTTGTGGAGAAGTACAGATCAGGGTTGGGTTCTAAAAAAATATCAGAAACTTTGAACAACTTTAATCCATTATTAAAAAATGAAAATAATATGGCACCACAACAAACCTGCCAAGAGAGGGCCGCCCAACAAAACTCATGGACCAGGCAAGGAGGGCATTAATCAGAGAGGCAACAAAGAGACCAAAGATAACCCTGAAGGAGCTGCAAATCTCCACAGCGGAGATTGGAGTAGCTGTCCATAGGACCACTTTAAGCCGTACACTCCACAGAGCTGGGCTTTACAGAAGAGTGGCCAGAAAAAAGCCATTGCTTAAAGAAAGAAATAAGCAAACACGTTTGGTGTTCGCCAAAAGGCATGTGGGAGACTCCCCAAACATATGGAAGAAGGTACTCTGGTCAGATGAGACTAAAATTGAGCTTTTTGGCCAATGAAGGAAAATGCTATGTCTGGCGCAAACCCAACACCTCTCAAACCTGTTTCAGTCTTCCAGAGATTTGAGACTGGGACAGAGGTTCACCTTCCAGCAGGACAATGATCCTAAGCATACTGCTAAAGCAACACTCAAGTGGTTTAAGGGGAAACATTTAAATGTCTTGGAATGGCCTAGTCAAAGCCCAGACCTCAGTCCAATTGAGAATCTGTGGTATGACTTGAAGATGGCTGTACACCAGCGGAACCCATCCAACTTGAAGGAGCTGGAGCAGTTTTGCCTCGAAGAATGGGCAAAAATCCCAGTGGCTAGATGTGCCAAGCTTATGGAGACATACCCCAAGAGACTTTAATTGCTGCAAAAGGTGGCTCTACAAGTTTTCTATTTTATTGTCTTATTTCTTGTTTGTTTCACAACCAAAACATTTGGCATCTTCAAAGTGGTAGGCATGTTGTGTAAATCAAATGATACAAACCCCCCAAAAATCCATTTTAATTCCAGGTTGTAAGGTAACAAAATAGGAAAAATGCCAAGGGGGGTGAATACTTTCGCAAGCCACTGTAAAGGCAGTTAGATTTGAGTATGTCATTTTAGGCTAAAATAAGGGTCCGATCCTTAAGAGGTTAATCAATGAACACGATGACACAGGGAATAAGTCACACTGATATGGAATAGAGCATACTGTAACAACAAAAAATTAAATAAAAAATGAGACTGTTGATGGATGAGTGTGTTTTACATTTTATTTCAACAACCTCGCATAGTCTCACTGCAGAATTAGACGGTCATCCACATTCTCCAAACATCACATTTCTAAATTGCAAACAACATTAAATTCTGAAGTGTTTTTGTTGCTCCTGCTTCTCTTTATGTTCCATTTCCCCAAACATCACATTTTGAAGTTAAAGGTTAAGTTTAGGCAGTGTCCACGACTGGGATCGAACCCGCAACCTTTTGACCCAAGCCTACTTGATGGTTATAGTGCTCACTGTTACCCCTAGTGGCCGGCTTTGAAGGCATTTCCCGACGTCCTCAGGACATGGATAGACGTCCAATTTCGAAGTCAATTTTGAACAACCTGGCTGTTTATTTTTTAGTCTTGCATCTTGTTTAGAGCTATTGGTTATGAATGTATGCTTGTGTGCTCGTGTGAATGCATATGTATGTGCACGTGTGTGTGTGTGTTTTAACTACCGAACATGGCTTGTGTTAGAGTATCTATGCTGTAATGAGACATCTATGCAGTGAGTTGGTAGGAGAGAGTGGACTATGTATAGGTGGATGAGCTGTACTGTATGACGTTCCTGTGTTTCCTCCTCTGTGTCTCATTTGGTTCTTATACTGTAATTACACGGTGGAGACTCGCTCCCTCTCCTGCTCCTTCTCCCCCTCCCCTCTCTCTCTCTCCCTCTCTCCCCTCTCTCTCCCTCCAACTCTGTGATTGCATGTATAATTAGTGGCATAATTATAGTTCTCTCCATCTCACTGTTTCAGGAGCTCTGTCTCTGTCTCTTCTGAACACCTCTCTGTTTCACCCCCCTCCCATCTCGCTCTCTCTCTCGCCGGGTTAGTCTGTCTGTCACTCTCTGTAGATGTCTCTCTGTCTCTAGCTGTGTGAGAAGGAGCTGTGTGCTAATATTGGGATGGCGATAGAGATTCTGGTCTACTCCTGGGCTGCGGTGGCCCGGTTTCATCATTCATTATTCATTCAGGAATTGAAAACTTTAAAAGCCTTGAGGTGTGTCACCGGGAGAAGCAAAACAAAATGCATTATTTCTCCTCAGAGCCACTTTTTTTAAAGCTCCCAAAAAAACACAATGTGTCTGTGTGTGTGAGATAGAGCGAGAGACCTAGATTTTTTATTTAAAAATTATTAAAATATGTGAAAGCGTGTAAATGTCGTCCCAGCAGGTACAATTAGTTTGATTGCTTAGCAACAGTGACTTCTGAGAGCGTGAAATGGTAAGAAAGCTCAGATGGAGCATTGGTTCCATGTTACGTCTCCTTTGTTTGTGTTCACGAGGAGTTGTTTCCCTAAACTTTTCAGATCACATTTTCATAGCAGCTCTGTGCTTTAAATCAGGAACGCTTAAAACGCTTATTTCATAAATAGAAACATTTTAAAAACAAAGGATAGCTATTTAGAATCACACATGAACTTTGACGGAGCATACAGTGGAGCTAGTTTGAAAGTTAAATGTTCTACTGTAAGCCAAGCTACTACAAAACAACCATGTCCTACTTAACAAAGGCCACAGGGTTTCCCTCTGCCTTTAAAATGTCAACTAATGAAGTGTGCAAACTGACCTCCTACATGAAACCAATGGCAAAACATTTGAGTTCTTTCACTTTCAATAAATGTGGACCCTTATGTAGGCCATACCTAAGTACAGCGGTCTATATAAAGTGTAGGCCGTGACTAATGTACTGTATCTTCTTCAGAAAAAAAACCTTGCGGAGTGGAGTCTTTCAAAGGAGTCTATGAAAGCTTGGCCTGATGCTACGGTTAATAAAGTAGTTAATGACCTGTCAATCAAAGGATCCTGTATGGGCTGGAAAGTATTAGGGTTCCTCAGTGGTTAAGTCACTATACTCTCACTCCCTCTAGAGGTAACCCATAGGCCTACAGGCCGCAGTCAGTCAATCCAATGGCCAACTCAGCCCTGAAGTTGTCCCCAACCCACGCTTTATTCTGGACTAGTCAAATACATATTTAAATCCCTCCCAGAATATTGCAGCGAAAGCATGTTAAACATAGATAGGCCCAAAGCCATGACTCTGCATAGTCCTAGTCCTCACAACTCAGCCCACTTGATCAAATTCTCTCAGCGTTCTCTCCACTTGTATCTTTTGTAAATCTTGTGGTTGTCAGACGGATGAATAGCATGCTCCGCCATGGGCCTGGTTGGTTGTGGTGCGTACAAGGATCTAATTTAGTGTGCAAGGCGCGCGCGGCGGTCTTTCCCAACGGAGACGGTGCTGTTTGTTTTGCGGGTGTGTAAATTAGCGGTAATTCGTTTGCTCAGTAATGACGTGGGAGAGCTAATTAGGGCAGTGTTGATGGGTGCGTTAATTAGTCTCCAGTGTGTTATGCTAATGAGACCCTAATTCGTGTGTGTATGTGTGAGTGTGTGTATGTGTTTGAGTGTGAGTTTGGTTGTAAGTAAGTAGTAATTCTTAAGATATATGATGCTGGACACACATGGCTGAGCAGTGATCCCCTCCACCCAGCCTGTGTATCCAGCTCAGTGCTGAGAGGCTTTGGTCTGAGAGCCTCTTCCTTCCACTCCCCATACCTAATACCCACCCACCCTCCACTCCCCATACCTAATACCCACCCACCCTCCACTCCCCATACCTAATACCCACCCACCCTCCACTCCCCATACCTAATACCCACCCACCCTCCACTCCCCATACCTAATATCCACCCTCCACTCCCCATACCTAATACCCACCCACCCTCCACTCCCCATACCTAATACCCACCCACCCTCCACTCCCCATACCTAATATCCACCCTCCACTCCCCATACCTAATACCCACCCCCCCTCCTCTCCCCATACCTAATATCCACCCTCCACTCCCCATACCTAATATCCACCCTCCACTCCCCATACCTAATACCCACCCACCCTCCACTCCCCATACCTAATATCCACCCTCCACTCCCCATACCTAATACCCACCCACCCTCCACTCCCCATACCTCTACTCCACTCCCCATACTCACACTCCACTCCCCATACCTAATACCCACCCACCCTCCACTCCCCATACCTAATACCCACCCACCCTCCACTCCCCATACCTAATACCCACCCACCCTCCACTCCCCATACCTAATACCCACCCACCCTCCACCCCCCATACCTAATATCCACCCTCCACTCCCCATACCTAATACCCACCCACCCTCCACTCCCCATACCTAATACCCACCCACCCTCCACTCCCCATACCTAATATCCACCCTCCACTCCCCATACCTAATATCCACCCTCCACTCCCCATACCTAATACCCACCCACCCTCCACTCCCCATACCTAATATCCACCCTCCACTCCCCATACCTAATACCCACCCACCCTCCACTCCCCATACCTCTACTCCACTCCCCATACTCACACTCCACTCCCCATACCTAATACCCACCCTCCATTCCCCATACCTAATACCCACCCACCCTCCACTCCCCATACCCACCCTCCACTCCCCATACCCACCCTCCACTCCCCATACCCTCCACTCCCCATACCTACCCATCCACTCCCCATACCCTCCACTCCCCATACCTACCCTCCACTCCCCATACCCACCCTCCACTCCCCATACCTAGCCTCCACTCCCCATACCTAGCCTCCACTCCCCATACCTAGCCTCCACTCCCCATACCTAGCCTCCACTCCCCATACCTACCCTTCACTCCCCATACCTACCCATCCACTCCCCATACCCACTCTCCACTCCTCATACCCACCCTTCACTCCCCATACCTACCCATCCACTCCCCATACCCACCCTCCACTCCCCATACCTACCCTCCACTCCCCATACCTACCCTCCACTCCACTCCACTCCCCATACCTAATACCCATCCTCCACTCCCCATACCTACCCACCACTCCCCATACCTAATACCCACCCTCCACTCCCCATACCTACCCTCCACTCCCCATACCCACCCTCCACTCCCCATACCCACCCTCCACTCCCCATACCCACCACTCCCCATACCTACCCTCCACTCCCCATACCCACCCTCCACTCCCCATACCTAGCCTCCACTCCCCATACCTAGCCTCCACTCCCCATACCTAGCCTCCACTCCCCATACCTACCCTCCACTCCCCATACCTACCCATCCACTCCCCATACCCACCCTCCACTCCCCATACCCACTCTCCACTCCTCATACCCACCCTTCACTCCCCATACCTACCCATCCACTCCCCATACCTACCCTCCACTCCCCATACCTACCCTCCACTCCCCATACCTACCCTCCACTCCACTCCACTCCCCATACCTAATACCCATCCTCCACTCCCCATACCTACCCACCACTCCCCATACCTAATACCCATCCTCCACTCCCCATACCTACCCTCCACTCCCCATACCCACCCTCCACTCCCCATACCTACCCTCCACTCCCCATACCCATCCTCCACTCCCCATACCCACCCTCCACTCCCCATACCTACCCTCCACTCCCCATACCTACCCATCCACTCCCCATACCTACCCATCCACTCCCCATACCCATCCTCCACTCCCCATACCTACCCTCCACTCCCCATACCCACCCTCCACTCCCCATACCCACCCTCCACTCCCCATACCCACCCTCCACTCCCCATACCCACCCTCCACTCCCCATACCCACCCTCCACTCCCCATACCTACCCTCCACTCCCCATACCTACCCTCCACTCCCCATACCCACCCTCCACTCCCCATACCTACTCTCCACTCCCCAAACCCACCCTCCACTCCCCATACCTACCCTCCACTCCCCATACCTATTTTTTTATGAGGGAAATAAATATTTGACCCCTCTGCAAAACATAACTTAGTACTTGGGGGCAAAACCCTTGTTGGCAATCACAGAGGTCAGACGTTTCTTGTAGTTGTCCACCAGGTTTGCACACATCTCAGGAGGGATTTTGTTCCACTCCTCTTTGCAGATCTTCTCCAAGTCATTAAGGGTTCGAGGCTGACGTTTGGCAACTCGAACCTTCAGCTCCCTCCACAGATTTGCTATGGGATTAAGGTCTGGAGACTGGCTAGGCCACTCCAGGACCTTAATGTGCTTCTTCTTGAGCCACTCCTTTGTTGCCTTGGCCGTGTGTTTTGGGTCATTGTCATGCTGGAATACCTATCCACGACCCATTTTCAATGCCCTGGCTGAGGGAAGGAGGTTCTCACCCAAGATTTGACGGTACATGGCCCCGTCCATCGTCCCTTTGATGCGGTGAAGTTGTCCTGTCCCTTTAGCAGAAAAACACCCCCAAAGCATAATGTTTCCACCTCCATGTTTGACGGTGGGGATGGTGTTCTTGGGGTCATAGGCAGCATTCCTCCTCCTCCAAACACGGCGAGTTGAGTTGATGCCAAAGAGCTTGATTTTGGTCTCATCTGACCACAACACTTTCACCCAGTTCTCCTCTGAATCATTCAGATGTTCATTGGCAAACTTCAGACGGGCCTGTATATGTGCTTTCTTGAGCAGGGGGACCTTGCGGGCGCTGCAGGATTTCAGTCCTTCACGGCGTAGTGTGTTACCAATTGTTTTCTTGGTGACTATGGTCCCAGCTGCCTTGAGATCATTGACAAGATCCTCCCGTGTAGTTCTGGGCTGATTCCTCACCGTTCTCATGATCATTGCAACTCCACGAGGTGAGATCTTGCATGGAGCCCCAGGCCGAGGGAGATTGACAGTTCTTTTGTGTTTCTTCCATTTGCAAATAATCGCACCAACTGTTGTCACCTTCTCATCAAGCTGCTTGGCCTACAATCTTGTCCCTGACATCCTTGGAGACCTCTTTGGTCTTGGCCATGGTGGAGAGTTTGGAATCTGATTGATTGATTGCTTCTGTGGACAGGTGTCTTTTATACAGGTAACAAGCTGAGATTAGGAGCACTCCCTTTAAGAGTGTGCTCCTAATCTCAGCTCGTTACCTGTATAAAAGACACCTGGGAGCCAGAAATCTTTCTGATTGAGAGGGGGTCAAATACTTATTTCCCTCATTAAAATGCAAATCAATTTATAACATTTGACATGCGTTTTTCTGGATTTTTGTTGTTGTTATTCTGTCTCTCACTGTTCAAATAAACCTACCATAAAAATTATAGACTGATCATTTCTTTGTCTGTGGGCAAACGTACAAAATCAGCAGGGGATCAAATACTTTTTTCCCTCACTGTAGGTGTACACACACACAAACAGTCAGCCAGTCACACTGCAATGCTTTCACTAGCAGCATTACAATCATAAATCCCACCAGCAGTGATAAAACCCGCCCGGAACCTCACACACAACACTGACAATGCTTTGGTAAATGACTGTTTTATGTGTGTTGCACTGACAGGTTCATGTCACAGATAAGAAGAATCCATCTCTGCGCTGTCATATTCAGCTATTATTAAGGTACTCTATTACTACTCTCAATTAGCTTGTCTCGATGTAGTGGTCTGTTATTATCATAATTCATTCAGTTATTACCGATATGGTATTTGACATGCCACTGGTGAGGATGTGAGAAAGAGAGGGATAGAGAGAGGAAGAAAGAGAGAGAGCATATTTAGAAAACCTCACCAGTTTTTTTATTGTAATCATATTTATTCACGTCTATCCTGTTATACATAATCCATTATGATTCCTGCAGAACTGTATCCTCTGGTGTTTCCCTCGGTCACTCATTTCTTCTCCTCGTCTCCTTTCTTCTCCTGTAAGACTGGGGAGGGCAGAGAGAGAAACTCACCATGAAAGAGAGGCTAGAGGGGGATTATCCTACTGTACTACACTCCTTTAATCTCTCTCTCTCTCTCTCTCTCTCTCTCTCTCTTCTCTCTCTCTCTCTCTCTCTCTCTCTCTCTCTCTCTCTCTCTCTCCTCTCTCTCTCTCTCTCTCTCTCTCTCTCTCTCTCTCTCTCTCTCTCTCTCTCTCTCTCTCTCTCTCTCTCTCTCTCTCTCTCTCTCTCTCTCTCTCTCTCTCTCTCTCTCTCTCTCTCTCTCTCTCTCTCTCTCTCTCTCTCTCTCTCTCTCTCTCTCTCTCTCTCTCTCTCTCTCTCTCTCTCTCTCTCTCTCTCTCTCTCTCTCTCTCTCTCTCTCTCTCTCTCTCTCTCTCGTAAAGTGTTGGTCCCATTTTTCATGAGCTGAAATAAAAGATTCCATAAATGTTCCATATGCACAAAAAGCTTATTTCTCTCATATTTTGTGCACACATTTGTTTACATCCCTGTTAGTAAGCATGTCTCCTTTGTCAAGATAATCCATCCACCTGGACAGGTGTGGCATATCAAGAAGCTGATTAAACAGCATGATCATTACACAGGTGCACCTTGTGCTGGAGACAATAAAAGGCCACTCAAAAATGTGCAGTTTAGTTACAACACAATGCCACAGATGTTTTGAGGGAGTGTGCAATTGGGGGGGCTGAGGAGTATTTCTGTCTGTAAAAAGGCCTTTTGTGGGGAAAAACTCATTCTGATTGGCTGGGCCTGGCTCCCCAGTGGGTGGACCTGGCACCCAAGTGGGTGGGCCTATGCCCTTCCAGGCCCACCCAAGGCTGCGCTCCTGCCCAATCATGTGAAACCCATCGATTAGGGCCTAATGAATTTATTTCAATTGACTGATTTCCTTCTATGAAGTGTCACTCAGTAAATGGTTGTGTTTATATTTTTGTTCAGTATAATAAGATGATTTGTATTCTGTACAACTGCCTGCATATACACGCACAATCTCTACATTTAATCTTGTAAGGAAAAACGACATACTATCAGTGTTCCCAACAAGCGATAATCATAAGTCATAGATCGTGAATACATGACCAGCTTTGTAATAATGGGTTTAACTGATGATAACTGATGATTAGTTAGACAACTATTGACTGCCAATAAAAGTATGTCTCAGGCTGAGCATGATAGGAGTTGTAGTGTGTGTGTGTGTTTGTGCACATCTATCTGTGCATGCATGACAGTGTGTGTGTGTCAGTACCTCGGACTTCCAGCCTGCACTCCACCTCGTCCTCCCCCAGGTCGTTGATGGCCTTACAGGAGTACTTGCCCCCGTCAAACTGGCCGGGCTTCCTGATGTTCAGGGTCAACACCCCCTGGTTGTTCTGCATCAAGAATTTAGGATCCTCCCCAATGATCATCTTATTCTTCATCCACACAATCTTAGCCTGAGGTGAAGAGAGGGGGAAGAGGGGGGGGGGGGGTTAAGAGAGGAGGGAGGGAATTTAATTGGGGCAACATTTGGCCTTGAAATATAATCACCCACTCATTAAGCAATTTTCCATTGACCCCGGTTTATTAGACAAAAGCAATGTCATGTGTGTAATGGAAACGGCAGATATAGGAGACATTTTCTAAAGATCGACAACAGTTCTATCCATTTGACGGGTGGATTTTTAATTTTTTTAAACATTCTTTATTGCGACAAATGACGATGGATACTGTGTTTTTTTAATAAATGATGATTGCCGAATCATTTTGAAGGAACGCGGGGCACGTGATGTCATAGTGTAACTATAAAGCTCCACTCCACATTTAATTATATGTATACTGCTTACAATATAAAAATGTTCAACTACACTGAACAAAAATATAAATGCAACGTGTAAAGTGTTGGTCCCATGTTTCATGATCTGAAATAAAAGATCCCCGAAATTTTCCATATGCACAAAAAGCTTATTTAGCTCATATTTAGTGCACAGATTTGTTTACATCCCTGTTAGTGAGCATTTCTCATTTGCCAAGATAATCCATCCACCTGACAGGTGTGGTATATCAAGAAGCTGATTAAACAGCATGATAATTACACAGGTGGACCTTGTGCTTGGGACAATAAAAGGACACAGTTTTGTCACAACACAATGCCACAGATGTCTCAAGTTTTGAGGGAGTGTGCAAGTGGCATGCTGACTGCAGGAATGTCCACCAGAGCTGTTGGCAGAAAATGGAATGTTCATTTCTCTACCATAAGCTGCCTCCAAAGTTGTTTTAGACCAGCCCAGGACATCCACATCAGGCTTCTTCCCCTGCGGGATAGTCTGAGACCAGCCACCCGAACAGCTGATGAAACTGTGGGTTTGTACAACCGAATAATTTCTGCACAAACTGTCAGAAACTGTCTTAGGGAAGCTCATCTGCGTGCTCGTCGTCCACACCAGGGTCTTGACCTGCCTGCAGTTCGGCGTCGTAACCGAGTTCAGTGGGCAAATGCTCACCTTCGAGTGCTATTCACGGATGAATCCCGGTTTCAACTGTACCGGGCAGATTGCAGACAGCGTGTATGGTGTCGTGTGGGCGAGTGGTTTGCTGATGTCAATGTTGTAAACAGAGTGCCCCATGGTGGCAGTGGGGTTATGGTATGGGCAGGCATAAGCTACGGACAACAAACACAACTGCATTTTATTGATGGCAATTTGAATGCAAAGAGATACCGGGATGAGATCCTGAGGCCCATTGTCGTGCTATTCATCCACCGCCATCACCTCAAGTTTCAGCATGATAATGCACGGCCCCATGTCGCAAGGATCTGTACACAATTCCTGGAAGTGTGAAAATGTTTCAGTTCTTCCATGGCCTGCATACTCCCCAGACATGTCACCCATTGAGCATGTTTGGGATGCTCTGGATCGACGTGTACAACAGCGTGTTCCACTTCCCGCCAAAAACCAGCAACTTCACACAGCCATTGAAGAGGAGTGGGACAACATTCCACAGGCCAAAATCAACAGCCTGATCAACTCTATGTGAATGAGATGTGTCGCACTGCATGAGGTAAATGGTGGTCACACCAGATACTGATTGGTTTTCTGAACCACGCCCCTACTTTTTTTTTTTTAAGGTATCTGATGCATATCTGTATTCCCAGTCATGTGAAATCCATAGATTAGGGCATAATGAATTCATTTCAATTGACTGATTTCCTTATATGAACTGCAGCTCAGTTGTGTTTATATTTTTGTTCAGTGTACAAAAATAATGTTTATTTGCAACACATGGATTGTCCTGACTTTCAGGAATGCCTGAATTGCTTAGCCTTGCTTTTCTGGCAAGTTTCACCATCCAATTATTTCAGATCTACAGGAGTGCAAGTTTCACCATGGCACGGACCATGGCAATACGTTGGCACATGATAATTATTAGAATATGGCAAATACAGTGCCTTCGGAAAGTATTCAGACCCCTTTACTTCTTACACATTTTGTTACGTTACAGCCTTATTCTAAAATTGATTTAAAAAAATAATAATCCTCATCAATGTACACACAATACCCCATAATGACAAAGCGAAAACAGGTTTTTAGAAAAAACCGAAAAACCTTATTTACATAAGTATTCAGACTCTTTGCTATGAGACTCGAAAATGAGCTCAGGTGCATCCTGTTTCCATTGGTCATCCTTGAGATGTTTCCACATGTCACGACTTCTTCTCCTTGTTCGGGCAGGCTTCGGCGTTCGTAATCACCGGCCTTCTAGCCACATCTCATCTCATCATTCCATTTGTTTTGTCTTGTCTATTACACACACCTGGTTCATATCCCCTCATTAGTATGTGTATAAGTGTTCCCTCTGCCCCCTTGTCCTTGTGGGTGATTGATTCATGTGAGGAGAGAGAAGGTTGGTTGAGCTTCATGTGTTTTGTATTGCCGGGGTATATTTTCCCTGTGTGCCTGTTTTGCTCCAGTGCGCCTGTTTTGCGCACTGGACTGTTTGACGCTATCCTGCGTAACTCTGTATTCCGGAATAAACTCTGTATTCTGTGATTTACCCTCCTGCGCCTGACTCCTTCAAATCACCCACCACACTACAACTTGATTGGAGTCCACCTGTGGTAAATTCAATTGATTGGACATAATTTGTAAAGGCACACACCTGTCTATATAAGGTCCCACAGTTGACAGTGCATGTCAGAGCAAAAACCAAGCCATGAGGTCGATGGAATTGTCCGTAGAGCTCCGAGACAGGATTGTGTCGAGGCACAGATCTGTGGAAGGGTACCAAAACATTTCTGCAGCATTGAAGGTCCCCAAGAACACAGTGGCCTCCATCATTCTTAAATGGAAGAAGTTTGGAACCACCAAGACTCTTCCTAGAGCTGGCCGCCCAGCCAAACTGAGCAATCGGGGGAGAAGGGACTTGGTCAGGGAGGTGACCAAGAACCCGATGGTCACTCTGACAGAGCTCCAGAGTTCCTCTGTGGAGATGGGAGAACCTTCCAGAAGGACAACCATCTCTGCAGCACTCCACCAATCAGGCCTTTATGGTAGAGTGGCCAGAAGGAAGCAACTCCTCAGTAAAAGACACATGACTGCCCGCTTGGGGTTTGCCAAAAGGCACCTAAAGGACTCTCAGACCATGAGAAACAAGATTATCTGGTCTGATGAAACCAAGATTGAACTCTTTGGCCTGAATGCCAAGCGTCACGTCTGGAGGAAACCTGGCACCATCCCTACGGTGAAGCATGGTGGTGGCAGCATCATGCTGTGGGGATGTTTTTCAGCGGCAGGGACTGGGAGACTAGTCAGGATCGAGGGAAAGATGAACGGAGCAAAGTACAGAGAGATCCTTGATGAAAACCTGCTCCAGAGCACTCAGGACCTCAGACTGGGGCGAAGGTTCACCTTCCAACAGGACAACGACCCTAAGCACACAGCCAAGACTACGCAGGAGTGGCTTCGGGACAAATCTCTCAATGTCCTTGAGTGGCCAAGCCAGATCCCGGACTTGAACCCGATCGAACATCTTTGGAGAGACCTGAATATAGCTGTGCAGCGACGCTCCCCATTCAACCTGACAGAGCTTGAAAGGATCTGCAGAGAAGAATGGGAGAAACTCCCCAAATACAGGTGTGCCAAGCTTGTAGCGTCATACCCAAGAAGATTCGAGGCTGTAATCACTGCCAAAGGTGCTTCAACAAAGTACTGAGTAAAGGGTCTGAATACTTCTGTAAATGTGATATTTCCGTTTTTTATTTTTAATAAATGTTTAAAAATGTCTAAAAACCTGTTTTTGCTTTGTCATTATGGGGTATTGTGTGTAGATTGATGAGGGGAAGAAACAATTTAATCAATTTTAGAATAAGGCTGTAATGTAACAAAATGTGGAAAAAGTGAAGGGGTCTGAATACGTTCCGAATGCACTGTATTAGTCGCGGGCTACCTGAAACATGAAACAGATAGGTGGGAGGGCATTCAGGCTGTTGCCAATTTATTAATGTGAAATTTGCCTAAATGGGTAATGGAAACATTTCAACCACTACATTTGTATTTTAGGTGTGACATCATTACGTCACACCTAACATTTTATCGACACAAGATAGTTAAATGGAAACGCACCCTAGCAGGCAATTGTCGCATCTATTTTCTATGCAAACTTTCAAAATGTCAAAAAAAATCACTGGACAAGTTAATGGAAACATAGCTTGTGACACACAAACGCACCTTCAAACAGCTTTTAGTTCTCACTCTCCCAACACACACCTAATTACAAACACACTTAAACACCCCCCCCCCCCCCCCCCCCCCGCACACATCCTCACCTTAGGGTAGGCCCGGACAGCACAGCTGATGGCAGTACTGTAGCCTGCAACGACACACCTGTCCACTAGGGGAGCTGTAAACTTGGGGGAGCCTCTCATGTCCTTCTCTTTGAAGGCTGGTTTGTTGTACTCCAGATCTGAGGGAGGGGGGTGGATATGGATGGGGACTGTGATGGCTGTGTTTAGCAGGCTATATAATAATAATAATAAATGCCATTTAGCAGGTGCTTTTATCCAAAGGGACTTACAGTCATCCGTGCATACGTTTTACGTTTGGGGGGTCCCAGGAATCGAACCCACTATCCTGGCATTACAAGCGGCATGCTTTAGCTTTATCAACTGAGCTACAGAGGACCATATGGTATATCATGTTACCCTATTATAACTACATGCTACATTTGGTATAGTATGGTGTAGTGTGGTGTAGTACAGTGGTTCTCAAACTGGGGGTCCCGAAACCCCGGGGGTCGCGAGAAGGTTTTGGGGGGTCACGAGTTTGAAACTGAATGTGAAAAAAAAAAATTTCACACATATTTTAAATCAGCTACATACCATTTGTAATTTTATATTTCAAAATGGTTACTAACATAGGCCTACGGTATTGCACCAAATTGTTGTCTCAAAAACATCTTATCTATGCTTAAGAACCAAAAAGTTGCGCGTCTTTACTGTTGACCAATGACCAGTCATCAGCATTGACACACAAAGGTGGGTGTATATCCAGATTAGTGACCAGAAAGCACTTGTTAAAATGTCTCTGGTTTTGCCTGGCAAAAGCATAGTACGTTTAAATCATCCACATAAAATAAAGTTTAGCAATCTGCTACGAACACATATTTGCCAGAACAATAGGCTACCTGGCGATTTAATTGATAATTTTAATATTCACTTGTGATATATACTTGTGAATGATGCCCAGGTTGTGTGCAGTAAGGCAAGAAACGCATGCAACTTAAAAAAATTAACACCTCATGTAGCCTAGCCCATAGGCTTATATGTTTTGATAAGGTTTGTATCATACAACTAAAGTGGCCAAATAACTTATTAAAATTAAGCACATTAATCCACTTTACAACCAGTGTAGAGTCTAACTGGCATACATAGGGGGTGCGTGAGTTTCAAGTTTGGAGAAGATAATTTTCACCATAAAAATGCACCTTTATAATAAAGCATTACATGCATAATCTCATTTGCGGTTACTTTTGAGAATGGTGTTTTCCTGCTAATTGATTGCATTTTGGAACATTTGCGCTTATAGCCTACTGTCATGTGCACATTGCTGCGCTTATAATGTGAAGAAATAGCCTAATAGTTTATCAACATTTTAAACTAAACGTTCTGATCTGTTGCATCAGCCTCATTGCTTTTAAAAAGTTTTCTGATGCTAGTGGTTGTATTAATTTGGGATCTATCGCATCCCACAACTGTCCCAGACTAAGTTTGGAATATTTCTTTCTCACACAGAAGGCCAAGTTGACCAATAGAATAGGTTAACTTTTGTACTATGGGGGATAGTAGATTGTAGATTGACATACTATAGGCTTGTGCTTACCCTAACCATGGTTTCCATCCGATCCTGCAACCTCCGATACATACAGGTAGGCCATATGATCCTGCTTGCTCTGGACTCCAGAGAAGTGACATGATATCCCTAGTTGATATTGGCTGCTATTAGCTATGAATGACCTTCATCTCAAAATGCTGGTGTAAAACACAGTTTATTTCTATATCTTGCATTTTGAAAGTGCATCACTGTTTATGGCTGTAATGACAGGCTACATTTGCGCAGCGATTGTGAGCGTGTGTTTGCGTGAGCATGCACAGGGGCTATAGTATGGTGTAGTGTATTACCTGTTTTTCCTATGATGGCAGTGTTCTTGCTGAAGGCCACCTCATCGCTCAGGCCACAGATGTTCTCACTGTACACACGGAAGGAGTACTCGTTCCCCATGACCAGGTCAGACACTGTGCAGCTGGGCCGGCGGTTGTGCTCATACACCGTGAACCAACCCTGACCAGAGAGAGAAGGAGAGGGAGAGGGAGAGGGAGGGAGGGAGAGAGAGAAAAAGGAAGATGTTTACAGAGAAGTAGAGAGGTTGAAAAAGAAGGAGAGGAGATGTGGATATATAGAGGCAGATGTTTGAGAACAGAGGATGAGGGAAGTGAGGGCAGAGAAGGAGAGGTGAGGTGGATACACAGTATAGAAAGAGAGAGCTATAGAGAGAGATGAGGAAAGACAGAGGAGGGAGTTGGAGACCTGGGTCTTCTTGTCAGCCTTCTGGATGGTGTAGCCGGTGATATCAGTGTTGCCTGTGTCTTTGGGGGGCTTCCACTCCAGAGCAGCGTTGAAGCCCCACACATCTGTTACCATCACATTTATAGGAGGACCTGGCTTGTCTGTGTGTGGGGAGGGGGGGAGAGCGAGAGCGAGAGGGAGATAGGGAGAGAGGGAGAGGAAAGGAGGAAAAAGTAGGAAGGAGGAAGTACATCTGTGTGTCAGAGAGAGAGAGATATCTCTTTTAACAGACAAACAGACAGCGAAAATGGAGCATGTGGAGTGTGTCTCATGTACGTCAGTACTCCAGGATGTTTGTCATTAATCCTGGTCTCTGCCGTGCTGCTGCTGCTGTGACTAAACGTGTGTGGGGGCTGATCTGAAGAGCCTGGCCCTCTCATTAGCTCACCTCCCAGCAGGGGAAAGGAGACCAAGGCCCCTAATCCCACCCTACTCCCAGTCTACACACCAATAATCCCAACGGAACCTCACCACATAATCTCCCCACCCCAGCCACACAGCACCCTGACCCTCACACGGGTGCTAAGAGGAGCAGGAACGAGGGGAAAGAGGGGAGGGAGGGAGCAAAGCGACGGTACGGTGGCAGTCAGGGCAGGAGGGAAGGATTGAGAAGAGGAGAGGAAGAGAGGAATCAGCCTCTTTGATGATTCCCACCCTCCTTTGGAGTCTTAGATCCCCTCCGAGGATTAAATGAGGAATTATCATCAAATTAAACTCTGGGGTGTCATCCTAGATTTAAGTCATTGCATCATACTGGCTCCATATTTGACTGTAATAAGTAGTAAAACATACTAGGTATAGTCACTGAAGGGTGAGCGGAGACATACAGTTATATATAGCTTGCATCCCAAATGGAACCCTATTCCCTATATAGTGCACTACTTTTGACCAGATCCCCAATGATGTTGGTGCCAGTGACTGACCTACGACCTGGATGTGTATGTCAGCCTTGTCCTGCATGTTGTCTATCTGGACAGACAGGGTGTACTTCCCAGAGTGGTCCCTTTCTGCCGAGCGGATGAACAGGATGGTGTCAAAGTCACTGGTGCGGATGCCCACCGATTTATTCTCCAGGGGCTCACCGTCTTTCAACCAGTTGACCACGGGGCGAGGCTTCCCCTGGGGGGAAAAAGATTTACTGAATTAAAGAGTGAGACGCTGCTACAGGAGAAGTGGAGGAGGAACACCCAAAAGTGAGAAAGGTGTTGACTGGCAAGAATATCTCATTTTCTGACTGTTTAGTTTTGGCATTACAGGACAATGTTTGCTCTTCTTTTCACACACTGAGACCCAGCTAACATGAAGTCAGCCCTGTCTCTAGCCCGGGGAAGGTTACTGCTGTGTGGTGCTGGCTGTTCTCAGACCTGGAAGGGGATGACCAAGTTGATCTTCTCGCCCACTTTCCTGATGAACTTGGTTCTTAGCTGGCGAGGCAGGCGGATCTTTGGGTACTCTGAGACATGGAGGGAGACAGAGAGGAATGTCAACATAGAAGTAATGGAAGTGGGTGTGTTTACTGTGTGTGTCAGAGGTCTATGGAGAAGTGTGTGTGTGCGTAAATCCATGCAAGCGTGTGAGTCTGACCCATGATCTCTCTGATGGTGACAGACTGTTTCAAGTTGCAGGGGGGGCTGCGTCCAGCGATATTCATAGCCACCACTCTGAACAAGAGCTTCTCTCCTGTTGGCAGCCCCTTCACACGGTACGTGTTCTTGTCCACTGGCTCCTTATTGGCCACCACCCAGTTATCCTCTGAGGGATGGACCAATAGCAGAAGAGCATTCATTATCATCCACTTAGAAATGAGATGGTTTATCTATAGAGTTTTATAGGAATTCTACAGAGGAATT
The DNA here is from genome assembly GCF_964263955.1 of Coregonus lavaretus. Classification (NCBI taxonomy): domain Eukaryota; kingdom Metazoa; phylum Chordata; class Actinopteri; order Salmoniformes; family Salmonidae; genus Coregonus; species Coregonus lavaretus. Next base: position 24,520,113 of record NC_140015.1, on the reverse strand, counting down.
TTATGGGAGAGATTAGTGAATTAGAAGAAATTATAATATTATTCAGCAACCCCAAAATCCTCCTTCACCTCCTTCTTTGCACCACTCGATTATGTACCCGTCAACGCCCCCTGCTCCAACCCTCTCTGGTGGACGCCACTTCAGGGCACAGGTGCTGTCTGTCACATCCTCCACCGTCAGACGAGTGGGCTCACTGGTAGGGGCTGAGAGACAGAGGCAGAGAGAGAATAGATAAAAGGAGAGGAAGACAGAGGTAAACTGTATAAGTAGAGTATCAGGAGATTGAAAGGCTCCTCTCCACTGCTCTAGTAATAAGTGTCTACCCACCGATGGGCATGAAGGGCTTGGAGTTGCCGCTGGGCTGGGAGATGCCGATCCCATTGACAGCAAACACCCTCATCTCATAAAAAACACCCTCAATCATCTTCTTAGCCTCGTACGTGGTTGACTCAAACACCTCAAAGTTCAGCTTGGTCCACCTGGAGGAACCCTGCTTCTTCCTCTCCATCAGGTAGCCTGCGAGTGACATCATCACAGAGCAACATTACATCATTACAGTCTGACATCATCAGAGTGACATCACAGAGCGACATTACATAATCATAGAGCGACATCATCACAGAACGACATCATTAGATTTTACCAATGTAATGAGAGAGATTAACAGATAGCTGATAACCATGAGGAAAGAGAGATTGATAGCTTAATAGATAGATGTAAAAATAGGAAAGGTGCACCTTTGACGGGCGAACCCCCATCAAATTTGGGGGGATCCCATGTAATGGTGGCTGTGTCCTCGCCAACTCCCATACACCTGACGTTCTCTGGAGGGTTAGGCACATCTGGAGGGGACAGGAGAAACAGTCAGGACAGGACATAGGGGTGGCTATGTTCTCACCAGCTCAGAATGGGTTCTAACTTAATGTCAATTAATGTCACATCTATTATTGAATCACTCTTACTGAATTGTTTTTTAAATATATGTTTACCTCTATTGCATAAGAGGGGGAGAACAAATTATAGAGAGAGAAAAATGAGAGAGCAGGGAGATGTGGGGGAAAGAGGAGAGCAGGAAAGGCAAGGGGACAGAAGTGAAGAGGGGAGAGTAGTAGACTGGAAAGAGAGAGGGGAGAGAGGAGAGAGAGAGTACCACTGACCAACGATCTTGATGGTGAGCTCAGCCCTGTCCTCTCCGGCTGGGTTGGTCACTATGATGGAGTACCGGCCCTCGTCTGGCCTCTCCGCCCCCTCAATGACAAAGCTGCTCAGAGTGGTCCTGGTCTCCACCCTCACTCTGCCCTCCGCCTCCGATATCACCTAGAGACAGGAACAGGGAGGGCACTTAGACTACTGGACTGACACTGTCTGGTGATTCAGCTACTGGGTGTAACCTGGACACACTATTTCATCTTTCTCTCAGAGTCTTGCATGGTCTAATGGTTGGTTAATGTGAGTGACACCCTGCCTTTGATGCCCCCCTTCCTTAGAGAGGCATGCTGGGGCAGGGGTTTGATGTGTGTGTGTGTGAGGAGGATGTAACAGAAATACTAGATCCTCACAGTGTCTCCTTTCATCCAACACACGGTGGGGACAGGCTCTCCTGTGATCTCCACATCAAGGCGGAGCTTGTTGCCAGCCACCACAACAATAGTGTTCTTGCTGCCCGTGCTACTGGTGTCCAGGTGAATTTTGGGAGGGTCTGTGAGGGGCGGAGGAATGTCAGTGAGGGACGGGTGGTCCTGGGTGATTATCACAGTATTAAATACAGTGTAATAAATAGGTAACGCCAACGGATGATAGGAGACAATAGCCACACCTACCTTGGCGTGGAACATAGTCAATCTTGATTTCTGAGGGAAACAGGGAAAACACATCAATCAGTATCATTTAAATGTAGGCTCTGCTTCATTGTACTCAGTAAAACTTAGGAGAGTCTCTCTCTCTCTCTCTCACCAATGAAGTTGAGTTTAGCGGAGAGGGAGAGTGCGTATCCTTCAGGGACAAAGGTGTAGTTTCCTTCGTCCTGCGGCTTCACGTCATCAATCGTCAGCTTGTGGATCCTGGAGAACAAACGGCAACCCAATGTTACCAAGGAGACAACAGACACTCGCAGTGACCCACAATTATGCAAAGCACAGTTACCCTTGCAACATGCTCCATAATGCAAAATCAAGTCAAAAATAGAATATGTACTGTACTGACAAGGTCCCATGGAGAAGGAGAATTTGAGGATGTTCAAGCCTGTCTGAAGTTATTTAAACTCAATGACCCCCCAAAGCCCCAGCAATGTGACGCCATACCTTCCGATGTGTGACATCTTGATGCGGTTGCCGGGTTTGACCTCCACACCGTCCTTGAACCACTTGCCCACCACCTTCTCATCAGACACCTCACACTTGAACACGGCCTGTTCACACGCCTTCACCGACAGGTCAGCTATACTCTGCAGAACCTCCAGCTCCTTGGCTGAGCACCAGGGGCAGAGATGAAGGGAAGGAGAGGGAAAGATACAGAAAAGAAAGCAGAAAGAGACAGAAAAGAAAGCAGAAAGAGACAGAAAAGAAAGCAGAGAGAGAAAGCATTTCGGACTCTTCCGAAAATGAAGTTAATAAAAAATTAACTTTTTTAGTATACTGTATGATATCTGAAAGTGGTACCTTCCACTTCCAGTTCTCCTTTGGATTCTCCCCCGTTAGTGTAAACATAGTACATTCCGATGTCCTCTATGGTTGCTTCACTGATGACCAGAGTGTGTTTCTTCCCATCCTTCTTTATCCTGTACTTCCCATCCTTGGTCAGCTCAACTCCATCTTTCATCCTGAGAATGGGTGAAACACACACAGACATAGAAATAGTGTTTAACAGTTGTGAGAGACACATACACACACAAATGCCACAGCTGTAACAGAGATTGATAGATAGATAGATTGATTGATTAGTTACTTAGTCATTTGACTAAAAAGGGTATTAGTATGAGTCCCTCACCATTTGACGTTGGCTCCTTCCTCTGACACCTCACACTCAAACTCCACCTTCTCTCCCACCACTACGTGCACGTCGTCCAGCAGCTTGGTGATGGTGACCGGGGGCTCTGTGGAGACACAGACGTCAACACAACTCATACACCTCATACAAACACCAGGGGGCAGTTACACACACACACACACACACACACAAACACACACAACCACACTTACAGGAAAACTCAACACCAAAGTAAGCAGAAGAATAAGGCAGAAGAAGTGGAAGAATGATGAAGCTGAACATTTCATGGCACAGCACTGTATGCTGAGCTAACACAAAGACACGCACATGTAACATGTACCAGTCCGCTCCAGGATTCGATACCATGTTTCACAACAACACAATTTTACATTTTTACATTTTAGTCATTTAGCAGACGCTCTTATCCAGAGCGACTTACATGAGCAATTAGGGTTAAGTGCCTTGCTTAAGGGCACATCGACAGATTTTTCACCTAGTCGGCTCGGGGATTAGAACCAGCGACCTTTCGGTTACTGGCACAACGCTCTTACCCACTAAGCTACCTGCCACCCTATGTACTCAATTATGTACTCAAAATCAATGCCGCCCTATGTACGCCCTATGTACTCAATTACTGGCACAACGCTCTTACCCACTAAGCTACCTGCCGCCCAATGTACTCCATAGTCTCCGTTAATACTGCTATAGAAACAGAAAACTGAGCTGTTGTGGTACGGGGGAGACACTACCTCAGGTCTCCGGGAAGGTGACATCATCATCATTGTGTCAATGTGTGATGCTAAGCTAGCATCCGTTAGCTACCATCCTCTACATCCACCTCCCTCTGACCTCCTTCTTTTCCGCAGCAACCTCAGCAGATGATAGACATCAACTCTGGGATCTGAGTCACGGCACCACTGTAACATGTACCGTCCGCCGCGGGATTCCATACAGTACCATGCTCACAACAACAACACAACAACGTACTCAGAAGTTTCCGCCAGAACCGCTATACCACAAAAGCCCTGGATGCTTTTTGGTGCGGGGGGGGGGGGCGACAGTACTTCAGGTCTCCGGAAGGTGACTGAACAGTGTGATCGATGCTAAGCTAGCTTCCACTAGCTGCCATCCGCTACACACACGTACACCTTCTCTCACGTTAAGATACATCAACATGTACGGCATTGATATAAACACTGACAGAAGCAACAGGGACGTCTAAATAACCACAACAACATACAGTACACTGTGGTGGTCGCACTGGAATGGTGTCTGTGTGGTGAAAGCTTACCCGTTGCTGTAGGGTCTGATAATGCAAAAACAGGATGAAATGAGTGGGCACAGAGAGAGAGCAAAGCACATGATGATTGAGAGCAAATGCATCTTTGCCCCTCTACCCAAAATCAACGAGACACACAGAACACGCATAAGACACGCTACAAACTGGACAACAAATACAGGACGACAATGTTGTACAGACATACTGTTCATAGACATTAATACACACATACAAACATTTACACATATACTGCATTCACAGTAAATGTTGACAGACACTACACACTCAAAGACACTGAACTAAGCAGGGAACAACTCCCTCCCCTCATGTCAAGATGCTGAGTGTTTACCTTTGACAAAGACTTCCGTGAAGCTCTTCTCCTCTCCCACCACACACTCATAGGCTGCATCGTCAGACAGGTTGCACTTGTTGATGGTGAGTGTCCGTTTGTTGCCCACGCACTCAAACACATACCTGACATGACAGACAGACAGGGCAGAGAGAGACACTGGCAGAAAACAGAGAGGACAGACAGAGACACTAGTGATCGAGTGTCGCTCACTCAACCCATCGACAAATGAATGACTCACGCTCATATAGTCAAATATACTGACAATCACGCATGTTCACACACACACACACACACACACACACACACAAAGCAGCCTGTCTCACTTGGCGGAGGGTTTGATCTCCACTCCGTTCTTCAGCCATTTGACCTGAGCGTTGGGGTCATGGAGCTCAACATGCATCTGGGTCCTCTTGCCCTTGTCCACGGAGTAACACTGCTCTAGCTTCTTCAGGAAGGCTGAGTGACGGGAAAGAACCACTGTTATGTCTCCCGCCTTTACACACCAGACACAACAACCAGAATAACCCCAGCAACACAATACACCAGATTACTTCCCTTATAGAGCCCCTCGGGCATTCACTATAGTACTGCATTCCCTTTCCCAAACACTCAAGTATAAATGCCCACGGCTTGCCTACTTCCTCCTCCAGTATCTCTCTCTCCCCCCTCCCTGCCTCTTTCTCTCCCCTCACCGTCACTCTTCTTGGGTTCCACCTTCTTCATCTTCTTCAGTCTCTTGAGCAGGCCCCTGAGGTCTGTGATGCCGTAGTCAAAGGCGATCTTCTCATAGTCACATGGTTTAGCATCCTTCAGGATCTCCCACACATCCACTTCCTCTTTGGGCTCGTCCCTCACCTTTTTTTCCCTGAAAGAGAGGGGGAGAGGAGATTGATTGTGTGAGAGTGTGAGAGTATGTGTGATTGCTCGTAATGGAGTTAACTCCACTCCTACCTTTTTTTGAGGAGGGCACTGAAGTCCAGGTCACCTGCATCCTCTCCTGCATCTCCCCTGGGGACAAGAAAGGGTACGAGTGGGAGAATTAGGTTTCCTACTGTGTTAGGTCAGGTCAGGTTAGAGGAGTCGTTCATTTAAAAAATAATATACAGTATACTGTACATACAAATATACATGTTGTATATTAAGGTTTTACTTATGATCAATCAACAATGAATATCTGTGCTATTTCAATGCTATAGTGGTGAATCATTGTTTGTTTACAAAAAATATGGATGTGGACAGATGGTACTACACTGTACTGTGCAAAGACGAACACACACACACACACACACATTCACTTTCTCTGACGTAAAGACACATCAACGATATAGTATTGATATAAAAGTCATAACAACAGGGACGGAATTCCCATATACACACAAATATACAGACAGTACACTGTGATCGCACAGTATCGCACAGTGTCTGTAGCCATGGCTTACCCTTTTTTGGCGCCTTTTATGCCTCTGATAACACAAAACAGGATGGTAATGAGTGAGCATATAGAGCATAGTGGGATGAATAAGTGCATACTGACACTTTACCCGCCTAAATTCAATGGGACATAAAAACCAGCATACTAGTGTACACACACACACACACATTTGAACACACAGTAACAAATAGAGGTCAATACTGAATGTAACCCAAAAACCGATACACTGTACATGTACAAGGCTGTACATTGACACATATATACACAGTAGATACTGTGTAAATGTACACATAACACACACACACAGGTGGAACACACAGGTACTGCTGATACACACCCACACAGCACTTTTCTTCCACTCACATAAAGATCCACACATATGACACCTCATGATTGCATCTCTAATGTATGCCACTAGTTCCACTTGAGGCCTTTTCAAAGGGCCACACTCAGACAGACATACAGTACCAGAAATAGCCTCACATGACAAAGAACACATGAGGGGAAGCAAGGGCTATTTCAGATCTGAACACACACAGTGGACAGATGAAGAATTCCAAAGGTGGGAATATGGAAGCACACGAAGATAATCCCAAAGAATGGATTCTGAACACACACAATGGATTCAGGTTCTGGAAGAAGCTTAGGACAAGGCTGCCTTATAACAGAGAGGCAGCAAGGCCAGATGCGGAATCGCTGAGGAGGAGGATGGGGGTACACACGGATGAATCGCAATGACTGGATTCTCCATACTTACTGACAGTGGGAGTTGGAACGCAAAGACCGCCACATACTGTGGCAAGGTCAACACTAACCCATCCACAACCTTTGTGGTGTGGAAGGTTATTTGGCATCTTGGGTTTTCAAGCTTTAATTCACGCTTGTATCTCATCTCTTTTTTCATCTCTTTTAATTTTTTTTATTTATTTTTTTACAGAAATTCACAAAATAAACACAAAAACACAATATGAAATGGTCCTTTGCACGTTGTGTTTCCTTTCTTACCCTTGCTTTTTGTATTTTTGTCTGATTAGGAGAGGAAATCATATTTGAAACAGTGACTAGAGCGAACTGACTGGCGGCAGCACCATGCCAACAAACACAGAGGGATTTTCTACAGCTTTACAGCGAGAGACAGAGCTGCTGCACACATACTGAAACACAAGTCTTTGGAGACAGGGAAGAGAAGACACCCGAATACAGAGATACAGACATACAGGGATATACATACTGAACAGACACAGAAATAGAAACACATGGTCACATAATGTACAACTGACACACAAACAAACATACAGGTTAGTCACAGAGACACACCAGTAAGTCACAGAGACACACCAGTAAGTCACAGAGACACACCAGTAAGTCACAGAGACACACCAGTAAGTCACAGAGACACACCAGTAAGTCACAGAGACACACCAGTAAGTCACAGAGACACACCAGTAAGTCACAGAGACACACCAGTAAGTGACAGATACACACCAGTAAGTGACAGATACACAAATAGACATGAATGTACAGATAAAGACATAAAGAAAAGGCAGATGTATAGTACAATGACAGACATATAGTGAAGCCAAAACACACAGACACCATAGACACCTACAAACACAGATATGGGAGCCAGAAAGACAGTCAGGGGAATATATACTCACAGAGAGGGACAGATGCCCAGAGGCAAAGATAGAGAGAATAACCAACATATGTGAGGTGGGAGAGAATGACAGATGATATGTTGAATGGAACCACCCTGACAGTGACACTCACGATCGCTTGAAGGCATCCAGGATGTTGGCGGGCTGCTCCTCTTGTACGGCTGAAACATGACAGAGAGAGGGAACGGTGATAGGAGCACTGGACTAACTGACAGACAGTTGAAAAATCTGGATGAATAATGGACTGAGTACTGACACTGAATAACATCTACCTGCCACATCATTATACATACTGTATCAAATATTGAATGACTTACTGACACACTCACTGACCACAGGTTAAGTGACAGATACACTAACTAAATGGCTGACAATGATGGCCTGGGAGGGACCCACCTTCCACTGTGACTTCAAATGTACAGCTGTCACACTTGTCTTTGGAGGTGACCTCACAGCGGTAGCCACCTGCATCTCCTTCCACTACTTTTATGATGCTCATCTCATATGTGTAGACCTGGTTGAGATGGTGAGAGAGGAAGACATACACCCTTACAATATATACACGCACACACACGGTGCACACACACACACACGGTACACACGGTACACACACAAAAGAGTAACACAGATGTACAGTAGACTTTCAGATTTGAGAGAATGTGAAAACAGTGATACACACACACCTTTGAGTTCCTGTCATAGGCCTCTTTAAACTGCACATGCTTGCCGGCCTTGCTACCCAGGTCCAGCCACTTCCCTTTCAGCCATTTCATGTTGGGCTTCCTCAGCAGGTCAGATGAGTCCACTTTAGCCACAAAGGTGACGTTCTTCCCTGCCACCCACAATTTACATCAACAGTCAGCAATTCTAACCTCTAGATACTGGTGTTGTTAGGATTCTTATGCATGATCCGTATGTGAGTGTCAATCCAAACTTCAGAGAGCTACAGTATGTCTCAGAGAGGGGGAAGAGGGCCGGGGTCTCACCTTTGATTACTGTAGTGCTCTCTGGCCTCTCTACAAATAGTCCGGTCAGCTCGGACTGCCCCCCTGGGACAGTCTCTAAAAATAGGAAGAGGTCATAGAGGTCAGGGGTTAGAATAATGTCATGGATGACTGCTCATCAGACATCATAGACACAACAACATCAGTAAACAGACAAATAGAGACAGTAGAACAAACATTAACCAAAGCATCTAACCTTTGTTTATAAATCCCTCTATCTTGTTGTTCTTTCATCCATTAATTTATTTATATTTTGTCTACTAGGCAGCAACATCAAAGGTCAAAGGTAAAGCTTGCCTTTGTTCACCCTGTGACTTATTGAGACTTCTTGTATCCACATTTAGCAACAGCTTTTCCCAAAGACAGAGAAAAGTGCTGCAGCAAATGTTTCCACTCCCTGAAATGTCTCCGCTATTATAATGGGTGATCATGAGAAATCATGTCACATGACATCAGTCTTGTATTTAACTGAGGGTCAGTATCCAAGCGTCTAGTCAAAACCAGAAGAGGGCCTCTAACAGCAGTAAGGTAAGCCCTCCAGGGAATGAACAAGGAACTAAAAACACATATGAAGACATGTTTATCCATCCCTTTCCACTAGTCATCTCCCACTTTGACAAAAGTAAATATAGCTCTTTAATGTTGTGATATTATCAAAGCATGACTGCTTGCTCCTGTTCCTTTACGTGCTCCCTCCTTTTCAAAAAAGGATTGCATTGTTTTGTGTCAGCAGAGAGACAAATACAAGCTTAAGTATTTGTTTGTCTTACCATCATCAGGCAATTCTGTTTCAGGAAGAAAGAGAGAGAAACACAGCGAGGGAACACATTAGCTACAGTATCTTTACTGTAATCTGAAAGATGAGCGTCTACTGAACAGTTATGAAAACCTGACCTGCAGGTGCTCTCTCTCACACACACAAAACTTCTCTCTCTTCTCTCTCTAACTTGGATGAACATTTCCTTTCTTTTCAAAATTGAGGTAAAAACTAAACGGTTAATGAGTTATTTCCTCAGTCGTCAAATTCAAACTTCAAACCAGTTGGTAACACTGTACTCATCATTACTATTATTGAGAATTTAGGGGAATTATTAACGATGCAAACGGAAAACAATCTATTTGTTCTCTCACCTTCTGAATCTGACAAGAGCTCTACGGAAAAAGAGAGTTTATAAGCATAGAGAAGTAAGTAAAAAGCCATATCGATTGACCAATCGAGTAGAGTGAGTAGGACCCCGGGTGAGCATCCATCGGGTGAAAAGGTTGTCGAGAGAATGGAACAAGGGTCAGGAGTCAAGTGAGGTCATGCACCTCCATAAACTCAGAGAGTCACACCGCCTATGACCCTCTCTCTGCTTTTATGGGCTCAGTTAATTTTATTGGAATCAAGTGACCCCTGTGCACAGATCCAGGCTCAGTTCTGTAGTGTGATTTAAATCGTTTCAGTTAGAATGTGAGTAAGTCAAGCTGATCCTGGAACAGCACCCAAGGGACACTTTGCCTTCAGCTCTTTACACCATATCGCTCTCACATTGGAAACTCACTGCGGTTTGAAACTGTGAGAGGTTGGGAGTGCAGCGATATACAACACCTTAAAATGGAACAGCAGAACCGGCAACCATCAAAACCATCCAAATTCTTCAGTCAGATTATTATGGGGGATGATGCGTATTATAGGAAATATTACTGCAGGTAAATATCACTTAATTCATTATTACTGTAACACTTCAGGAACAGATAATACCTTGATATTTCAGATCAACATATTTTGCAATACAGTACTTACAGTGATGAATGATAAGGGATATGGTATTGTGCAGGAACAGTATTTGAACTAACCCAACAAAAAACAGCAAAACTTGTCATCAACTTATCCTTCTATTAAACCATTAACTTAGTAAGTGCACAAATACACACGTCACGATATATACCCAGAGTAAATATATACAGTATATATCATTTTGTAATTTGTAATTTAGATGATGCTTTCACTCTGCATCAATTTCAAGTCAAGGTCATTTGATGTTTAATACAATTCCTTCACTTGGATGCTTTGGCGAAACCATGATACTGTATCATGTAATGTCTAATCTCAACAGATCAGGGGTGAGTTTCCCAAAAACATAAAGATCATATTTAGCACTAAAGATAATCTTAAATCCATTCATGAGCAATAGAAAAATGATGATCTTTATGCCATTCTGGCATTTTGCCAATATGATCTTTATGTTTTTGGGAAACTCACCCCTGATCTCTAGTAATTAGTATCAGTCGGCGCTGATATCTGAACAGCTATCTGTCAGACTGATTCTCTGGGTCTAACTTACCAACAGATGATTCCTAAAGATCTCTACATAAATGATACAGTATCCATAAACCCATAAAATAGGCCTGCAGGATCTCTTCCATTACTGACTGCCCTATACAATGGTCTGTACTGCTACAGTCAGACTATGAAGGCCTTCGCCAGAGCAATCCCAGGATTCAGTAGTCTCCGTTTGTCAGTCCACCGTGACGGACACTCAGGTCTCCGACACACCAACAGACCGTGCCGTGACTGAGACTGACAGACATGCACGTTAACCAGGTGATTGACAAGAAGCAGGGAAGCACACAAACACAGAGGGGTAGTTGTGTATTGTTTCCTTTCCTTACCATCTCCGCCCTCACTTCCCTCTGAATGAAAAGAAACAATTGGTACATAGACATTAGTACTGCGGACAGCGAAGGGTTAAACAACAACCAAATATACTGTCCCTGTGTACTGAGTCTGTGACTGGAGAAAAAAGTTGCACCGCACGATGTGCAGAGATGTGGATATGTGAATATATGAAATACTAGATCATAAAAACAAGACATACAAAAATACATAGGCTTACCCATGATGACACTGGCATACATGCTCGTTCATACAAATACACACACACGCATTGATACATTTGTGCATTCATACAGTCACTTCACTACAATCCTTTTTGTTACAGTACCCTTTCTTGTCTCAGGGGGCTTCGCCTCTGATAAAAGAAAGTAAAAGGTTTTATGGTCATGTATGAGGAGAATTCTAATATATACAGTACCAGTCAATAGTTTGGACACACCTACTCATTCAAGGCTTTTTCTTTATTTTTACTATTTTCTACTTTGTAGAATAATAGTGAAGACATCAAAACTATGAAATAACACATATGGAATCATGTAGTAACCAAATAAGTGTTAAACAAATCAAAATATATTTTAGATTTTAGATTCTTCAAAGTAGCCTCCCTTTGCCTTGATAACAGCTTTGCACACTCTTGGCATTCTCTCAACCAGCTTCACGAGGTAGTCACCTGGAATGCATTTCAATTAACAGGTGTGCCTTGTTAAAAGTTAATTTGTGGAATTTCTTTCCTTCTTAATGAGTTTGTGTTGTGACAAGGTAGGGGTGGTATACAGAAGATAGCCCTATTTGTTAAAATACCAAGTCAATATTATGGCAAGAACAGCTCAAATAAGCAAAGAGAAACGACAGTCCATCATTACTTGAAGACATGAAGGTCAGTCAATCTGGAACATGTCAAGAACTTTTAAAGTTTCTTTAAGTGCAGTCGCAAAAACCATCAAGCGTTATGATGAAACTGGCTCTCATGAGGACCGTCACAGGAAAGGAAGACCCAGAGTTACCTCTGCTGCAGAAGATAAGTTCATTAGAGTTAACTGCACCTCAGATTGCACCTTAAATGCTTCACAGAGTTCAAGTAACAGACACATCTCAACATCAACTGTTCAGAGGAGACTGCGTGAATCAGGCCTTCATGGTCGAATTGCTGGAAAGAAACCACTACTAAAGGACACCAATAAGAAGAAGAGACTTGCTTGGGCCAAGAAACACGAGCAATGGACATTAAACCGGTGGAAATCTGTCCTTTGGTCTGATGAGTCCAAATTTGAGATTTTTGGTTCCAACCGCTGTGTCTTTGTGAGACGCAGAGTAGGTGAACGGATGATCTCCGCGTGTGGTTCCCACCGTGAAGCATGGAGGAGGAGGTGTGATGGTGTGGGGGTGCTTTGCTGGTGACACTATCTGTGATTTATTTAGAATTCAAGGCACACTTAACCAGCATGGCTACCATAGCATTCTGCAGCGATACGCCATCCCATCTGGTTTGCGCTTAGTGGGACTATCATTTGTTTTACAACAGGACAATGACCCAAAACACACCTCCAGGCTGTGTAAGGGCTATTTGACCAAGAAGGAGAGTGATGGTGCGGCATCAGATGACCTGGCCTCCACAATCACCTGACCTCAACCCAACTGAGATGGTTTGGGATGAGTTGGACGGCAGAGTGAAGGAAAAGCAGCCAACAAGTGCTCAGCATATGTGGGACCTCCTTCAAGACTGTTGGAAAAGCATTCCTCATTAAGCTGGTTGAGTGAATGCCAAGAGTGTGCAAAGCTGTCATCAAGGCAAAGGGTGGCTACTTTGAAGAATATAAAATCTAAAATATATTTCATAGTTTTGATGTCTTCACTATTATTCTACAATGTAGAAAATTGTAAAAATAAAGAAAAACCCTTGAATGAGTAGGTGTGTCCAAACTTTTGACTGTTACTCTATATGCAGAAGCACACACCGAAATACCCACACCCACATGACACTTCCGCAAATATGTATACAGGATACACACAAACAAGTGAAGGCTAAGTATTCAGATCCCTTCACTTTGTTACGTTACCGCTTTATTCTAAAATGGATTAAATTGTTTTTTTCCCTCCTCAATATACACACAATACCCCATAATGACAAAGCAAAAAATGGATTACAAATAAAACACTGAAATATCACATTTACATAAGTATTCAGATCCTTTACTCTGTACTTTGTTGAAGCACCTTTGGCAGCGATAACAGCCTGGAGTCTGCTTGCGTATGACGCTACAAGCTTGGCACACCTGTATTTGGGGGGTTTCTCCCATTCTTCTCTGCAGATCCTCTCAAGCTCTGTCAGGTTGGATGGGGAGCGTCGCTGCACAGCTATTTTCAGGTCTCTCCAGAGATGTTCGATCGGGTTCTGTCTGGGCTCTGGCTGGGCCACTCAAGGACATTCAGAGACTTGTCCCAAAGCCACTCCTGCGTTGTCTTGGCTCTGGAGCAGGTTTTCATCAAGGATCTCTCTGTACTTTGCTCCGTTCATCTTTCCCTCGATCCTGACTAGTCTCCCAGTCCCTGCCGCTGAAAAACATCCTCACAGCATGATGCTGCCACCACCATGCTTCACCGTAGGGATGGTATTGGCCAGGTGATGAGCGGTGCCTGGTTTCCTCCAGACGTGACGCTTGGCATTCAGGCCAGAGTTCAATCTTGGTTTCATCAGACCAGAGAATCTTGTTTCTCATGGTCTGATAGTCCTTTAGGTGCATTTAGGCAAACTCCAAGCGGGCTGTCATGTGCCTTTTCCTAAGGAGTGGCTTCCGTTTGGCCACTCTACCATAAAGGCCTGATTGGTGTAATGCTGCAGAGATGGTTGTCCTTCTGGAAGGCTCTCCCATCTCCACAGAGGAACTCTGGAGCTCTGCAGAGTAACCATGTCAGTAATCTTCTCCCCCGATTGCTCAGTTTGGCCGGCGGCCAGCTCTAGGAAGAGTGTTGGTGGTTCCAAACTTCTTCCATTTAAGAATGACGGAGGCCACTGTATTCTTGGGGACCTTCAATGCTGCAGACATTTTTTGGTACCCTTCCCCAGATCTGTGCATCGACATAATCCTGTCTTGGAGCTCTACGGACAATTCCTTCGACTTCATGGCTTGGTTTTTGCTCTGACATGCACTGCCAACTCTGGGACCTTATATAGACAAGTGTGTGCCTTTCCAAATCATGTCCAATCAATTGAATTTACCACAGGTGTACTCCAATCAAGTTGTAGAAACATCTCAAGGATGATCAATGGAAACAGGATGCACCTGAGCTCAATTTCGAGTCTCATACAAAGGGTCTGAATACTTATGTAAATAAGGTTTTTTATTTTTTATAAATTTGCAACAATTTGTAAAAACCTGCTTTCACTTTGTCATTATGGGATATTGTGTGCAGATTGATGAGGATTTTTTATTTATTTAATCCATTTTAGAATAAGGCTGTAACGTAACAAAATGTCGAAAAAGTCAAGGGGTCTGAATACTTTCCGAATGCACTGTATACCATACGTACAGTGGGGAAAAAAAGTATTTAGTCAGCCACCAATTGTGCAAGTTCTCCCACTTAAAAAGATGAGAGAGGCCTGTAATTTTCATGATAGGTACACGTCAACTATGACAGACAAATTGAGAAAAAGAATTCCAGAAAATCACATTGTAGGATTTTTTATGAATTTATTTGCAAATTATGGTGGAAAATAAGTATTTGGTCACCTACAAACAAGCAAGATTTCTGGCTCTCACAGACCTGTAACTTCTTCTTTAAGAGGCTCCTCTGTCCTCCACTCGTTACCTGTATTAATGGCACCTGTTTGAACTTGTTATCAGTATAAAAGACACCTGTCCACAACCTCAAACAGTCACACTCCAAACTCCACAATGGCCAAGACCAATGAGCTGTCAAAGGACACCAGAAACAAAATTGTAGACCTGCACCAGGCTGGGAAGACTGAATCTGCAATAGGTAAGCAGCTTGGTTTGAAGAACTCAACTGTGGGAGCAATTATTAGGAAATGGAAGACATACAAGACCACTGATAATCTCCCTCGATCTGGGGCTCCACGCAAGATCTCACCCCGTGGGGTCAAAATGATCACAAGAACGGTGAGCAAAAATCCCAGAACCATACGGGGGGACCTAGTGAATGACCTGCAGAGAGCTGGGACCAAAGTAACAAAGCCTACCATCAGTAACACACTACGCCGCCAGGGACTCAAATCCTGCAGTGCGAGACGTGTCCCCCTGCTTAAGCCAGTACATGTCCAGGCCCGTCTGAAGTTTCCTAGAGTGCATTTGGATGATCCAGAAGAGGATTGGGAGAATGTCATATGGTCAGATGAAACCAAAATAGAACTTTTTGGTAAAAACTCAACTCGTCGTGTTTGGAGGACAAAGAATGCTGAGTTGCATCCAAAGAACACCATACCTACTGTGAAGCATGGGGGTGGAAACATCATGCTTTGGGGCTGTTTTTCTGCAAAGGGACCAGGACGACTGATCCGTGTAAAGGAAAGAATGAATGGGGCCATGTATCGTGAGATTTTGAGTGAAAACCTCCTTCCATCAGCAAGGGCATTGAAGATGAAACGTGGCTGGGTCTTTCAGCATGACAATGATCCCAAACACACCGCCCGGGCAATGAAGGAGTGGCTTCGTAAGAAGCATTTCAAGGTCCTGGAGTGGCCTAGCCAGTCTCCAGATCTCAATCCCATAGAAAATCTTTGGAGGGAGTTGAAAGTCCGTGTTGCCCAGCGACAGCCCCAAAACATCACTGCTCTAGAGGAGATCTGCATGGAGGAATGGGCCAAAATACCAGCAACAGTGTGTGAAAACCTTGTGAAGACTTACAGAAAACGTTTGACCTGTGTCATTGCCAACAAAGGGTATATAACAAAGTATTGAGAAACTTTTGTTATTGACCAAATACTTATTTTCCACCATAATTTGCAAATAAATTCATTAAAAATCCTACAATGTGATTTTCTGGATTTTTTTCCTCATTTTGTCTGTCATAGTTGACGTGTACCTATGATGAAAATTACAGGCCTCTCTCATCTTTTTAAGTGGGAGAACTTGCACAATTGGTGGCTGACTAAATACTTTTTTCCCCCACTGTATGTACGCATATCAAGCATGCAATTAGCTACGTTAAATGGCGATCCTCCTGCCTACTTGCATCGAGTTTCTAATTGCGGGGCTGCACATGTCTGCGTATTTTAGCTACGCAACTATGCAGGATCGCCATTTTGCCTAGCTTATTGTAGTTCTTGCGTTGAATACTGCGTGGGATGTAAATTAAGGCTTAACACATTCAGACTGAAAAGCTCTTACCCCCTGTTGCGGCTGGGCCTGTGTTAATGTTGCAGGCTGGGTCTGTGTTAATGTTGCAGGCTGGGCCTGTGTTAATGTTGCAGGCTGGGTCTGTGTTAATGTTGCAGGCTGGGTCTGTGTTCATGTTGCAGGCTGGGCCTGTGTTCATGTTGCAGGCTGGGCCTGTGTTCATGTTGCAGGCTGGGCCTGTGTTCATGTTGCAGGCTGGGCCTGTGTTAATGTTGCAGGCTGGGCCTGTGTTACTGTTGCAGGCTGGGCCTGTGTTACTGTTGCAGGCTGGGCCTGTGTTAATGTTGCAGGCTGGGCCTGTGTTAATGTTGCAGGCTGGGCCTGTGTTAAACTTGCAGGCTGGGCCTGTGTTAATATTGCAGGCTGGGCCTCTGTTAATACTGCAGGCTGGGCCTCTGTTCTTTTAATACATTATTTTAGCAGATTGAACTATCACAGTGGTTATGCTAGCATGTTGCACTTTGCAGGTACACAGACAAACACACACGCACGAAAGCACGCACTCTCCCACACACATTATGCACAAGTGACATGTTAGGCCAGAAAACCTCTTAGCCTCAGTAGCAGGCTGGGCCTCTGTTAATAAAATATAATGAGGATTTAGGGGATACATTTAACTAACATGAGTTGTTAAGCATGATGCACCTTGTACACATTTATAGAGACAAATACACCACGCACGCACACGCACACACACACACACACTCTCTGTTCAAGTGGGCCCCGTGTAGCTCAGCTGGTAGAGCATGGCGCTTGCAACGCCAGGGTTGTTGGTTCGATTCCCACGGGGGGCCAGTATGAAAATGTATGCACTCACTAACTGTAAGTCGCTCTGGATAAGAGCATCTGCTAAATGACTAAAATGTAAAAATGTAAATGACACCCTAGGTCAGAAAAGCTCTTACCATCTATAACAGGCTGTTAACGAAAATGATACGATTTTAGGCAGGGTGTGAAATAACTTAGTAATGCTAGCATGATGCACCAGACACCCATACATCAACATACACTCACACAGGTAACACATTCACTAACATGACTAGTAATGCTAGCATGATGCACATTGCACACACACTCTGTACAAGTAACACATCCAGCCAGAAAAGCTTACCCTCTGGAGCAGGCTGGGCCTCTGTTAATGAAAATTATAAGATTTTAATGTTAGCATGATGTAACTTGTACACACAAACAGGGCCGGCTCCAGGCATAAGAGACAAAAGCGGTCACTTAGGGCCTCAGGCCGCTAGGGGGCCCCCAAACCCCCTCCCCCAAATAAAACTCAGTCGGGGTCTCAACTTACTGTTGAATAATAGAATACAAGGTGCAAGTTCGACATTTTTCTCTTGTTATGTCAGTCACTCAATATGCCATATCAGCTAACAACTTTTAGATTGGTAAATTAGTCTAGCCAGCTATCTAAACTTGTAGTAATCATGGCCGAATACCGACCGGTCACGCAGGGCATGTGCCCAGAGGCTCTGAACTCCAGGGGCCCCCATTGATTTTGTTAGTCAACCAAATCTCGCTCAGGGCCCCCAACAGGCTAGAGCCGGTCCTGCACACAAACAAACACACTTATACAAGTGACACATTAGGCCAGAAAAGCTCTTACCATCTGTAACACCATCTGTTAATGAAAATGATCAGATATTAAGCAGGGCATTAATTGAGCATGAGTATAATTAGAATTTAGAATGAAAAACTGTTTTGTCCATTTGTAAAGCTAGCATGATGCACCTTATACACACATATCCACACATACATAAACACATACAGTCACACAGGTACACTTCCACATAATAGTATGCGCACACATACAAGTAACACATTCAGCTAGAGAAGCACTTACCCTCTGCAGCAGGCTGGTTTTAGGGGATGAACTGAATAAGTAGTATTGCACCTTGTAAGCATTCACACAGACAAACACACACACACACTCACACCCACATTCCGTACAAGTGACATGTTAGGCCAGAAAAGCTCTTACCCTCTATAGCAGACCTGGCTTCTGCCAAGAAAATTAAGGGCTTTTAGAAGAGGAACTTGAGTAATTGCTGAGTAAATATGGCATGATTTACACACACACACACACCTGTTCATACAGAATGCTATCTTTGTACATTGCATACACTCACGTAAGTATCACATTCAGCCAGAAAAGCTCTTACCCTTTATTACAGGTGGCTCTTCTGCCAATATAAATAAGAGGGTTTAAGTGAGAGGAACCGGACTTAAATATTGAGTAGAGCTGCCTTACATGATGCAATATGAACTCACACATAGGGTACACATACGCAACTAACACATTTAGCCAGAAAAGCTCTTACCCTCCTTAACAGGTTCGACCTCTGTCTACACTACCGGTCAAAAGTTTTAGAACACCTACTCATTCAAGGGTTTTTCTTTATTTTTACTATTTTCTACATTGTAACTACATCAAAACTATTAAATACCACATATGGAATCATGTAGTAACCAAAAAAGTGTTAAACAAATCAAAATATATTTTATATTTGAGATTCTTCAAATAGCTACCCTTTGCCTTGATGACAGCTTTGCACACTCTTGGCATTCTCTCAACCAGCTTCATGAGGCAGTCACCTGGAATGCATTTCAATTAACAGGTGTGCCTTCTTAAAAGTTAATTTGTGGAATTTCTTTCCTTCTTAATGCGTTTGAGCCAATCAGTTGTGTTGTGAGGATAGCCCTATTTGGTAAAAGACCAAGTCCATATTGTGGCAAGAACAGCTCAAATAAGCAAAGAGAAATGATAGTCCATCATTACTTTAAGACATGAAGGTCAGTCAATACGGAAAAGTTCAAGAACTTTGAAAGTTTCTTCAAATGCAGTCGCAAAAACCATCAAGCGCTATGATGAAACTGGCTCTCATGATGACCGCCACAGGAATGGAAGACCCAGAGTTACCTCTGCTGCAGAGGATAAGTTCATTAGAGTTACCAGCCTCAGAAATTGCAGCCCAAATAAATGCTTCACAGAGGTCAAGTAACAGACACATCTCAACATCAACTGTTCAGAGGAGACTATGTGAATCAGGCCTTTATGGTCGAATTGCTGCAAAGAAACCACTACTAAAGGACAACTATAAGAAGAAGAGACTTGCTTGGGCCAAGAAACTCGAGCAATGGACATTAGACCGCTGGAAAATGTGTCCTTTCGTCTGGAGTCCAAATTTGAGATTTTTGGTTCCAACCGCCGCGTCTTTGTGAGGCGCAATGTGGGTGAACGGATGATCTCCGCATGTGTAGTTCCCACCGTAAAGCATGGAGGAGGAGGTGTTATGGTGTGGGGGTGCTTTGCTGGTGACACTGTCTGTGATTTATTTAGAATTCAAGGCACACTTAACCAGCATGGCTACCACAGCATTCTGCAGAGATACACCATCCCATCTGGTTTGTGCTTAGTGGGACTATAATTTATTTTTCAACAGGACAATGACCCAACACACCTCCAGGCTGTGTAAGGGCTATTTGGAGAGTGATGGAGTACTGTATCAGATGACCTGGCCTCCACAATCCCCCGACCTGAGTCGGACCGCAGAGTGAAGGAAAAGCAGCCAACAAGTGCTCAGCATATGTGGGAACTCCTTCAAGACTGTTGGAAAAGCATTCCAGGTGAAAACCCTTGAATGAGTAGGTGTTCTAAGACTTTTGACCAGTAGTGTATACAATGACAGAATTTCAGTGAGATGAACTAGACTGTACCAAACGGACTGAGTCTGTTGTAGGTTCTTAATTTGATCCCTCTTTTGTTGATCAGAATTTTCCTGCACGGCAGGAAATGCAAACTTGTAGCGTATTCAAGGTTTAAAAAGCCTTCTAAAGTTTGTAATTTCCACTTTAAAATGTCAGACTTGATTTGCCCTAACATCAAATGTATCAACCCCTACAAAAAATATCCATTAATTATAATCAACATAATAATTCACATTTCCTGTTACTGCAGGATTATTTTCCTGCTGTAGCGATCTGGCTCAAATTAAGATTCCTCACACACACACATACAACTACTCGTATACCCACAAGCAAATACCTCCACCATCTCTCTGATGAACCGTAGATAACACACTGACTTCAACTTAATGCTGTGTGTATACTATATACTGTAAAAATAAAAATAAAAGATGTTGATTCAATATAAAATTGCTTTTTGTTGTGAGTTTGCTCAATAACATTTTTGTTGAGCAAACTCACAATCCTATTGCAGCTGGTTGTTTTACAAATGTACGTTGAATCAACATTTTTTTTTTTTGTGTACACACACATGAACACGCACAATAAATAATAATACCACACCCCATACACACACACACAATAAATATAATACCACACCCCATACACACACGCACAATAAATAATAATACCACACACGCACAATAAAATAAAGTAAAAAACTGTTTGATGTCTTCTGTGCCTATATGAATGTACCCTACGATGTAACTGTAATGATGAGATAGATGTTCTTCTTCTTTGTTTTTATATTTTATCTCGCTGTGTTCAACCGTGTTGGATATTTCCTAGCCATCTTGTTTCAAGAGGACCACAATGGAAATAAGTCCCAGACTTTATTGTGTGTTATCCTCAGTGATTTTACTCATGGCTTTTTCAAGTTCTATGTGTGCTTGTTTTTTTTAACACACTCCAGTGCTTGCCAAAATAACCCACATAACAAGCATAACCTCAACCTTAACATAGGTAGCTCTTACTAACTGATTAAACTGTTATCTCGGGTAATAAAAATAATAATTAGTAATATATCATTTAAATGAATATAGTTTGTTTTTTCAGGTATAAACCAGTAGGAAATTGTGATAGCAGTGAATATAAACATGTGTGAAGCCTAAGTTAAGTGTACTGGCATGCTATCTGATCAACACTGTCGTGGTGCGTGGTGAGAATCATGCATGGCCACTCTCAGTCTCATCCCCACAGAAAGCTACTTCTGTGATTGGTCTTAGAGGCCTTACCATGATCCTCCGCTGGTTTCGCTGAATGAGGGAAAACAGTTAACCGACATTACATTGGAATGATGACGGGATGATTATGCCCTACTGACTCTAACACAACTAACAAAAACACACACAAAGGGACACAGGTTAACACACACACACACACACATGCTCTGTTCTCACCCACCCTTATCTGGCAAAAAATAAAAAGGAGAAAAATAAAATCAGACATATTGATTTTAGTATAGGCCTAAGAATTCACTGAAGTATTTCAAGTATCAGGATTTGTCATCCATTTGTCATGAGTGGACTCACCAGCAGGTGCTGCTGCAGCCTTATCTGTCTTGGCCGCTACAATTGAAGGACAAACATATACAATAATTAATTGTTACATCCTGAGTGACATAAGTTTTCATCAGTTGTATGTAGAGGTTCTGTAAAGAGAGCAAGGGTTAGATTCCAACCATACCATCTCGAAAACATCATGGACCATTAAACTTACAATATAGTTAATATAATATAAAATAATCACAGCTGTGAATTACCAATATTCGACTCCACACTGTGCAAACATGCATACATACAAACATTCACAAATGATTTGAATGCACATATATTATGTAGAAGTCTAGATATGCATAATCCACGCCTGCACACAGCACTGTAGTGTAAATTCTGAATGTTGATACATTAATGCATTCCCATTTACAATGTACATACAATATTATATCGGTACTTAGACACATAACACATAATTTCATACAATACACAAATACACATTTTTATGTAACCACAGAGGAGTTGCACATTCACTCAACCTTGCTTTGTGCAGTTCTTACCAATTTCTTCAGGCTCTGCCTCTGGCAAAGAAAGAGTATTGGAATTGGAGTCAAAGTAAAGTACACTGTATATGGAAACCAAGATTCGCATTTATTGGGATGACTCATGTACTGGAGGCAGCTCTGCCATGTAGTCACTAGCTGGCACAGCCACAAAGTCATAAAATCAGATTTTAAACCTAACCCTAACCTTAACAACACTGCTAACCTTATACCAAACCCTAACCTTAAAATGAATTTTGACTTTGCAGCTGGCCCATTTAGTGGAAATCGCTAAATTTTGCCCCCAGGACAAGATTAATCCCAATAAACATCAACCTGCTCTAGAAACAGTGGCTACTGTGTGTATATTATTGATAGAGATAGATAGTTTTGAAGAGAAGATCATGAAGAATAATGTGACTGAAAAATATGAAAGAACACAGCCTCAAGACTAAGATGCTTTTGATAGGGTTTAAGACCATCAAAGTACTAATATCTGAGATCTACAATACTGCCACAAGGGTGCCTAATGAATGTAGAGATTAAGACTTAGTTACTGCAAAACAAACTGAACCACACAGTAACGGTAATGATCTCTGGCTCAAACTCTGGCAGGACACATGGATCTGCCATCCAAAGCTATAATTTGTACAGACAGTGTCCTTGTTCAGAGCACCTGTTAAAGTGATAACAGAAATAGTCTCAGTGCCTTGGGATTTGTAGTCAGCAAAATCTATTAAACAACCCAACCACAGAATTTAGAACATCAACCAGGTCTCCCGAACCATCCCCATCTGATCAATCACAACTGACTTTGCAGAACTATTGTCCCATGAGTGCAATTCTGAGATTTCAGCCTTGGCCTTGGCACTCTGGTTGTTTTGCATGACCCTGGCTGTGTTCTCAGTGTTGGCATACTGAGCAGCCGACACGTCTATTTTTGATAAGGTTTGTTTTTCAGGCAGCAATCTGTTAACGGTTCTCAGCACATGTAGTTTTAGCCCTGGCAACACCCACCGTCTTAGGTCTCGAGGGGTCTTTGACGCACAGGGCATTAAATGGTATCTTTAGCCCAGGTTCCGGGCCTTTGCAGCAGGCCCAGTTCATAGATGGAAGGTAAGTGGGTCAGTGAATTTCTGGTGCTCCATTCGCTGCTCAGTCCACTGTTGTTGACTAGGATGGGAGTTATGCACCATAGAGAACATGCCATGAGACGGTAAGCCCCGATGACAAGGCCTTGTGTCCAAAGCTGGCACAAAGGATTTGTTAAACCACCCATCATGACATTGTTAAAGGACAGGAGAAATATGGAACATGTAGTAACTGCACGGTCTCCTCTGTGACAACAGTGTAGAAGTCAGCAATCAAAATGACAAATCCTGTCCCTATACTACAGTATGTTCCAGGATGGTGGTTAACAGTAAATTGATAGATGAGACCATCCCTAGATTCCACTGCTATTTGCACTGCCCCCCCACCCCATCCTTTGTACGCTGCTGCTACTCTGTTAATTATTTATGCATAGTCACTTTAACTCTACCCACATGTACATATTACCTCAACTACCTCAACTAGCCGGTGCCCCCGCACATTGACTCTGCAACGGTACCCCCCTGTATATATAGCCTCCCTACTGTTATTTTATTTTACCTCTGCTCTTTTTTTTCTCAACACTTTTTTTGTTGTTGTTTTATTTTTACTTTTTTTGTTAAAAATAAATGCACTGTTGGTTAAGGGCTGTAAGTAAGCATTTCACTGTGATGTCTGCACCTGTTGTATTCGGCGCATGTGACCAATAAAATTTGATTTGATTTGATTTGATAAATAAGATGGGTTCAGATACTATAAAAACAGGCCGGAATTTGACAAGTAATTGTCTTTGGTCAGACCAACACCGAACCCCTTCTCTCCTTCAGGCCTTCAGCCCAGTTTGGCTAAGGCTTATCTCTGGTTACGACCTGTCAGCACTCTCTCTATCACAGGCCGGCTCAGTGTCTCTCTATCTGCCGTACTCATACCAAAAGTTCTAAGTACAGAGCTAAGTCAGAGCAACCCCGACCCTTGAACCTCAGCGCTAAAGTTAATGCACAGTGATATGCACACAGTCAATGTGTAACGTATCCATCCCTGTTCTTATGGTTAGTCTTGGTCATTTACGGTCTTATTCTCAATATACTGTACCTTCACATGGTAGATTTCCCTCTTTCTTGTCCTCCATCTTTTTTTATTCACTCCTAATACTCTCGTCTCACGTTCCCCGTCTTTTCTTTCCCTTACTGTCTGCTTTGTTTGATTTCTCTTGTCTTTCCATTTCTATCTTTTGTGGTTCCATAAGACTGTGTCCACTGGGCTTTTATGGTGTTAAACCTCTCTATTCATACTGGACTTATCCACTTCTCCAAGGAGAGAGAGAGAGAGCGAGAGCGAGAAAGAGAGAAAGAGAGAAAAGAAGAGAGAGAGAGAGCGAGAGCGAGAAAGAGAGAAAAGAAGAGAGAGAGAGAGCGAGAGCGAGAAAGAGAGAAAAGAAGAGAGAGAGAGAGAGAGAGAGAGAGAGAGAGACAGAGAGAGAGAGAGAGAGAGAGAGAGAGAGAGAGAGAGAGAGAGAGAGAGAGAGAGAGAGAGAGAGAGAGAGAGAGAGAGAGAGAGAGAGAGAGAGAGAGAGAGAGAGAGAGAGAGAGAGATATGAGATAAAGTGAGAAGGAGCAAGAGGGAGAGGTAAATGAGAAAGGCCATCAAGGGTCAGGTCCATCAGATATGGTCATGGGAAAGATGGATACTATGGTGTACATTTAACAAATATCATGACTCTGCTGCCCCATCACTGTCAAGCCTTCCTCTAAATACAGTTGAAGTCGGAAGTTTACATACACTTAGGTTGGAGTCATTAAAACTAGTTTTTCAACCACTCCACACATTTCTTGTTAACAAACTATAGTTTTGGCAAGTCGGTTAGGACATCTACTATGTGCATGACACAAGTACTTTTTCCAACAATTGTTTACAGATTATTTCATTTATAATTCACTGTATTACAATTCCAGTGGGTCAGAAATTTACATACACTAAGTTGACTGTGCCTTTAAACAGCTTGGAAAATTCCAGAAAATTATGTCATGGCTTTAGAAGCTTCTGATAGGCTAATTGACATCATTTGAGTCAATTGGAGGTGCACCTGTGGATGTATTTGAAGGCCTACCTTCAAACTCAGTGCCTCTTTGCTTGTCATCATGGGAAAATCTAAAGAAATCAGCCAAGACCTCAGAAAACAAATTGTAGACCTCTACAAGTCTGGTTCATCCTTGGGAGCAATTTCCAAACGCCTGAAGGTACAGTGGGGAGAACAAGTATTTGATACACTGCCGATTTTGCAGGTTTTCCTACTTACAAAGCATGTAGAGGTCTGTAATTTTTATCATACGTACACTTCAACTGTGAGAGACGGAATCTAAAAAGAAATCCAGAAAATCACATTGTATGATTTTTAAGTAATTAATTTGCATTTTATTGCATGACATAAGTATTTGATACATCAGAAAAGCAGAACTTAATATTTGGTACAGAAACCTTTGTTTGCAATTGCAGAGATCATACGTTTCCTGTAGGTCTTGACCAAGTTTGCACATACTGCAGCAGGGATTTTGGCCCACTCCTCCATACAGACCTTCTCCAGATCCTTCAGGTTTCGGGGCTGTCGCTGGGCAATACGGACTTTCAGCTCCCTCCAAAGAATTTCTATTGGGTTCAGGTCTGGAGACTGGCTAGGCTACTCCAGGACCTTGAGATGCTTCTTACGTAGCCACTCCTTAGTTGCCCTGACTGTGTGTTTCGGGTCGTTGTCATGCTGGAAGACCCAGCCACGACCCATCTTCAATGCTCTTACTGAGGGAATGAGGTTGTTGGCCAAGATCTCGCGATACATGGCCCCATCCATCCTCTCCTCAATACGGTGCAGTCGTCCTGTCCCCTTGTACTCATCCTTCTTCTTCCTCCAAACACGGCGAGTGGAGTTTAGACCAAAAAGCTCTATTTTTGTCTCATCAGACCACATGACCTTCTCCCATTCCTCCTCTGGATCATCCAGATGGTCATAGGCAAACTTCAGACGGGCCTGGACATGCGCTGGCTTGAGCAGGGGGACCTTGCGTGCGCTGCAGGATTTTAATCCATGACGGCGTAGTGTGTTACTAATGGTTTTCTTTGAGACTGTGGTCCCAGCTCTCTTCAGGTCATTGACCAGGTCCTGCCGTGTAGTTCTGGGCTGATCCCTCACCTTCCTCATGATCATTGATGCCCCATGAGGTGAGATCTTGCATGGAGCCCCAGACCGAGGGTGATTGACCGTCATCTTGAACTTCTTCAATTTTCTAATAATTGCGCCAACAGTTGTTGCCTTCTCACCAAGCTGCTTGCCTATTATCCTGTAGCCCATCCCAGCCTTGTGCAGGTCTACAATTTTATCCCTGATGTCCTTACACAGCTCTCTGGTCTTGGCCATTGTGGAGAGGTTGGAGTCTGTTTGATTGAGTGTGTGGACAGGTGTCTTTTATACAGGTAACGAGTTCAAACAGGTGTAGTTAATACAGGTAATGAGTGGAGAACAGGAGGGCTTCTTAAAGAAACACTAACAGGTCTGTGAGAGCCGGAATTCTTACTGGTTGGTAGGTGATCAAATACTTATGTCATGCAATAAAATGCAAATTAATTACTTAAAAATCATACAATGTGATTTTCTGGATTTTTGTTTTAGATTCCGTCTCTCGCAGTTGAAGTGTACCTATGATAAAAATTACAGACCTCTACATGCTTTGTAAGTAGGAAAACCTGCAAAATCGGCAGTGTATCAAATACTTGTTCTCCCCACTGTATACTCTCAGCTCTCTCCCCCTCTACTTCTCCCTATCTCTCTCTCTCTTTTTGAAGGGTAACCTCTGTGGAATGTTCTTAATCTCTCTTGACATTTCCCCCTCTTCCTTCTCTATGTGTGCTTCTCCTCCCTCAGATACAGTAGTAAGCCACATATAGTCTTCTGCCATGTGTGGCCTCATTTTATTAATGACTTTCAAAGGCTCAATCTTTGAAGTGTTCGCTAATTTCAGCACTGATCCAGGCCACAATGTACACTACCAGTCAAAAGTTTGTTCACACCTACTCATTCAAGGGTTTTTCTTAATTTTTACTATTTTTTACATTGTAGAATAATAGTGAAGACATCAAAACTATGAAATAACACATATGGAATCATGTAGTAACCAAAAAAGTGTTAAACAAATCAAAATATATTTTATGTTTGAGATTCTTCAAATAGCCACCCTTTGCCTTGATGACAGCTTTGCACACTCTTGGCATTCTCTCAACCAGCTTCATGAGGTAGTCACCTGGAATGCATTTCAATTAACAGGTGTGCCTTAAAAGTTAATTTGTGGAATTTCTTTACTTCTTAATGCGTTTGAGCCAATCAGTTGTGTAGTGACGCGGTAGGGGGGGTATACAGAAGATAACCCTATTTGGTAAAAGACCAAGTCCATATTATGGCAAGAATAGCTCAAATAAGCAAAGAGAAATGACAGTCCATCATTACTTGAAGACATGAAGGTCAGTCAATACGGAAAGTTCATGAACTTTGAACGTTTCTTCAAGTGCAGTCGCAAAAACCATCAAGAGCCATGATGAAACTGGCTCTCATGATGACTGCCACAGGAATGGAAGACCCAGAGTTACCTCTGCTGAGGAGGATAAGTTCATTAGAGTTACGAGCCTCAGAAATTGCAGCCCAAATAAATGCTTCAAAGAGTTCAAGTAACAGACACATCTCAACATCAACTGTTCAGAGGGGACTGTGTGAATCAGGCCTTCATGGTCGAATTGCTGCAAAAAAAAACACTACTAAAGGAAACCAATAAGAAGAAGAGACCTGCTTGGGCCAAGAAACACGAGCAATTGACATTATACTGGTGGAAATGTGTCCTTTGGTCTGGAGTCCATATTGGAGATTTTTGGTTCCAACCGCCGTGTTTTTGTGAGACGCAGTGTGGGTGAACGGATGATCTCCGCATGTGTAGTTCCCACCATAAAGCATGGAGGAGGAGGTGTTACAGTGAGGGAAAAAAGTATTTGAAGGAGGTTCTCACCCAAGATTTGATGGTACATGGCCCCGTCCATCGTCCCTTTGATGCGGTGAAGTTGTCCTGTCCCCTTAACAGAAAAACACCCCCAAAGCATAATGTTTCCACCTCCATGTTTGACGGTGGGGATGGTGTTCTTGGGGTCATAGGCAGCATTCCTCCTCCTCCAAACACGGCGATTTGAGTTGATGCCAAAGAGCTCCATTTTGGTCTCATCTGACTCATCTCATCTCAAGAATCTCAAATATAAAATATATTTTGATTTGTTTAACAATTATTTGGTTACTACATGGTTCCATATGTGTTATTTTATAGTTTTGATGTCTTCACTATTATTCTACAATGTAGAAAATAGTAAAAATAAAGAATAGGTGTGTAGGTGTGTCCAAACTTTTGACTGGTACTATATATAAATTAGCAAGAGTTGTCTTAGAGTTGAATCTGTGATATCTTGCAAAGAACATACGTTTGTTTTATCGTATAATTAGAGTTCTATATTTTAGGCCTTTTGGTAATGCATCTACAGTATGCTTGGTGAGGATTCCTTTCCCTTAGGCCAATGTTAGAGGGCTTCTGAAATACCTGCCTATAGGCTCTTTAACACGTCTACAACCGTGAGTTAAAGGCAACAGTGAACGTGTTAACTAGAGACTGAGACCAGGGGGCCCCACTCTGACTAGGTCCCATTGGTTGCATGTTCTCCCATGTTGTGTTTATGGCGCTTGGTGCCCCTCACACAACCTACAGACATGTGACATACGTGTGACATACAGTGCATTCGGAAAGTATTCAGACCCCTTGACTTTTTCCACATTATTCTAAAATTGATCAAATTGTTTTTTTCCCTCATCAATCTACACACAATAACCCATAATGACAAAGCAAAAACAGGTTTTTAGACATTTTTGCAAATGGGTCGTTGTACAGTTGAGGTGAATCTTCGCCCCAGTCTGAGGTCCTGAGCGCTCTGGAGAAGGTTTTCATCAAGGATCTCTCTGTACTTTGCTCCGTTCATCTTTCCCTCAATCCTGACTAGTCTCCCAGTCCCTGCCACTGAAAAACATCCCCACAGCATGATGCTGCCACCACCATGCTTCATCGTAGGGATGGTGCCAGGTTTCGTCCAGACGTGAAGCTTGGGATTCAAATAGTTAAATCTTGGTTTCATCAGACCAGAGAATCTTGTCTCTCATGGTCTGAGAGTCTTTAGG
Organism: Coregonus lavaretus; assembly: GCF_964263955.1. Taxonomy (NCBI): domain Eukaryota; kingdom Metazoa; phylum Chordata; class Actinopteri; order Salmoniformes; family Salmonidae; genus Coregonus; species Coregonus lavaretus. The sequence goes on along the minus strand of NC_140015.1, from coordinate 24,490,269 downwards.
TGCCTTTTGGCAAAATCCAAGCGGGCTGTCATGTGCCTTTTACTGAGGAGTGGCTTCCGTCTGGCCACTCTACCATAAAGGTCAAAGGGTCTGAATACTTTCCGAATGCACTGTACATGTCTCATTACTCCTAACATTACTCACATGTTATGCTGCACACCCCAAAAAATCCTGCATATCAGTAGGGGAGAGTGGGTTAAGTTGAGACAAAGGGGTGAGTTGAGCCACCCTTGTTTATAGGAAACCATACACACAATTCATAATTTGACCAAATATTTAGGAAGAAGTCATCATTTCATGGAGTCTATGAAGGAAGAAACCACATGGAAAAAGTGGTAAGCAAGTTAGGTCCAAAAATGTGATTTTCACCAAGTCAAATGAATGTATTGTGTTAAGAGGTTTCATGATGCTTGTTTCTAAACCAAAGTAGATAATTTTAAGATTGTTCTATACATCAGTTGGGGTCTCTATAAGCTTCAATATGAGGACTTAAACCAGGCATGAAAGTGAATCCTTGTAGCTGTGTGGGCTAATAAAGACAAAATGTTTGTAAATGTATGTAGTATTGTAATTCAATCAGTAATTATTTTTCTAAGTGCAGAACCTACAGTACATACAGTATGTGATACAAATAGACTTACATCTTTATCTACACTTATCAGAATGTGCTTGTTTACCTATAAAAGTCACCATGGTATAATACGCAGGTTGGCATTTATCGTCATGAATCTTGCCCTGGAGGCAGCTCTGAAGAGTGGTCACTAGCTGGCACAGCCACAAAGTCATAAAATCTGATTTTAAACATAACCCTAACCTTAACCACACTGCTAACCCTAATGCCTAACTCTAACCTTAAATTACAACCAAAAAGCTCATTTTTAATTTTCATTAAGTTTTACGATACAGCTAATTTTGACTTTGCAGCTGGCCCATCTAGTGGAAAAAGCTCAGTTTTGCCTACGGGGCAAGATTCATGAAAATAAACGTCAACCTGCGTATAATGCAGGCATTTTCACATTTTCATAAATATATTCAACTATAGCACCAAGCGGGCATACTCACATAAGGACTCAAAGGGGAAATGTATATTCAAGGGGTCTATTTATACCACTGAGTGTGTGGTGGAGTATCAATGGTATTATTGGCATTTGGCGGGTATCCATGCTGGGGGCAGAGTGTGACTGATGGAGTTTCACCGTTTTATGATGAGGATGAAGAGAGTGATGCTTTTGGCAGCATGGGAGTACACTTAAGCCTCTGCTCTCTATATAGCTCCATCATTTGGTGGTTTTATTTGACAGTTCCGATGATATGAGTTATAGAGGTATATGTCATACAGTGGTTTCTAGACAAAGGGAGAAGGAGGGGGCATATTCTAAAGAGTAGTAGTAGGGGAGTAGGGAAGGTGGCATGGTGGAGGGAGAGTAATGTAAGTTGAATGAATACCATAACATATATGCAGGCCTATATTGCTGGCATCAGGTCTTGCTATGAAGAGCATTAATACCACTCTAATGTAGTAATTCTTTTTGGTTGTAACTTGGCGGAGGTTGTGGTGGGTCCCAGCCAGGTGTATTTGTTTCCACTGTGCAGTAGTTGTGCTGTGTAATCGCTGCAGCTGTCTTTTACCACAGCATGTGTGGGCTATAGTAGTCGCTGGGCTGGCAACTATAAATTCATCTGTTTAACGAACCACTTTCATGTTTTCCAACATGGCAACAGGAAGAGGTGGGAGGAGATTTACTAGGGTACTACAGTACTGAGGTAAGCCTGTAAGTGAACATAGGAAGGGAACCTGGGAGGGAACCTGGGAGGGTAGTATATCACGCTGTATTTTATCAGACAGTAATGATGATAAGAATTATAGCCTGTATGCATTCCTCTAGTGATGTCTCTCTCCGCTACCCCTCCCCCTGTCCGCTGGCACACGTGTGGGGTGAAGATTTATAGTGGAACAGCGGAGGAGAGAGGATGAGACATGGTAATAAGAGTGGTAGACAGGTAAAGGAAGACTGCAGGTGAGAGTTTATGGTATTGTCGTAAATATGGCCGAGTATTATAGAATGTCTTGTAAATAAAAAGCTTTCAACAAAAACCACTTTGGCAGAGAGGAAAATGACACCTCTCTTTAGGGAAGTGATATCTGCAGAATGGAATAAACGAGACCCCATAAATATCATCCCAAACTGTCCGCTATCTTTTCCATTCATCTCCATTCATTACCCTTCCCTCCGCATATCTCTCCGTGCCTTACCAGAGGGCGCTTAAAATAGGTCTGTCTCAAAGCGCAGAAAGAAACTTTTACATAAGAGGACATTACCAAATACTACTGCCAGTGTTCCTATCCGCCACAAAATGCTTACGGCGTGTTTATAAAGTCTCAGTTAATGACATATTAGAGCTTAACGGTTCACACTCTGATTGTAAACTCATCTGGCTCTCTGTTGACTCTGCATCTGTCTGTAATCCATCAAGCCAGAGCTGCATACCTGGGGGGGCATGGTGACGGCCCTGGTATGAGGTAATGCTATACTCACTGCCTCGGTTGCATGAGGGCGGGGTGTGGAAGAGGATGGAGGAGGCTCAGGAGACACCAGTCTTTCCCTGCCACTCTGCCCAGGCAGCAGGCACCAGTCCAGAAGAGGGGTGGAAAGGAGTGTGGGTTGAGGGGGTCAGTGGCGGTCGGTGCCATTTAAGATTAGGGAGGACAATTTAATGTTTTTATGAGCATGGCCTTAATTTTATTACAGTATATTGGATGACTGTCAGTCATATTCCAGTCACCCAGCTCAATGTAACATCGATATGTTTAGGCTACTACATGATATTCAAATTTGCCCTATACCCATCATGAGGTTGCTACAACCTAGCCTATAAATGAATGTTTATTACGTAGGTGCACAGGTCAAGAGACAAATAGGAGTAATCAAGGTGACAGACATTGACACATTCAATACCGCCTTGCACACTCTTGCCTACATCTAGCTGATCTAGGGTGTAATCATTAGTCCAAACAGTTTCAAAACGTTACGTTTTGCAACTAAAATTAGAGTTTTAAGAAACGTTTTGCAACAGAATTGGCTGAATGAATTCACCCCTGATCACACAGTTCACCTTCATACGCGCTCTCCTCCTCTCACATTTTCACTTCACTTGTGGACTTCAGTGCACAACACAACAGCTGTCTGTGACCAGGCGAAAAAACCTCTCCAAGCATCGTTGTCACCATATTAGCTAACGTCATAGTTAACATACACTACATGACCAAATGTATGTGGACACCTGCTCGTCGGACATCTCATTCCAAATTCATGAGCATTAATATGGAGTTGGTCCCCCCTTTGCTGCTATGACAGCCTCCACTCTTCTGGGAAGGCTTTCCACTAGATGTTGGAACATTGCTGCAGAGACTTGCTTCCATTCAGCCACAAGAGCATTAGTGAGGTCGGGCACTGATGTTGGGCGATTAGGCCTGGCTCGCAGACGGTGTTCCAATTCATCCCAAAGGTGTTCGATGGGGTTGAGGTCAGGGCTCTGTGTAGGCCAGTCAAGTTCTTCCACACCGATCTTGACAAACAATTTCTGTATGGACCTTGCTTTCTGCACGGGGGCTTTGTCATGCTGAAACAGGAAAGGGCCTTCCCCAAACTGTTGCCACAAAGTTGGAAGCACAGAATCATCAAGAATGTCGTTGTATGCTGTAGCGTTAAGATTTCCCTTCACTGGATCTAAGGGCCCAAGCCCGAACCATGAAAAACAGCCTCAGACCATTATTTCTCCTCCACCAAACTTTACAGTTGGAACTATGCATTCGGGCAGATAGCGTTCTCCTGGCATCCGCCAAACCCAGATTCGTCCCTCGGACTACCAGATGGTGAAGCGTGATTCATCATTCCAGACAACATGTTTCCACTGCTCCAGAGTCCAATGGCGGCGAGCTTTACACCAATCCAGCCGACGCTTGTGTGCGGCTGCTCGGCCATGGAAACCCATTTCATGAAGCTCCCGACGAACAGTTATTGTGCTGACGTTGCTTCCAGAGGCAGTTTGTAACTCGGTAGTGAGTGTTACAACCGAGGACAGACGATTTTTACGCGCTACACGCTTCAGCACTTGGCGGTCCCGTTCTGTGAGCTTGTGTGGCCTACCACTTCGCGGCTGAGCCGTTGTTGCTCCTAGATGTTTCCACTTCACAATAACAGCACTTACAGTTGACAGCTCTAGCAGGGCATACATTTGACGAACTGACTTGTTGGAAAGGTGGCATTCTATGACGGTGCCACGTTGAAAGTCACTGAGCTCTTCAGTACGGGCCATTCTACTGCCAATGTTTGTCTATGGAGATTTCATGGCTGTGTGCTCGATCACGCAGTAGTGTACCGCAAGCAGTTTAGCAGGTACACCGGTGGCTTACCTTGAATTGGAAGTGTTGGATAGCCTTAGCCAGCTAGCTAACATAAATATAATTCCTCTCTGTATACAATGAAATACAACAAAATCTCTCACTCTCTCTCTCTGCTGCTTCTCCTTCATTTTTGAAGAAATGAATTTGTTCAAATCTGTTCAACTATTGTCTTTCTCTCTCTTTGAGTCAACTACTCACCACATTTTATGCACTGCAGTGCTATAGCTAGCTGTAGCTTATGCTTTCAGCACTAGATTCATTCTCTGATCCTTTGATTGGATGGACAACATGTCAGTTCATGCTGCAAGAGCTCTGATAGGTGAGAGGATGTCCTCCAGAAGTTGTCATAATTACTGTATAAGTCTATGGAAGGGGGTGAGATCCATGAGCCTCCTAACTTTTGTATTGAAGTCAATGTACCCAGAGGAGGACAGAAAATAGCTGTCCTCTGGCTACACCATGGTGCTACCCTACAGAGTGCTGTTGAGGCTACCATAGACCTTCATTGTAAAACAGTGTGTTTTAATGAGTTATTTGGTGACGTGAATATATTTAGTATAGTTTTATCTAAAAAGGATCACTTTTAAATGTTTCACTATTTAAATTTTTATGAAATTCACTGAGTAGGATGGTTCTCCTGTCACGACTTCCGCCGAGGCTGCCTCCCCTGCTTGTTCGGGCAGGTTTCGGCGTTCGTAGTCACCGGCTTACTAGCTGCTGCCAATCCATTTATCATCACTCCACTAGTCTTGTCTAATTAATCACACACACCTGGTCCTTATCCCCAATTAATCATTGTATAAGTGTTCCCTCTGCTTCCTTGTCTGTGTGGGTGATTGTTTGTAGTGAGCTGTGTGTAGCTCGGTTGAGCTACCCTTACCTTGTTGTTGCCAGGGTAGATATTTCCCCTGTGCCTGAGTTTTGTTGACTGTTTATCGACGGAATAAACTTTTTGGATGCGTATTACTCTCCTGCGCCTGACTCCTTCTATCACACGCATCACACCTCCCCTCCCTCCTCTGAAGAGCCTCAACTGGAGGGGGTCATGAGAACGTAAACTTTCACTAATCAAATCCCCACCGCAAAACACGTTGGTGGGATATCATAACACTTTATTAGGGGCATTTCCCTGCACCATGCCCCTGCTCCAGACCCCAAAGGAGGGTGTAAAGATGCTGGTCTTTCACTGCATTACAGCGAATAATTAATTGTGTTATGTTCGCTCCCCCAATGAAGGGAAGCAGCGTCAACAAACAACTCTTCACCTGTTATCACCCCTCATATAGCCTGAGTGTAACTGATACCACGATGTGTCTCACAATCATATGCTGTATGTCCAAAACACAAGACATTCATGGCTATTCATTAATATCTCTGATAAAATATTCATATTTTCCACAACACTAGGTTGCCTTGGGTTGACCAAGTGCAGTTATTCCCTCTCTGGTCTGCTCAATCCCCATACTAAGGCTTCACACACAGGCATAGCCTCCTCCCCTAAGGCTGCAGAACTATTCTTAATGCTGTTTATTGGGAGGGCGGGGGGGGGGGGGGGGGGGGGGGGGGGGGGGGGGTGTCATATGAGCTGTGTGACCAACTGAAGGAAGAAGTAGGGGAGGGGAAGGCTCCGGGGCTGAGTTTAAGTTCAAAGGGGAGGGGGGGGAATGTAAGGGAGAGCAGTCTGGAGGATGGAATTAATGTGGTGACAGGAACACGATCTACATGGTGTCATGATGCTAGATTGGCAACACATGGCTGAGACGTAAGGAAATTGGGGTGGAATTACTCTGAGCCAGCCAGCCAGGCAGTATAAACAGGAATAACAGTGGTGAAATTAAGGGTGTGTAAGGTAAGGTAAAATAATTATAATTTCTATAGTTAATAGTCTATGGTAAGGATCCAAACAGGCCACACTAATCGGTTAGCCAGATGAAAGCGTTTAGCAGTAGAGGTGTAAGTGAAGTAGACAGGCAATCAGGGTCAGACAGATTGAGCCTCTGAGGTGCAGAGAAGTGATGTGAGGAGGTCACACCTGACATGTCATAACCCCCTCCGACACATCATCTCGTTCATCTTTCTCCCCTCATCTTATCGGTATGCTTTACTATGCTACTGCTCTACTCTGTTCTTCCACACTACACTCTTAGAAAAAAGAGTTCCAAAAGGGTTCTTCGGCTGTCCCCATAGGAGAACCCTTTTTGGTTCCAGGTAGAACCCTTTCGTGTTCCATGTAGAACCCTCTATAGAAAGGGTTCTACATGGAAAACCAAAAGGGTTCTACCTGCAACCAAAAAGGGTTCTTCAAATGGTTATCTTATGGGGACAGCCGAAGAACCCTTTAAGGTTCTAGATACACTCTTAGAAAAAAAGGTGCTATCTTCCCCCTCCCTCCCTCCCTCCCTCCCTCCCTCCCTCCCTGTTTGAGTCAGAGTCTCTCAAATTTCATGTTGCCATGTGATTTACAGTGCCTTAAGGTCACTGTTGAAAAGAGACCACAACATATTTTAGATCCCTGTCAGATAGACAAACATTACTACATACGGGCAATAAATTTCACTGACACTTATGGCAATGTTTTGTCAACAGATGCTGAGGCTGCAATGTATTCACAACTAATTCCATGCATACAAGACCTACGTATTGCTGGTGTTAATGCTGTCTGAGTATAGGCCTACAATGTACAAGTACTTGAACCTCTTTTCCCCCCATATCAACATTGGGGTCTATTACAGACATAGGGAGACTTTGTGGTGTAAAAGAGAACAGATCTGTGCAAATAATACCATCAACCTCATTATAATCTATAACCTCATTATAACAGATATGTGCTATTTTCGATAGTGTCAAATAGATGGTTTGTAGATGTTCAGTAGATCGATTATTTACCAACAACATTTTAACTAACTATCCACTCTAACCATAGACCTAACCTTAAACCTTATCCTAATGCTAATAATAATAAAAGTTCCAAACAAACTATTGAGATGAGATAGGCCTCTACCTTGCCACTGCCTGGACTCTCCACCATCACAAAAACAGACAGATTCTCACTATCTTTCCTGCCATCCACTTTTCTCTTTACCTCAGTCTACCTTCATAATGAATGCAACCTATGTTAATTCAGAAGATTTCTGATCTTTGAAATCATCACTTTGTCATGCTTATCGTAACATTTCCCAAATTGAGTCAACAGATACGGCAATAAACTTCATCTATTACTTTTGTGGACGCTATGGGGGTATAAAGCGCAGAAACAACGGCGTATCACATTATCAACAACATACTATCATACGTGGGGAACCAGCCTATGGGAGTAGTAGAGAGTCTGTTTCGGTCGATGACAGGAAGAACACCGACCAATATAGATAGTTCAAAGAGGACACTAGCTGTACAACAGTGTCGAAGCGTACGATGTGTATGACTTGCTTACCTGGCTTCTTGGCTTCGGGCATAGCTTCGATTGTGTGTCTCTATCTCTTCCTCTGACTGCGTCGCACTCCCTCCTTGTCTGTTAGTCTGTCTGCTTTTCCTCCTTCATCCCTTTTTATTCCCCCCTCCCTCTCCACTTCAGTCCCCCTCCCCAGGAAAAGGCTGTCAGATGACACCTAGAGGGGATCCAAGAGCTCTGAGGAAAGAAGGAAGGGGTAGAGGGTGAGGAGGAATGGAAGACACCAGAGAGGTGAATGGGGTTTGATGCAGTAATGAAGAGGGTGACCCTGCTGGAAACTGTTAATTGGTTAACTTGTTAGAGCAGGAGCCAGCCCATTAGCTAATTGATTGACACACCAATTAGCATTGATTGACAGGTTGATTGTCTGACTGTTCTGTTTATCACTTTTGACTGTCTAAGAGCCAATTTATGTTTGATCTGAAAATGTGGTCGGAGACTCCGTATGGAGGGTGTGACGCACGTGCAGAGCCTCTGGAGGCACGCAGAGGCCAAATTGAGCTCCGTACCGCATTGCTGTGCGCCTCCCAAATGTTCTAACAATGCGGAGGGATCTGTATAGTTCTGCATTGACATGATCAGTTGACGTTAGGTGGGGGCAGGAGGTCCTGTATAAACACAAACTCACTTCCTTGACAACTTCCTTCACAACAGATCTGCTCCGCGAAGCGCAAGAAGTATGAATGCCCTGACTTCTGCAGAGGCCATATACCCGTAAATGCTGCACGGCCAATGCAGACGTCAGATTGACCATGCAGCGCCTTTAACGCGAGACACATTAGGCAAGTTTCCATTGACCCAGGTATATTCAACAAAAGTAATGTCGCAAAAAAAACATTGAGACATTTGTAATGGAAACGGCAGCTATATGAGAAATGTTCTAAAGATCGGCAACATTTTTATCTGTTGGACAGGGGTAGATACTTTCTTTATTGCAACAAATAAACTGTGTTTTTCTAATAAATGATCATTGCCGAATAATTCTGAAGGTACGTGGGGCATGTGATGAGTTGTCATAATACCCCTAAAACCTAGCGGTCAAACAGGGAAATGGTTCCAATCGTTTTTCCCCATACAGGATTTTAGAAACACTTAAAATAAGGGCTGTGTTTCGTGTAGGCTTACCCTATATATTATATATTCGACTCTATTTACTCTCAGATTCGAAAATGCTAATTAGCATCAAAGTAGACATCATGCAAAACTACAAATCAAAGCTTCTGCACGTCATCTCTAGCTGACACCTTTGCTAACAGGTATTGTGTCAATTTAAAACTTGCACAACAGTTCACAGAATTGTCAATTTAAAGAAATGTAGCCAATTTATTCATTACTACATTTAGCTAATATTAGATAGTTAATCCAGAGATTCTTACCTTTGCCTCGATTCAGGAGTCTCGTCCAGATCATCATGGCATTTGTAGTTCTTTATGATAGGCACATTAGCAGCTAATTAGCATTTCATTTTGGGGGGATAAATACAGGTTAATATGTTGATAAAAGTCACCTTGTCCTATAGAGATCTACACGGTTATCAAAATGTCAAGCCAGGGTAAGCCTACACGAAACACAACCCTTATTTTAAGTATTTCTAAAATCCCATATGGGAAAAATAAATGGTGGAAAAACTATTAGCATCATTTCCCTGTTTGACCGCTAGGTTATGGGTATTATGACTCATATTGTGGTACTCTATTCTAAATGCCAACTGCTTGCTAAATCTACTTTTTCAAATAGAAAAATAATTGTTTTTTACAGGACAAGGATTGTCCTGACTTTCAAGAATGAATGAATTGCTTCGCCTTGCTTTTCTGGTTGGCTGGATGCAAGTTTCACCATCCAATTATTTCAGATCTACAGGAGTGCAAATTTCACCATGGCACGGACCGTGGCGATACATTGGCATGAGAATGATTAGAATATGGCAAATATTAGTCAATTCTTGTATTCAATCCATGTTGGCTTTCGCGGGCTACCTGAGACATGAAACAAGATAGGTGGGAGGGCATACAGGCTGTCGCCAGTTTATTAATGCACAATTTGCCTAAATGGATAATGGATAAAAAATCTCTGGACAAGTTCAAGGAAACTTAGCTACAGAGAGCTTGCTGATCTGAGCACCTTTTAGAAAGTTTATTCACTCAATCAAAAGTAAAATTGAGTCAAGACCAATTTAGTTTGGGCAACAACATTTTATTCTTAGGCTACGACAACACGATTTGTTCTCCAGCGAGTTTGACTGTCAACACATTATAGTTTATGCGGTTTGCTGCCCTCACAGTGAGGTAAGAGGGACAAGGTCAAAGAAGGTCATGAGCTCTGGAAGCATCCTCCCAATGCACACACACACACAAATACACAAGCACATGCACACATATCCAGACGAACATCCAAACACACACACCCCCATGCACGAATGCAAACACACACTCTCTCTCTTTCTTCTCGAAATACAAATATATAACTGCTGATTGAATAGATTTTGGCAATCATAAACGCTTTCATTTGAAGGACGTTGACCTAGACTGCTCTCAGGGGCATGCACGTACATAAGAGCGTCTGCTAAATGACTAAAATGTAAATGTGACACTGTTCCATTATTCTTACATGTGCCCAGCAAACATATTTCCAAGCCAGAAATATAAATTACAAATATGTGTCCCAAATAATGCATCAAGGCTACGCTACTTTGTGAATTCTGAAGCTTATACCTTAAGCCATGGGGCATGGGCTATAATTCCATGTGTCCATGGTAGTAAATATACACTGAGTATTGTGACTTGAGTTTTCTATCAACTATTTGCTCTCGCCCCAACTTGCCCATCTGGCCATAACCTTGCAATACCAATAAGCGCCCTTAATAACATTAATTTGGGAGATAGAACTTAAGTCAGGGGGATGGAAAGAGATTGAAGACCCTCCATTTTTTGTGTGTGCAACTTCAGATGACAATGTCCATGGAATGAGGAAGAAAGGAGGGGTGAATGAGATGCAAAGAGATCTCAATCTCTGTCATGTATTAATGTTTTGTTATGAGATCTTGGTCTAATATTACACAATGTCTTTCTAATATGACTATTCATAACTCCATTCAGGCTATTTCACATTTCACTAATGAACATAACATGAAATTCCCTATTATCATAAAACTGTAAAATACTGTAAATTAATGAAATATTAAAGATGTGAACTGCTACTATAGATCTGTCCTGAGAGGACTGAATGATCCATAGTAGAGGTTGAAACTCGATTCTTTTAACATTCAAATTCTAATTTGAGATACATGTTAAGGACGATACGCCAACTGGTCCACCCACTCTCATCTTTCAAGGTTCTTAACTTCTCAGTAGGGGCTCATAAGGTATTAACGGTTGATTCCACACGAAACTACAACAAAAGAAGATGATTTCGGGGATTTCAACAAAATGTAATCCATAGAAGGGTCTTTTGGAAGGATTGTTGACACCAATTGTTGCTTTGTAGCAGCTACAGATGAAACATTATGGAGTCTTAAAGGAGGCCTGTGTAAGGCCAAAATGTCACAAATATTCCATATTCAATTAATTATTTCTCAATTATGCTTTAAGATACAAATGTCAAATATATGTCAACAATCCTTCCTCCAAAGGACCCCCTCTATGGATTAAATTATGTGAAAATCTTATTTTGTTCTAGTTTCGTGATGAACCACCCTAACAGATTATTCCTTTTGAAGGTCATCCTACAGTTTCACATGAAGGGATGTGCTGTGTACATGGTGCTGATTGTCCTAAGAATAGCATGGAGGGGTGTACAGGAAGGCAGTACCATTGTCTGAGAGTGGTGACAGAGAGTAATGGGCAGCCCCTGCAAGAGAGGGAATGGATTCAAAGGAGAATTTGAGAGAATCACATGGCAGGGGGGGTTGCCATGCCCCTTACAGAACCCTCACACATTCAGACAGAAACAGGAATCCTGAGAAGGAAGGTAAAAGATACAGGTTTCAAGAGAGAGGGTATAGTACATGAAAACCCTCCTGGCCCCTGTTGCTTGTATTGAATGTGTGACAATGTGAGAGTTTCTGTGTAGCCTATCTACTAGAATTATGCTCTCCCTCTCTATGTCATATAGTAAATAATATATTTAAAGTCCATAATATACAAAATTAGACTCATGGATAACCCTAGGCCTATACATTATTTAGTTAAAGATGGGTAATATATTGTAGCGACCAGTGGCGGCTCCTGAAAAAATTCTCAGGAGGGGCAATTTTTCTGATGATTTAGGTGACCTACACACATTTTAAAAAAGATATGTCCAGCAACAACATGAAGACAGGGGCAGCATATAAGTCAATACCAGAAGCATTTATTGACTGATCTGGGGAGATGGATTCCAGTTTCTGTGACAGATTATAAATAATCTCTGATGCCTTTGTTATATTAGCTTTTGGTTGAATGTACTGTCGTAGTAAATATATAATGTTATAGCTTGGTCTGACTAAAATCTTGTGCATGACCCATTTTGTGTTGGGCGTTTGTTTTCAATCAATGCTGTTCCTATCCTATAACAATGGACAAAAGAGTCCTATCTTGTCAGCCTTGTCAGCAGGTGGCCAAGGACAACACCCACGCCATAGGTCTCTCAGTTCTTCCAACTCACGAGTTCTTGCTCTGAGGACACACACACACACACACACACACACACATCATCACTGATAACACACACACACACACACACATCATCACTGTTAAACACACACACACACAAAAATCCCCTCTCTTTAGGCTGAACATTTGAAGACAGAGAACCCGACTCAGAGCCAATGCAACAGTGGAGGGGACCTCGCCCAACTCATCAGGACCAATCAGAAGATCAGAACTACTAGATTCAACCTACATCATTTATTGTATAAAATGTCTGCACACAATGTTTTCGGGGCTCTCTTCAGATAGCTCCCTAAGAGTTTGACGAACGAGTCCGTGCACGCGATTCCAGATATCTTTACCTCTGAATAAACTGCCTTTATTATACCATATCCACCCTGTCCAAAGTCTCTACTTGGTCTCAGTTCTCCAGTAAACTTGTGATTATCAACAGTACACAACGGTAACAAACAATTGGGGGAACTCACGGGGCAGATAGTAAGGTCGCAGTGACACAGAAAGCAGTTCAATGTCGGGGGTACAGAGTCGCTCTCTTACCAGGATCGCGGTCCGCTCTGACCAGGGTGAAGCCGGCCGGCTCCACTTCTCTGTCCGGGACTCTGTCATCCAGCCAAGTCTCCCAGCTGTATAGGCCCTTTTCACGATGACGTCATCTAACTTCCGCCTTTCCGCGTAGCAGGTTAACTTCACTTCCGTTCGCCCGTAACCTGAGACTTCTCAACGAAAATACAACTGTTGACCACTAACTAGCAAGCTAGCTACTTGAAGAAATTCCAAAAGGTACGTTTAAGTTAAATTAGTAAAGTTAAGAGTAATAATGTTTACGTATATGCAATGGTTTGTAACTTGCTAACGTTATTGTTAATTCATAATTGTTCACTGCCTTAGTTACTTAAAAGTGGGCTAACGTTAGCTAACAACAACTTAGTATCAGATACCGATAACGTTAAAAGGTAGCGTTACATTGCTGCCTGGCTGTAATGTAACAAGTTTACTTAGCTAGCTATCTAACCCTTTGTTAGGCAGTTAGTTTATTCATGAATGTATAGTAACTCACCTATTCAAATACTGTTGTGCATGATAGCTAGATAAATATTGATTCCTGGTCAAAGCTGAATGTTAATTTAGCTGTTTCTTTTCTCCCGGTGTCTGTATCGCAACAGTATCCCATCCAACACCGAAGCATGGCACAATCTTCGAGAAGATGCTATTGCAGTGTACCATTTTGTTCAAACAACAAACAGAAATTCCCGTATCTGAGTTTTCACGATTTCCCTGTTGATGGAGAAATACGTGCCCGTTGGGTGAGGGCGATCAGGATAGATGAGGGACCAAGTTTTAAGATTCTTCGTGGGAGCACCTTTGTTTGCAGTCAGCACTTTCCCCCTGAGGATAGATACACATCGGCCAGTGGACGGATCCGTATTAAACAGGGATCAGTGCCGTCTAGATTCCACTGGAATGATTGGGGTAAGGATAGGTAGACAGCGTTAAACGTAATACTACTGTAATCCAATAATATATTACTTGTACAAAATGTTTAATAATTTAATCCTGATGCAATATAGCTGCTACATTTTGTCATTTTAGGGACTGAAAAGTGATTACCAAAATGTATCATGACAAGCATATGGTTAATTTCACACATATAGGAGGCGGCTCACAAGCTCGGGAGTCAGTTTACCAGCGAGCAAGAAAGCGTCTTGGTGTTGCTGTCCTGGATGATTCTGATCATGAGATGCCTGACAGCACAGAGGGTGCTTTGCCTGCAGTGACAAACGATCACGACTATGCCTGCCGTCCTTCTCCTGGTTAGTATTACAAATAAGAGTAACCATCATCGGTTTGTAAGAATTTCGTTGTGTATTAAGTTTAATGATACAAAATCAGAGCTCAGACTGAGAAACAAACTGATCCACAGTGGAACTTTGTGGAATCATTCTTATTAAATCTGCAACCGCAGCAAAACACAACAAAAAGAAAACGTATCTATCTTAACCTATCTTATCATAATGTTAGAGAACTGTTTATCTGAGAAACCTGAAGCCGATGAGCCTCCTCATTTTTCTTCATGGACCTGTAACATCGCCCTCTCACTGTCACCTCACCGTTAACTACACTTGAGACTGTTTCAATACAGTGATTGGGAGAAAGGGCGCAGCATTAGCCATTAATACATTACTGACTCTTATCTTACGGTCGATACAAACAGCAGTAATATTAAAAAGAGGCTGCAAAACAGAAACTCGTCAGCTCATAACCTTCGCTAGCATAGGGCTAATTTAAGCTAAATAAAGATAAACACGTACCTTCATAATCAAACAGGTAACCTTCAACGAAGAACTTGTAGCCTTTATCAAGCTTCGATCTTGAAGTAAGGGACCACTTGTCAGCAAGTCGTTCTACGTCGTTAAGTCGTATTGGTGGCAGATGTGAAAGGGACTGGGTGAACTCCATAATGATGTGCTACTAGCTAAGCGTTCCTAAGCGACACCGGATGTAAACATAACCTGCATCGCGGCAGAACGGAAGTTGTCTGACGTCACGTGAAAAGGGCCTATTGGATTCCGCTGCCAGCAGCGTTTTCATTATTTAGTCCGTTCGTAGCGGGTATGTACACGATCAACAAGATCAGTCCAAAACCCACCACTGGAAATCCATGGTTGGCAGAATGTTTGTAAACTAAGTCTACAAATTAAAAACATAAAATAACGCCACTAAGTGTACAAATTAAAAACATAAGATAACGCCACACTGCAGGTCGCAACAGAGACGCTGCTAGCCGCTATTTTCTTAGTTACGTTCATGGTTACGTCACGTATGACGAAAGCGCGTAAGTGCAAGCCCACAGACACCCATAGAGATTGTATTGAAAGCTTTGAAATTTGAAAAAAATAGATTTTACATGACAGGCTATGAGAGACTTCTGGGCGATTTTCAACCTGACTGAAATCGCCCCAAAAACGGGCGGGGCCATTTGAAGCACGACTTTAGCCTGATTTGACATTTAGTGGCAGTCAGATCAGATTAGAACACTGATAACTACTGTTGCCGTGATATAATTGATTAGAAAAAAAATCCCTTCCTTTTCCCGTTTGGCAGTGCATCGCCCTATTGAACAGGCCGTCCCTGGTAGCGACCCGCACAGACAGCTGTGTGTTATGTGTTAGGCTAGTAGATGGTTGTGTTGTACCTACCAGTACCCAGTGTTCGCGGGGTCCGACATGTCAATCAACCTGCTATCTGCCAATCACGGGAATGCCTGGAATGTTCTGATGCCGGGCATCCTGGCGGTTGGCGGAGTGGCGTGGAGGGGGGTTGGGCAGGGGGATGGAGCATTGGAAGTTAAGACCAGGTTTAGCCTTTGTTCTCTCTTTTTTTTACGTCTGGGCTTCACAAGAGAAGGTCACGATTGGATTGTGGGTTATCTTTCATTTATTTGGCGTGGGCTACGGCCAAACAGTAGCCTGTGTAAAGTTGGTTTAATAAACCGTCCATTCGTAAACTCAATCCTCTGTCTGGACAGTTGTTCTTTTATGATCTAGTCAGGTCATTACAATATTAAGACAGTATAATTAAAACGCAAAGAACGGGAGCCCCATTTCCATACACATTTTGAACAAGACTAATCACGTGTTCTTCAATAAGTCACATGAACACTTAACATTAACACATTTGTTTTTTATATTCGTTTGATGTTCTGCTTTTAGAGTCAGTGTGCTTCCTTTGTTGTGTTTTATTGTGTATTTATTGGTGTTGCATGTATTGGCTGGTGCCATCAAATTTCCCCTTTGGGAGATTAATAAAGTACTATTTTATCTTATTCGACGTTTTTAAACATATCAAAAATTGATTCAAATACACGCTAACCACACGTTTACAAAAATGCTTGCAAACTGAGCTTGCTTCCTAATTCTACATTGAGGAACTGTAATAATGATTTTTTTGTAGGTAAGCGTTCTTGAATTGTGTCGTTTGTGAGGGTTGGCGACACGTTTCATACCTGAGTCACCAAAGAGTAGGCCTACCTTTCGTTTTTCAATCTCCCGTTTAGACGTTTCAACAGTCCTGAATGAAGTTTGCTATCAACGCTACTCTATCGCCACCTGCGGTTTACTACAGGTTGGTGCTCGTTCTCCAGTCTATCACGTCATCGCGTAACATTGTAGTTCTATGTTCACTTTGACGCAAGAGACACACAGACCGACAAAATGGCTTCACTACGACCGTCGTTTTTGTTGCTGTCAATTATTCCCACAATACTTATATTGTGTGCTGATTTTGCGTGTTGCAACACTGGCAGAAGGGTATGTCCACTGTTATTTATCTAATTCCATAAATTTAGACAACTAATGTGCTTGCTGTTAGCTCTTGCTAACCGTCTGACCTTAGCTAACTAACCAAATTAATGAAGACAACGCATGCATGCAAAACAGGTGTTCAATATGCAGCAAATACAACTTTAGTTACTGTGCAAATAATGTTTTCACCGACGTCTATCAAACACGAATCTAAGTAGTCAGCGAAACTAGCGTTACAGTAAAACACTAAAATTACAGTAACGCTAGCTAGATTGATATGAAGCTATTATGTTGCTTAGCTAGCCGTAGTTAGTTAAATTAGCTATCTAGGTACTGTAGGTGGCTTTGACAGCCTTGGTGGTGGTGCTGCTCATTTTCTGTCACGCCATGGCTTTCATTTGTAATATTGCACGGATGTGTCCAACACATAACGTTAAGCGCTGTTAATCAAGCCAAGAATTCGGATCAATACCACCATGTTTTATGTTTGAATGGCAGGACCAATTTGTGGAAATGTATTCTCACATTTGAATTGCCCATTGTAAAGTGTTCCCAGGGTAGATCTCTCTATTACAGGGTTCTTCAATTCCGGTCCTGGAGGGCCGAAACACTTCTGTTTTTTATTTCTACCTGGTAGTTAATTGCACTCACCTGGTGTCCCAGGTCTGAATTAGCCCCTGATTAGAAGGAGAGGATGAAAAACAGAGGTGTTTCGGCCCTCCAGGACCGGAATTGAAGAACCCTGCTCTATTACATCATCCAAGGGGCCCTAGCTAGTACTTTCTGCTCCAGCACTTCTGTTGAAAATGTTTTGCTCCGCCCAACTTTCAAAAGCCAATCAAATTAGTTATGCAGCCCATAGTGCAGATCTGACCTGGGAACTGCCCATGCAGTAAGTAAAACTGCTAGACGGAATAGTTTCCGACCCTACATTTGTTTACTGCTGCGCTGGGGTCGGTCAGGCTTCCTGTTTAGGTTAAGACACCGCGGAGCCTGCACGATATATGGCTCGGAAAACGTACCTCAAACCAGGGATGAGAAAATGCGTTACACTTCGAATTGTCCCATTATCCCAACTGTTACACCGAGAAAAATGCCAGTTTTTCTGTAAAACTGCTGTTTTCGTCCTAATGCTAGCTAGCAGTAGCCACATCAGCCATTATGGAATGGCACGACGTGTTGAACATAGGACTGACCCCATTTAGTCGACTGGTCGATTGTTTGGTCGATAGGCTATTGGTCGACCGAGATTTCTAAAATTAAAAAAATCATGGTATACAAGACACCTATCTGATTCGCACCTGTCTGAGTGTACTGATCCATTGTGGAGGCCGTTGAGATGGCACAAGCCATCAGTGTAAGACGGGCTACTAAAATTGTATATGGTTATATTATGTAAGAACAATGGTGCAACACAAATAAAAATTGTTATTTTATAACATTTAACATTTTAGTCATTTAGCAGATGCTCTTATCCAGAGCGACTTACAGTTAGTGAGTGCATACCTTTTTTCATACTGGTCCCCCGTGGGAATCAAACCCACAACCCTGGCGTTGCAAGCGCCATGCTCTACCAACTGAGCTACATGGGACTAACAAATGCGCTTTCTCCCGCGTTGGATAGTAGTCACTGTCCTCGGTTCTGAAACACATCAGTCCTCTGTTGAATTGGCGCCTTTAACTAGACCATGTTGCTATGTGCATAATAGCAAAGGTAACCAGCATATTCGTGTTGAGAACAATGCTGCGTAGGCAGCAGCAGAGTTAGGAGACGAGAAAACATCCTTTGCCTTAATTGTCTAAGAAAAATGAGGAGAGAGGAAACCCCAACTTAATTAGGTCTATAATCAATAGCCTAACTGTTAAATGTGCCTGGCTTTATAAATCATCCATTTATATCTACAGAAATAAGACAGATCCTGCTTCTGTTGCCTATTTGAGTGTTTGGTTGATAGCCTACTGATTCCGTGAGCACCAAGCCTCACAACAATTTCACATATTCTGCTGTTTTTCATCTTTGCTATGCTGTAATAAAGGCTTTACACTTTTTTTTTGTTAGACCAGCTTCTCTGGTATTACTTATAATTTATTTAGTGTTGTTTACATTGTTCCAAATTGTCTGATTTTTTTTCTTTATGATGATAATAATAACCCTCCTTTTTCCTTGATCTCCTTCTTATTGTTATTATTACTATTATTATTATTATGATCCTCATTATGTTAATAAGTAATGTAATTATCATTAGTAGGCTTAGTATAGCAGCCTTGTATAACCACCATCGAGCTGTAGGCCTAAGAGTGCATCCTGTTTAGTCTTAATACCGTAACTTACTTAGGCCTATATTTCAATACTTATGTAGGCTACAGCATCAATCAATAATTTATTTGTTAATGTCATCATACAGCATACGAGTCAATCATGATGTGAAATGCAATCAAGCATTTTAGTTTTAAAGTAAAATAACAAAGCGAACATTGAATAATTAGCGTAAACAATACATAGGCCTAAACCGTTCCATTTCGGAAATTAGATTCACGAATGAGTGAGACTGTTTTTAGTCTTTGCTGCAATGAAGGCTTTACAAAAAACAACAAGAAACTGTTACAACAGACTCTATAATTTATTTAGTGTTGTTTATGTTGTTCCAAACGGTCAAAAAAAGTATATTGTAATCTAACAACACCTGTTTGGCACACATAGGCCTAATATGCACGCAGTGCTTGCTCCATACCTTATTTTTCTTGATCTCCAGTATTTTACACAACTAGTCAAATTTATTCCACACGTCTGACTTCCCCTTTACCTCCTGCTCAATCAGCAAAAATTCCATTTTTTACATTTTTACATTCTAGTCATTTAGCAGACGCTCTTATCCAGAGCGACTTACAGTTAGTGAGTGCATACATTTTCATATTCCCCGGCTTTGAGTTTATTTATCACTACCTCTGCACCCATTTTGCTGTCACGTGTTATAGTGTTCAGAGTTTGTTATAACCAATTTATTGATGTGATTATAACACCATTTCTCATCCCTGGATTGAGGTACGTTTTCCAAGCCATATCTCGCTCCGGCTCTGCAGTGTCTTAATCTAAACAGGAAGCCTGTCCAACCCCAGTGCACCTGTATGCAAGAGTAGGGTTGAAATCTATTCTTGCTAGTAAAACGGTCTGTATTTCCTTCTCCAGACTGGTGATGGAATGGACACAGACTTCAGTGGATTCTCTGTGCCTCTTGAGCATTCCTTTGAAGTTGGTGAGTATGTATTGTCTAACTGTGATGTTACGCTATTCTTCAAGGTTCCATTTACCAAATGAAGCAGATGTTGAGGTCACAATCTTGGTGCTCATCATGTGTTGTTATACCATTTCTCTCTTTCAGATGATGTGTCTCGGTTCCGTGTGCGTGGAGCTCTGCAGTTGAGGGGCGGGAGGGAGACCAGTGTGTCCCTCTCCCAGAGCCAGCTATCAGAGGAGGACAGGAACACTCTGAAGGTGGGAGAGGAAGGGAGAGGCAGATGTGGTTTGGAGTTTACTGTCAGGATTTTGTTCTGAGTCTGTATCCCTCCTGTCCCTCTGACACAGGAAGTGGCTGCTGTGGATGGTCTGTACAAAATCAGAGTGCCCAGAGTGTCTTTGTCGACTGACAGGCAGACAGAGCGCCAGATGGATGGCTACCTGACGGCGTTTGTCAGAGCGGTATGTGTGTCTCACACTCATAGCAGGCTGAAATTATAAAGACAACACACCTCATTGGCATTTTCTTTTGTAAACATATCTGTTTCTTCTCTGTCTCCCTCAGTGCTCTTTGGTTGAGTCCCACCTCAGCGATGTCATCACCCTCCACACTGATGTCTCTGGCTATCTCATCGGCGTTTCCATAGTGACCATTCCAGGCGCGTGTCGGGGGACAGAGGTGGAAGATGAAGTTGATCTGGAGGCCTTTAACACTACGCTGACCGTCATAGCGCCTACCAATGCACCCCAGTGAGTCCTCAGTCCTCATTGATGTTCTGACCACATAAATATGATTCTGGCTCTATCAAATCTTCATTTGATTTGATTTTCTAACTCTTTGTGGTCGACTTCAACCTTTCTCTTTCTCTGTCTAACAATATCCTTCATCATCCTCTCCCCCAGGCCGGAGACTGCTCTGTTTATTGAGCGCATGGACATAGAACATGAAAAGAGAGGGAAGCCACAGGAGCAGAAATCCTTCTTTGCCAAATATGTAAGTGTGAATAGACATCTGTGGTTTGTGTCATGCACTGTGGTCGTGCCATGTGTCATTATGACTGTCTATTGGGTCTATCCCTGGGCTCTTCAAGTCTTTAAAACTCTCTGCTCTGCTGTTCAGTCTTGAGCTGCTCTCTTCCGTTATATATACACTGAGTGTACAAAACATTAAGAACACCTGCTCTTTCCATGACATAGACTGACCAGTTGAATCCAGGTGAAAGCTATGATCCCTTATTGATGTCACTTGTTAAATCCACTTCAATCAGTGTAGATGAAGGGGAGGAGACAGGTTAAATATGGTTTTTAAGCCTTGAGACATGGATTGGATATGTGTGCCATTCAGAGAGTGAATGGGCAAGACAAAATATTGAAGTGCCTTTGAAAAGGACTATGTAGGTGCCAGGCGCACCGGTTTGTGTCTAAAAAATGCAACGCTGCTGGGTTTTTTGCTCTCAACAGTTTCCCATGTGTATCAAGAATGTTCCACCACCCAAAGGACATCAACGCTTTCGACATCTTGTAGATAGGGCTGTGGCGGTCATGAAATTTCGTCAGCCAGTGATTGTCAAGCAAATAACTGCAGGTCTCACGGTAATTGACCGTTAATTAACATAAACACATTTAGCATCTCCTGTCTTCCACACATAGCCTACAAGCCACCGATGCAGACCTTTGGAACATCTACTTTTTAAAAAGTCTAATAAATCCATGTAATATAGCCTACACATTCACAATAAATCCATTATTTATTTTAGACAGGTCTAAAGAAACATGATATGAAGGAAATGTAGTCTATTTCAGAAGAACAGAATAGCATACTGAGTTGTCCTTATGTTAGGCCCTGATCTGACGATGCCATACGGCTGTGAGCTGCACTAGTTCATTTAGCAGACAAGATTTGCTCAGAATTCCGTGGCATTATTTGATATTATTTTATAGTATGAAGAATACAATTGAACATAGCTGAATAAAATATAAAGGATATTTTCTCCAAACGATTTGAGGGAGTGAGCACATGGGGCAATTCTGTGTTGAGCAGTTAACAAAGAAACAGGTACTCCTATATGCTTAATTTAGAGTTATTTATGTAACTTTAGTTGTGATACAAACGTTGGGCTATATGTTTTGATTTGTAATACATTCTAAGGCTGCATGATGTGACTCTTAATAATGATTTGAAAAAAGTTCCGTTGTGCCCTTGGGCTGAATATAATAATTATAAATCCCTTCTTTCCGGCTGCATGCTCCAAAGCACCTCTCACTCAAATGGCTCTCCGTCACGTGATCACGTCTTTCTCACAGGCTATAAGTGAAGACAGACACATCAGGGATGCAACTGCGTGCGTCCTTATCCAATTGCGTGCGTCCTTATCCAATTCTGAGGCGCATATTGAAGATAATGGAAGAACTGTCCACATTTACTTTTCGTCAGCCAGCAAGATGAGTAGGCCTAACGAACGGCAAAAGCACTAGCCTATATCAATCTACTATACCCCACAGTACAAAAGTTGACCTATTCTGTGCGAGAAATAAATATTCCAAACATATTCTGGGACAGTTGTGTGATGGGATATATCCCAAATGAATACAACCACTAGTATCAAAAAAGCTTTTTTAAGCAATGAGGCTGACACAACAGATCAGAACGTTTAGCTTAAAATGTTAATGAACTATTAGGCTATTTCTTCTCATTATAAGTGCAGCAATGTGTACATGGCAGTAGGCTATAAGAGTGAATGTTCCATTAGTGGGAAAACACCATTCTCAAAAGTGACCGCAAATGCTATTATGCATGTAATGCTTTTATTATAAAGGTGCATTTTTATGGTGAAAATTATCTTCCCCAAACTTGAAACTCATGTGCTGCGTATGTATGCCAGTTAGGCTCTAAACCCGTTGTAAAGCTGATTTAATATGCTTAATTTTAAGAAGTTATTTGGCCACTTTAGTTGTGATACAAACCTTATCAAAACATATAGGCCTATGGGTTAGGCTACATGAGGTGTGCGACTATGATTTTAAAAAGTCGCAAAAAAAAACCTGGGCATCATTCACAAGTGATAATATATCGTTCACAAGTGATAGGCTAATATTGTCACCCATCAGACTGTTCTTGATTTAATCTTGTCTTTACATATACTAAATAATATATGTGTGAAATTAGTTTTGATTTAGAATGGACCATTATCATGCACCTGTCAGAACAGGAGCAGGTGGAAAAAAAATACATGTCATCTATGCACTTAAATAGCGAATGTAGGACGCTTTTCCCGTGGTTCATTTTCATGCCAGCCAGGTAGGCTATACTCCTGTTGTAAAGAGAAGAAATGTGCTTAATATTAGGAAAGTAGAGAATAAATATAGTAGGCCTAGCCTATAGAAAGCTGATGGGATCCTCCTCTTTTTAATAGAGGCCATAACTCTGTTTCCTCACGCAGTTGCGTAGCCTATAGAAATGTTGCGCAACATGAGCTCATGGGCTCTCATGAAGTGTTTGATTAGATTTTCGATTACATTTGCATTGATGTCAGAGTGATTAGAGGGACAATAGAGTGCTGAGTACCAGGCAGTTAGCAAGTTTGGCAGGCTACTAATGACCATCAGCAGTATCAGAGCTTGGAGAAGCCTAATTACCATGACTAAACGGTCACGTGGAATTTGACTGCCATCATGACTCGTGACCGCCGGTGTGGCGGTAATACGGTCACAGTAACATCCCAACTTGTAGAGTACATGCGCCGATGAATTGAGGCTGTTCTGAGGGCAAAGGGGGGGTGCAACTGAATATTAGGAAGGTGTTCCTAAGTTTGGTATACTCAGTGTCTATCTGCATGTTGTTGTTTGTCTTTTTGTTATGTCCTCTGCCAGTCAGGATATGTCCTGTCCTGAGGGGTATACTACGATTGAAGCTACTCAGGGTTTTCTAAAGCTAGCCAGCTTCAGTTAGGTTCACATTCCAGCTCAGGCTTGTGGTCCTCTGTAGCTCAATTAGTAGAGCATGGCGCTTGTAACGCCAGGGTAGTGGGTTCGATGCCCGGGACCACCCATACGTAAAAATGTATGCTCACATGACTATAAGTCGCTTTGGATAAAAGCGTCTGCTAAATGCCATATTATTATTATTATTATTATTATTATTATTATTATTATTATCATTATTATCTGTACTATGACGGTGGATATTGGTCGTCCGCCTGCTGCTAACTCTACGTATTTTAACACACAAAGTCGTCTTCCTCAAATGAAGGGGATGATGACGCAATCTTTGCGAGAGGGAGGGAATCTGATTTTGTTGTTCCTCGACTCGCAGCTCAGACACTTCATTCAGGATAAATTGAGTTAGCCCTGAGTTAACCTGAATGGGAGCAGGGTAGTTCTGAAGGATTCGTTGCCATAGAAATGTACCTGGCTAAAAGGTGAGCTGAGCTACTTTCGTGGTACTGGTTATCCCGAGTTGAACTCAGTAGACCAAAGTTACCTCGCTAACTCCTCAAACCTCGTTCATAGTATAGGGCTCTGTGCTGTATTGTTATATGTGCTGTGCTTCCATTGCTGTGTTTGATTTAATCAGTGCTGTTGTCTATGAGTCTGTGTTGCTGGTTGTGACTGTGTCATTTGTTGACTCAGTGCAGTGCTGTGCCGTTTGTTGACTTAGTGCTATGCTGTGCTGTGTTCCAGTGGTATTTGATTCTGGGAGGCGCAATCTTCCTCATGGCCAGCAGTTCGGCACAACCCTCAGCAGGGGGAGCCGAAGAGCAGCAGAGCTGATTCCCACTCAAGTACTGTTCTCACTTTGGCTCGTTCAGCAACTCACTCTGGGCTGTCAGCCTATGTCTGTGCCGCGCTCCGTGTCTCTTCTGCTTCTTGCAAGCCTATGTATATGTGTGTTAATACTGTTCACTGATTTTATTAACTCTAACATTTTTCACTAATCATTTTTCCTGTTTGTTCCTCCTCTCCTGTCCTTGTCATTCAGGGTCAATGCTAATGATCTAGTGCTAATGATGGGGTTTTTTAGTCACCGCAGACCTTAATTAATCCAGGTGTGTCCCATTTGATTAGTAATAAACGGAAGCACTCTGGTAAAATAGGATTGGATAACATACACACCCTTCATTGCTAAACTGGATTAGATTATCACAGTTTAAGTAGCCAAAGTCACCACAGTCATTTTGTGCCTCCTTCTTTTACACACTTGCATTGGAATTGACCCTGAGATGTGTTTCACTTCACTGTTCACCTCACTCTCTCAGCCACTCTCTTTGTCCTTCTCTCGTTTGCTGAGTGAGGTGGACATTGAACGGGATGAAACTGTGGGACTGTTGTGCAGGAGAAGCATCACTAATCACAGCTTGTAGTCTTACAAGATGTTAATCTAACTCAGGGTATCATTTGATGATAACATCAACATCTCTCTCCCTCTCTCCAGTGGATGTACATTGTTCCCCTCGTTCTCTTCCTGATGATGTCAGGAGCTCAGGATCAGTCCGGGGGTGGAGCAGCTAATGGAGGAGGCCGATGATCGCCATGCCAACAAGATTTATGTGGAGCAATTTCTTCTAGTTGTACATAATTATGTAGAGAAATGCACTCGCACACCATTCAACACACTGTTACACATAATTAGACTAATATGGACAGATGAGCTAACCTTGAGAACGTATGTCATGAACTTCATTTTTAGTATTGATGTGATGGGAGAAATAAAGTATTTATTACTACCTGATAACTGTGTCTGTCTGACTATTGTATTGATAGCCACTAGCCAGTATGATGCCACTGGATATGTATTCAAGAGTGGGGTGGGTGGGGACATGCTGGGTAAAGAGAGAAATGGGAGTTGTTTTCAGTCTACTCTACTCCACTAGATGTCCTCTTTCTCTGCCCATCCAGAATGATGCCTTATTGAAGATTTGTTCAACATGAATGCAATTCGATAGAGGATGACAGAAGGGAAATTGTCATTTTCGTGAACATGTCACCATGGACAATATTTGCAGCATTTTTTTTGTGGTCATTTTTAAAAGTACATTGTGTAATAGCTGTAGACAGTAGAGTGTAATAAGGTGTGTTTATTATGTGTTTAGCTATTGCAGTGTCAGAGAACTCCTGTCATTCAGACCACATACCCTGTCCTGCCATTCATCTCTATTTTATTGCATGGCTTGACTGGCACGCATATCCAAGCGGGCACATAAAACCACATCAAAGCAGTCATGCTTCACAGTCCAATAATACAGTGACAGATTAGTGTTGCCAGGACACTATTGAGTCACCAGTTAAGTCCAACCCCTATCCTCAAATTTCTTCTCTGATCTACTGCTCTGTCCCTCTTCCTCCTCGTGAAAATCCTTCTGCTGTCCATCTTCTATTCAATTCTCTGCCTGGCTCTCTCTGGTACAACCTTTACTCCCATCTCATCTTTGCTGAATTCTAAGCCATAGCTTCACTCTGTCTCTGTGTCTCTACCACCCTCCTCCCTCTGTGTCTCAGTGTCTCTACCACCCTCCTCCCTCTGTGTCTCTGTGTCTCTACCACCCTCCTCCCTCTGTGTCTCTGTGTCTCTACCACCCTCCTCCCTCTGTGTCTCAGTGTCTCTACCACCCTCCTCCCTCTGTGTCTCTGTGTCTCTACCACCCTCGTGTCTCTGTGTCTCTACCACCCTCCTCCCTCTGTGTCTCTACCACCCTCCTCCCTCTGTGTCTCTGTGTCTCTACCACCCTCCTCCCTCTGTGTCTCTGTGTCTCTACCACCCTCCTCCCTCTGTGTCTCTGTGTCTCTACCACCCTCCTCCCTCTGTGTCTCTACCACCCTCCTCCCTCTCTTTCTGTCTCTACCACTCTTCTCTCTCTCTTTCTGTCTCTCTACCACCCTTCTCCCTCTCGCCCTCTTCTCCCTCTGTCTACCCATCTCCCTCTCTGTCTCTACCCTTTTCACTCTGTCTCAGTCTTCCAATCACAGTTCTCCTCTCCCTCATATTTATAAGTATGAGTCAGGCTAGGAGGATTGTAGAATCCCAGCAGTATAGCTTTAGAGACAGAATGTTCTGTAACCCCTGTGTCAACATGGCCACCCCTCGTCAGTCAGTCTCGACGTCCATTTGCCTGTTTTTAGTCTATATCTGCAGCTGTGAGGAATAGCTCCTTATTTTCAGAGGATCAGTGTTGAGCTCCATCGCTTTAGTGCCCTCTGCCCCTCCCCATCAGCAGCTACCACTTTCTCAGAATAACTCACTGGTCCTACAAACACACAGCATTACATTAGGCTCCGCCCTGTAACCTTTCCCCTCAACCCTATCCTTATCCCCATCTCCATGTTCCTCCCATCTCGCTCTGTTAACTTGAGAAAGGAAGTGATGAGGCAACGAGGACAGCTAAGGGAAAGATGAGAGCTTGAATGGAAGAAGGGAGAGAACGACAAAGTCATTTGTTAGTAAAAAGATACACCACTGTGTCAGGTGGGAAGGCAGAATTGGGGGTCAATCCATACATTATCCATACATATTTACATTTACGTCATTTAGCAGACGCTCTTATCCAGAGCGACTTACAGGAGCAATTAGGGTTAAGTGCCTTGCTCAAGGGCACATCGACAGATTTTTCACCTAGTCAGCTCGGGGATTAGAACCAGCGACCTTTCGGTTACTGGCACTACGCTCTTAACCACTAAGCTACCTGCCGCCCATATGACAGTAGAAAACACTCAAGCAACGTGGGGAAAGTTATATCAGAAAAATATTTATCTGATTGGCAGCCCACAGGTACAGGGAGGTATGAAATATAAATATTATAACTGAATGTATGAATATATCTGAATTAATATGATTTTGAATGTTGTACCTGTAACCCACTTCTGAAAAAATGACAAACTAAAGAAAAAGTTGGTCACAAAAATGTTTATTGAAGCTCTCCAATCTCTCTCAAACTAACCACCGATGTTTTGTTTTGTTGAATGAAAAATCCATCCTTATTCATAAACGATTCGTAAACACCAGCATGTCCATCAGCATTAGGTAGGTGGTCACTTTTAACTTTCTCCACAAATAGCTCTCATCCAGCAGCCTGGTCTCATAGACCAGATGTAACATAGTAAATGTAAATCCAGGACACTCAAATGAGTATGATATGTTACGTTTGGAATGGTTACATAAGACAGAAGGTTACTTAAGGTAAAAACGAAAGTAGGGTGGTCGGTCGGGCGTATAACGCGAACATCTAGCAATCCAAAGGTTCCGTGTTCGATTCTCATCACGGACAACTTTAGCATTTTAGCTAATTTGCAACTTTGCAACTACTTACTACTTTTGAGCTACTTTGCATGTTAGCTAACCCTTCCCCTAACTATAACCTTAAGCCTTTACCCTAACTCCTAACCTTAACTTCAAGCCACCTGGCTAACGTTAGCATTAGTCACCTAGCTAACGTTACCCATAACAAATTGGAATTCGTAACATATCATAAGTTTAGAAAATGTGTAACGTATTGTACGAATTGCAATTCATAACATATTGTACGAATTGCAATTTGTAACATATAATACAAATTGTAATTCATAACATATCATACGAAATGGATGATGGACATCCACAAATTAATACATACCATAGGAAACGTAACATATCATACTAATTGGGGTGTGTCGGATTTACTTTAACTATGTTACGTCTACCTCTGAGTCCAGGTTGCATCCAGAGGAGCCTATCAGCACCAGGCCTGATGAATGCCTGTCTACCAGGAAGCAGGGGGAAGATGACACTGGTGCACATGAGAGTTGGAATCTTCAAGAATGGAATCTTATTCGTTTTTTGCTTAGCTTTAAAAAGGGATTTAGGAAAATGCATACATAAGTTCTGTAGCCTGTCAACTATGTGTCTGTCTATCCCTGTTCTCTCCTGTCTGCACAGGCCATACAAACGCTTCACACCGCGTGGCTGCTGCCACTATAATCTGGTGGTCCCTGCGCGCATGACCCACGTGGAGTTCCAGGTCTCCGGCAGCCTCTGGAACTGCCGTTCTGCGGCCAACAAGGCAGAGTTAATCTCAGCCTATGCTACCCACCAGTCCCTCGACTTCTTGGTGCTGACGGAAACATGGATTACCACAGAAAACACTGCTACTCCTACTGCTCTTTCCTCGTCTGATCATGTGTTCTCGCATACCCCAAGAGCATCTGGTCAGCATGGCGGTGGCACAGGAATCCTCATCTCTCCCAAGTGGACATTGTCTCTTTTTTCCCCTGACCCATCTGTCTATCTCCTCATTTGAATTACATGCTGTCACAGTCACTAGCCCATTCAAGCTTAACATCCTTGTCATTTATCGCCCTCCAGGTTCCCTTGGAGAGTTCATCAATGAGCTTGACGCCTTGATAAGTTCCTTTCCTGAGGATGGCTCACCCCTCAAAGTTCTGGGTGACTTTAACCTCCCTACGTCTGCCTTTGACTCATTTCTCTCTGCCTCCTTCTTTCCACTCCTTTCCTCTTTTGACCTCACCCTCTCACCGTCCCCCCCTACTCACAAGGCAGGCAATACGCTTGACCTCATCTTTACTAGATGCTGTTCTTCTACTAATCTCACTGCAACTCCCCTCCAAGTCTCCAACCACTACTTTGTATCCTTTTCTCTCTCGCTCTCCTCCAACACTACTCACTCTGCCCCTACTCAGATGGTAATGTGCCGTCGCAACCTTCGCTCTCTCTCTCTAAATTAGGAAAAGTGAGGATGGCCACATGGGAAAGGGGAAAGGGGGGAAAACAGACAAATCGAAGGATAAGAAATGAAAGGGTAGAGAAGATAGAGGGTGAAGGGTGAAGAGAGCAAGAGAAATTGTACAGACCAAATGGGCTGCCGCCTGCATGCCGGTGGCGCCACATAAATCTCTGGGCTCCCTGTCACTAAGAAACCAACCATGACACCGTGTGTGGACAGGGGCCCCCGGCTTGGGATGTCCTGTGATTACGGAGTATTATGGGGTTTATGTTGCTCTGCCGCAGCAATAGGGAAATGTTTACCTAGTCTGTACCCCTACTCTGTAAGTACAATGTAGGATACCAAGTCCTATTCCTTTGAGGGCCTATTTAGTGAACCGTTTGTAACTCATGTATACACGGTACACCATGGGGCGGTTTCCCAGACACAGATCAAGCCTTGTCCTGGACTAAAAAGCAAAGTCAATGAGAAACGTAAGAGGAGGAAAGCACCTGGCTTTTCAATCAGCTTGTGACAGGCTCCCAACAGGGCGTCAAAAAAGGGAAAGGATCGCAAGGGCATACAAAGCATTACAGTCCCACATACAATTATGTTTCTAAATCTATAAGGTACAGTATTCATAGTGTGCCATTATTTTAGTCATTTCACCATACCACTATAACATTATCATAACATGTAACAAATGGAATGCAACACTGGCTATCAGATAACTCAGTCAGTGGACATTTACTTGTATGGAATATACCGTGGTGGTATTAGTCTGTATAATAATGATGCAGAGCAACCCTGGGAGTGCTGAAAGGTCTTAGTGTAATACTCTGTAAGTCCACACACTGACAGTATTTAGCTGTGGGTGTTGAATGCTGATGTTTAGTAGCATACCACACACTAAACATATCTGGTCTTCTGGAGGCCAGCGCTAAGCGGGCACTTACACTTCATTAAAATGCCTCTTCTAATAGCTAGATGTCTCCAAACACAGTGACCCAATGAAACACTGTGTCCTGACAGGAAGTTATTTTGATACAGAAACAGAGACTTGTGGATGAGGGGAAATCCTCCTGTTTGAAATGATGTGGAGATAGGAGGTAGCAGGTAGCAGGTCAGGTGCACCTGCCCAGTCAGTGTCTGAGGATGGCTTTTCACATCACAAGCTAGAACATTTCAACACAAGCCCGCAGACCAAGAACCATACAGTATCTGCAAGGGCAATGTAATCGTCATTCAATAGCTCTGCACTTAGTTCCACACTACACACACACACAGCTCCACACTACACAGCCACTAACACTGCATAAATAAATTCACACTGTGGACTGTTTTTGTCATAGGGTCAATGGAAATTGTTCAAAGTCCTTTTGGGATCGACGTCCCTCGCATCTCACGTCAAAGTTCATTGGCTAAGCGGTCAAAGGCAAAGAATGCACGGTTTCCATGGTTACATAACATAATACGCATCCTGTCTCTCTCTCCACTAAACGTTTTAGATTGGAGAATCTCATATATGGTGCCTTTACATTCTGCTGCCCCTGAGTGTCAGCGTGTAAATGTGATACGCAGTGGTCTAAGGCACTGCATTGCAGTGCTAGCTGTGCCACTAGAGATCCTGGTCCGAATCCAGGCTCTGTCGTAGCCGGCCGCGACCGGGAGACCCATGGGGCGGCGCACAATTTGCCCAGCGTCGTCCAGGGTAGGGGAGGGAATGGCCGGCAGGGATGTAGCTCAGTTGGTAGAGCATGGCATTTGTAATGCCAGGGTTGTGGGTTCGATTCCAGTATAAAAAAAAAAAAAGTAAAATGTATGCACTCACTAACTGTAAGTCGCTCTGGATAAGAGCGTCTGCTAAATGACTAAAATGTAAATGTAAATGTACAGTGAGGGAAAAAAGTATTTGATCCCCTGCTGATTTTGTACGTTTGCCCACTGACAAAGAAATGATCAGTACCTTTTAATGGTAGGTTTATTTGAACAGTGAGAGACAGAATAACAACAAAAAAATCCAGAAAAACGCATGTAAAAAATGTTATAAATTGATTTGCATTTTAATGAGGGAAATAAGTATTTGACCCCCTCTCAATCAGAAAGATTTCTGGCTCCCAGGTGTCTTTTATACAGGTAACGAGTTGAGATTAGGAGCACACTCTTAAAGGGAGGGCTCCTAATGTCAGCTTGTTACCTGTATAAAAGACACCTGTCCACAGAAGCAATCAATCAATCAGATTCCAAACTCTCCACCGTGGCCAAGACCAAAGAGCTCTCCAAGGATGTCAGGGACAAGATTGTAGACCTACACAAGGCTGGAATGGGCTACAAGACCATCGCCAAGCAGCTTGGTGAGAAGGTGACAACAGCTGGTGCGATTATTCGCAAATGGAAGAAACACAAAATAACTGTCAATCTCCCTCGGCCTGGGGCTCCATGCAAGAGCTCACCTCGTGGAGTTGCAATGATCATGAGAACGGTGAGGAATCAGCCCAGAACTACATGGGAGGATCTTGTCAATGATCTCAAGGCAGCTGGGACCATAGTCACCAAGAAAACCATTGGTAACACACTACGCCGTGAAGGACTGAAATCCTGCAGCGCCCGCAAGGTCCCCCTGCTCAAGAAAGCACATATACAGGGCCGTCTGAAGTTTGCCAATGAACATCTGAATGATTCAGAGGAGAACTGGGTGAAAGTGTTGTGGTCAGATGAGACCAAAATGGAGCTCTTTGGCATCAACTCAACTCGCCGTGTTTGGAGGAGGAGGAGGAATGCTGCCTATAACCCCAAGAACACCATCACCACCGTCAAACATGGAGGTGGAAACATTATGCTTTGGGGGTGTTTTTGGACAGGACAACTTCACCGCATCAAAGGGACGATGGACGGGGCCATGTACCGTAAAACCTTGGGTGAGAACCTCCTTCCCTCAGCCAGGGCATTGAAAATGGGTCGTGGATGGGTATTCCAGCATGACAATGACCCAAAACACACGGCCAAAGCAATAAAGGAGTGACTCAAGAAGAAGCACATTAAGGTCCTGGAGTGGCCTAGCCAACAAGGGTTTTGCCACCAAGTATGAAGTCATGTTTTGCAGAGGGGTCAAATATTTATTTCCCTCATTACAATGCAAATCAATTCATAACATTTTTGACATGCGTTTTTCTGGATTTTTTTGTTGTTATTCTGTCTCTCACTGTTCAAATAAACCTACCATTAAAATTATAGACTGATCATGTCTTTGTCAATGGGCAAACGTACAAAATCAGCAGGGGATCAAATACTTTTTTCCCTCACTGTATGTAAAAGGAGGTTAGTGTTTGTGACATACTGTACAGTATGTATGTAAAAGGAGTATAGTGTTTATGACATACTGTACAGTATGTATGTAAAAGGAGTATAGTGTTTATGACATACTGTACAGTATGTATGTAAAAGGAGTATAGTGTTTGTGACATACTGTACAGTATGTATGTAAAAGGAGTATAGTGTTTGTGACATACTGTACAGTATGTATGTAAAAGGAGTATAGTGTTTATGACATACTGTACAGTATGTATGTAAAAGGAGTATAGTGTTTGTGACATACTGTACAGTATGTATGTAAAAGGAGTATAGTGTTTATGACATACTGTACAGTATGTATGTAAAAGGAGTATAGTGTTTATGACATACTGTACAGTATGTATGTAAAAGGAGTATAGTGTTTATGACATACTGTACAGTATGTATGTAAAAGGAGTATAGTGTTTATGACATACTGTACAGTATGTATGTAAAAGGAGTATAGTGTTTGTGACATACTGTACAGTATGTATGTAAAAGGAGTATAGTGTTTATGACATACTGTACAGTATGTATGTAAAAGGAGTATAGTGTTTATGACATACTGTACAGTATGTATGTTAAAGGAGTATAGTGTTTATGACATACTGTACAGTATGTATGTAAAAGGAGTATAGTGTTTATGACATACTGTACAGTATGTATGTAAAAGGAGTATAGTGTTTATGACATACTGTACAGTATGTATGTAAAAGGAGTATAGTGTTTATGACATACTGTACAGTATGTATGTAAAAGGAGTATAGTGTTTATGACATACTGTACAGTATGTATGTAAAAGGAGTATAGTGTTTATGATATACTGTACAGTATGTATGTAAAAGGAGTATAGTGTTTATGACATACTGTACAGTATGTATGTAAAAGGAGTATAGTTTTATGACATACTGTACAGTATGTATGTAAAAGGAGTATAGTGTTTATGACATACTGTACAGTATGTATGTAAAAGGAGTATAGTGTTTATGACATACTGTACAGTATGTGTTTGCTTGTGTCCATTTTTGTGCTCTAGAAAGGTTCACTAGAGTTGCAGAAGTTTCAGATGACAGGACCAACCCTTTCGGTAACCCCTTATATCTAACCAACCCTCACCCAGACACTCCTCCTCTCCCAACCTGGGCACCTCCTGTCCTGACCCCCTCCCTGTTCTCCCTGAGGAAATAAGAGTGTTCATGGAGAGAGGACCAGCCACTATCTCTGCTGAAGACCATAGGGTACCATGCCATTGCCAAACTACGCTCCAAGCAGTAACGAAAGCATGCCTGTACCAAAGAAAGCAGGTAAGGGTTCATGATCTTCTCTGTGAGCTTGCATGTATCAATAAATTATGTCATTGAAAGCGGACCAAAACCAAAGCAAATGTAATAATCAGTCAATCAGCATTACTTTGATAATACATTTTATTGGCTTTCCCGATTGAGAAATGATAGAAATTACTATTTTTAATGTATATTTCACATTTTCAGAAATTAACATTCATAATTAATATTCCCATTCCCATGAATACATGTTTTACGTTTTGTTGTGTTATAAATGGTTTTGCTTTATCATACACCAGGCAAATAATTAATAATTTAGGATTTTTGTTACGTTATTGACATTGTATTGTTATGTCCCAAATGATTAATCGTAGTTTTGTTATGTCCCAAATGATTAATCGTAGTTTGCCAGTAACTCAACTAAATAATAAAGGGGAAATAATTGCATTACTATTGAGTAAAAAATGTTAGAATACTTTTGAGATGACACTGTACACTAGTGAAATTATGATTATTGCGGATGGTGTATTTCTGAACATCAAGTTAATCAAGTTACTATGCCTTCCTCGCACTAAAAACAACATCCAAATATGGAGTAAGTCCAGTGCCGTACTGTGTAATGTTGTTAGTGTTGTTTTTCCTGACAACCGCTCTTCTGAGCCCCAGGATTAAGAAACAAGTCATTGTTTTAAATCAACAAAGGAACCGAACGCCATTTCACTGTGTCGTACTGGAACACACGTTTTAGCACTGGTGTATGCATGGTGGAGTCTATATGTAGACTATGGGGCATGGTGGAGTCTATATGTAGACTATGGGGCATGGTGGAGTCTATATGTAGACTATGGGACATGGTGGAGTCTATATGTAGACTATGGGGCATGGTGGAGTCTATATGTAGACTATGGGGCATGGTGGAGTCTATATGTAGACTATGGGACATGGTGGAGTCTATATGTAGACTATGGGGCATGGTGGAGTCTATATGTAGACTATGGGGCATGGTGGAGTCTATATGTAGACTATGGGACATGGTGGAGTCTATATGTAGACTATGGGGCATGGTGGAGTCTATATGTAGACTATGGGGCATGGTGGAGTCTATATGTAGACTATGGGACATGGTGGAGTCTATATGTAGACTATGGGGCATGGTGGAGTCTATATGTAGACTATGGGGCATGGTGGAGTCTATATGTACACTATGGGGCATGGTGGAGTCTATATGTAGACTATGGGGCATGGTGGAGTCTATATGTAGACTATGGGGCATGGTGGAGTCTATATGTAGACTATGGGGCATGGTGGAGTCTATATGTACACTATGGGGCATGGTGGAGTCTATATGTAGACTATGGGGCATGGTGGAGTCTATATGTAGACTATGGGGCATGGTGGAGTCTATATGTAGACTATGGGGCATGGTGGAGTCTATATGTAGACTATGGGGCATGGTGGAGTCTATATAAGAGTGTCAGGTTGTGAAATACCTGCTTGTTCAGTTACGGTTAAGCTACTGGGAATATTAAGTGTTAACTACTGTTTTGGCATTTGGACTTTATTATATTTAAGGCTAGCTAAGGAGAGAGAGACAGACAGACAGACAAAAAGATACAGACAGAGAGAGAGAGACAGACAGGCAGACAGATAGACAGTGCTCATCACTGGGTATTTTATTATGAATTTATGATGTCGATAACATGTTGTTTATTGGCTACCAATTACAAGCTGTATCATGTTCCTTTGACAGGCCCACTTTTCCAAGTACCTCTCTCTGCCTGTCTTGCTGCCAAATCTCTCCCTCATCTCATCAATCAGCTAATCAAACTGTTTCCCCCTCTTCTGACATCGCCTCTCCAGACCACAATGTTCCCACTGGATCAAATCCATTCTTTCAGCAGTCAGCTCTCACACAGCCTCACTGGCCCGTTGGCCACCTCATCTCTGTCTATCACTTTACTCCATGAAACTAACCTCTCTCGATGCTGCCAATGATCCCGTCCACCCTTTCTATATTGCTATATTCCTCCTCCTCTTACTCTGTGCTTCTCCATTTATCCCTCTGTCCGTCCAACCCTGCTATGGATCCTTCACATTTATCCAGCCCTAGCCCAGTGTGCCCTCAATGTCCCATCACTCCCTTCTCACTCCCCATCACTGCCATCCTTTGGCTCCCATAGTAATGAAGTGTGAAGTCATGGACAGTAACTCAAGTACCTGGCTGTGAAACACAAAGTTTTATTTATGGCTGTTTGATTCTGTGAAAATCCGACCTCTGAGGTTCGTATTGCCAGATTCAAATTTAGACAGTTGCATTGCTTTTCATGACAATGTACAGCTAAACATCGATTATTTCAAAGTCAATTGGAGCTAGGTCTTCACGGGTCCGGGTGGACCCGATATACCCGAGCCCGATCGGGTTCGGGTCTGAAATTCTAACTTGTCCCTCGGGTCCGGGTCTGGTCCTGTTTGATTGGACCCAGCCATGGCTCTGCATAGCCTATAGCATATTTATTTTATGCTAATAAGGTGAATTTATTGACTTATAGAATGCCTAGCCAACATATACTGTAAAGACCTATTTGTTAACCAGAAGAGCTACTTGGCTGATAAACATACTTTTTTTGTCACTCGAGTCTGGTCTAGATTCGGACCAGTTAGGGTACGGGTTGGGTCTAGGTCGAGTTGTCCTCGGGTCCATTCGGGTTCGGGTCTGATTGTCCTCGGGTCCTGGTCCAACTTTTTAGACCCGTGAAGACCTCTAATTGGAGCCCATCACATTTCATCTCATGTTGACATCGTCCCAATGACTTTCTCTCTTGTTCTTTTTCTTCTAGAATGCTGTCATGTATCCTCCTGTTTGTTTGTACATCTGTCTGTCCATGCTTATTTCCATCCATCTCCATTTCATCATCGGCATGGATCACAGCGAGGGTTTTTTACACACTTCATAACGGAGGGCAGAGGGATGGATCTGAGCTTTGGCCAGCTCCCTTCACCTCTCTCTGTCGCATCTCGTGATCTCCCTATCAGTGGAGATCCCGCTGTTCCCGAACCCGATCCGGGCAGAGAGCTTCATCTCATCCAGGGGGGTCGCGCAGACCACCGACGAGCACGTCCAACATAAGCAGCTTCTTTTCTACCATGTCAGAGGGGTCATCGTCCTGGCCTCTGAAAGGCATCTACAGATGTCCTCAACACGGCCGACTGGCCTTCCTCCAATTACCAGGGAGGAGAAGATGAGTCTACATTTCATTCTCCGATTAGCTTCTGTCCATCCGCAGCACACCTATCATGTGTCCTGAATGTCGTTGTTACTGTGAATAAACATCATACTCATCTTCAAAAACATCTCTAGAAATGGACAAATGTTGGTTAAATGGACAAATGTGTTGCTTTTCCAAGATCAGAAGAAATCTATTCAAATGCTGTTCCCAATACTGTTGGACTTCCATTCCAATCCTTCCCCTGCCAATTCAATCCTATGATTTCACAATTTGATTGATGGTTCAATGGATTCCAATGCATTTGACTCCTATGTTTGGCCTGAGGTAGCAACCTCATTTTCTGCCACTGTCTCTATGTGCCTGAACATTCATCCACCCATCTTCTCTTTTTTTAAATGTCTTTATTTCTGTGTCAACTCATCAATCTCTCTGAGTATCGGTTTATCCATCTGTCGATCTGTCCGGGGCTTTGTTAGTGACCCCATTAAGAGCAGCAGGGTATCTGGCTGAGCTTATCCTCCACAGAGGAGCCAGAGCCCCCTCATATCTCCCCCCTCACCCCTGCCGGGCCCCGGCCCCATTCATAATAACCAGCCAGGGTGATGTCTCACTCCATGGTGACTCTGGATATTTTCTGGATGTCGGAAAGTATTCAGACCCCTTCCCTTTTTGCAAAAAATTCTAAAAACCTGTTTTTGCTTTGTCATTATGGGGTATTGTGTGTAGATTGACGAGGGGGAAAAACTGTTTAATCCATTTTAGAATAAGGCTGTAACGTAACAAAATGTGGAAAAGATCAAGGGGTCTGAATACTTTACGAATACACTGTATACTGCCTGTGAAGCATTCTCTTCAAATGAGGATCAGACACTTTCAAATTGCAAGATTGCCTATCAAATGCTCCATCCCATGTTACTTTAGAACAGGGATGGGCAACTTTGATGGGGGTGGAGGCCACAAAAAATCTGAACTCATGTGGGGTCGCGGTTGCTCGCGGGTCTGCGTACCCACATGTGCGTACCCCCACCACCACTACCTTGCGAGCAAAACATTTTAGCAGCCCCCCCCTTGACAGCGGAGAGGACATTTTTACATTTTAGAGTTAATTTCGTGCAATTCCACACATTTTGCCATGGGGTGTAGAGAAAATGTAGAGGTTTAAAGCAAGTTTGCTGCAATTCTAGACATTTTGCCATGGGGTTGGAGAGAGGATTTAGCAATTTTATAACACATTTCATGCAATTGTACTCATTTTTCCATAGGGTGGAGAGAAATGTTTGCAGGTTTTATGATATGAGTGAGACTGACTAACAAAATCACTGACTAACAAAATCAATGGGGGCCCCACGGCCGATAATTCGACCATGATTACTAAGTTTAGATAGCTGGCCACTAGACTAATTTGCCAATATACAAATGTTATGCTGACATGGGCTAATTAAGCGACTATCAGTGACTGACATAACAAGGGAAAAACTGCTTATGCACAACCAAATTTCGAAATTGCACCTTGTGTATTCTACTATTCTAACTTGCAACAGTAAGACTTATTTTAAAAATTTGGGGTGCCGCCAGTTGCCCATCCCTGCTTTAAAATATATATTTCTCCCTCTTAAATCTCTCTACCCTCGCAATGATTCTCCTGAGTCCCTTGATGACACCCTCCATCAATGTCTTACTTTTGCCATCTACTAACTATCCCTGGCTATCCTATTAGCTGATTCTTGCTATTTCTCTCTGTGTCCCTCCCTCTCCCATCCCTCTGTCCCTATAAGGGAGGATTCCGGGAGAGTATGGAGAGGGATGATGGATGAAGTGACCTGTCATCAACCTCGTTACTCCCTACTGCCCATGTCCTAACTCCCGAGATCAGATGACCTTCTCCCTTCCTCTCTTGCCAAACCTTTCCTGATCTTTACTTCTACTTGTTGTTCAGTACAGTACACATTATATTAATTCCTTCTGTCAAAGTCATTTGAATCTCTTTTGGGCAGTGTGCAGCTGTTCAGTCTTTCAGGATACATACAGTGGCGTATCCAGGGTACCCCCCATTTAAATCTGATTGGCCACTCCATTTTATGAGTTTGTTTATTTTATTGTTAACATTGTTGGGGAAGACTGGCTTCCCTTGGCATCCATGAATACACGTCACTTTGTAGGCTGAAGGTCATTACACTTATGGTGTTTGTAATAGATGTCCCTATTACCTGGTGCACAGTGCACTGTTCGGATGCTGGACTTATTTTGGAGTAGATGAACGTGCGCAGGTAACCTACTTAATTAACTTTTTGAAGTGATTTTTTGGACAATCAGATGAAAACATTATGACTGGTTGTGTTCATGACACATTCATTGGTAATAAATCTTTACAGTTAAACCACATCTTTACTATAAAGCCCTGAAAACAAATTCACGTGGCGGTCCAGTTAAAGAAATAGAAATCCCTGAATGTCAAGGTATAATTCACACTCTGGATGGCACTTACAAGTGAATGTACTGCTGTATGCTACATAGCCATGGGAAGTAGGGGTGCTGCAACATAATGGACCTTGACACCGGTGTAATGTATATTTAGAATGTTCATTTTCATCTCGTAATGCCATATATTAGTTTATGCTTTTAAGTCACAAACATGGAAGCTTGATTGGAAAGACCAGTGAGTCAGAGTTCAGCCAACCACGATGGGAAGTTGTTGAAAGACATCATAACCTCTACAGTAACGTGGCAGCTTCTTTGGCACACATGCTTCACGCAAGGAAGGCAGTGATGTTCTCAGCCTTATTCTTACCTTGCTCATCCTCCCAGTTTCTCTTGGCCTCTGCCGATGTGGTAACAAGCTCACATTATTCCTCATGGTCATCATCCTGTCGGCTGCCTCTCTACTACTGGGAAGACAAGTCGTGAAAGCTGGAGAGTTAAGTTTCCCTCAGACGGGTACCAGCACGGACTGTCCTGAGCAAAAGAGCCGGGTTAAAAGGACAGACTGGCCAATCCTTCCAGCGATGTGTTGGCAGGGCCGGCGTAATCAATGACCAGTTCACCACTCCATTGGTGTTAACGAAGGGCCTGGCTTCCTGCAATGGTGCAGACTGTCAGGAAGAACCATTAAGACATATCACTCACGCTCTCTGCTATCCCCTCCATCACTGAAAGCTTGCTATCCAGTGACATCCTCAAACACGCATGTGGGGCATTTGAGAGCACGTTGGCATCCCAATGGATGTAGAAAAGAAATGGAAACGCTCACTCTGTATCTAGTTCTCACGTGGGCGGGTGTGTAGGGGTACACGTGCATACCGGTATCCTATGTGTGCAGGTGTGTGTCATGTAAAGGAGAAAATACCCATATCAGTACCTCCAGGATTCTGCAATTCTGCATATTATGAGAGGGGTTGCAAATTTCACCAATCACCACACTATTACTGCATAAAATAGTAAAATAACAACAATATTACCGCATACAACTGTTCAATGACTGCACTACAAAAAAGATCAAGCAATTTTGCTTGCAAATATCACTAAACGCCCTGAAACCTGGAGGGTCTGCCATATATGAGATGGCTTGTCTTGTCCAGGGATCCCCAGCTCCAGAGCAATGACGCAGTCTGATAGGTGAGAATGAGAGATGAGATGAAAGGAGGGAGATGGATGACCCTTTGAAAATCAACAATAATTTGAGCTAATGTCGCCCATAGACTAAAGGAGACTGACGGACGGTGACAGTCCGAGTGGAAACGGGACAGCAATAGCACCCAGTTTTCTGAGAAAGTGGGATGAAAAATGAATGGACATGAGGGAGAACCAGAGATTAAACAACAGCCAGAGTACTGCAGCAGCAGAGACAAACATGCCATCAGTGGCGTGAAATAACGTCCATCAGACACAACGTGTAGTCTTATAAACGGCCTGACCCCTGGTGTCAGTGGCTGTGATGTGTGTCCTTAGCGGATGTAAGTTTAGTCATGGCATGTCTTTAAGCCGTAACCCAAACCTGGGCTGGTATGGGTAAACTACATTAATCAGTGCTAAGAGAAAAGACTCAGAATAGCACACACACTCCACGGTGATATACGGCATAAAGGCAAGTAGTGAGAGGGAGGGGGGGTGAAGGGAGAGAGTGACAGGAGCAGGGAGGTAGAGGCAAGGAGAGGAGAGATGATGAGAAGGAAGGGAGAGAAGGAATCATGGACAGTAACTGCAACTAGCACAAATTCTACAAATGCAGTGAATAAATAGATAACAACCATCTGACACAAGATAATGTTCTATCTGGGAAAAATCGAAAAGATAACATTTATTTCTGCCTCTTTTCTGCAGGAAGAAAATCCCAGGCCGCTCCTGCAGGTATGATTTCTGTAATATTGCATGTATTACTACTGAAAAGCCTGACTAACAATGGCATCCCAGGAATTACATTAGACCGGTGGTGTAATTCAAACTGGATTATCTCATCAGTATACCGTTAATGGATTTCACACTTTTCTCTCTCTCTCCTCATCACAGAGGCGCCGCCGGTGTACGAGCCCAATATTCATGATCCCACCACCAGGGCTGACCACATGAAATGTAAGGCCATGTAATTGGCTCTTTATCAGTTTGGGCCTCACTCTATGTAATGCATTTGATGCTAAATCCTGCTTGCCCACAGCCTATACAATGTTGAAATGCACAATTATGACCTGGCTGACAGTATATCCGCTTTACACACAAGAGATTGTACATATCTCAATATCACAGTACTCATCTGATCTTATCTGTTCTCTGACCCTTTCATCTCATCCATATTCATCCTACCATTCAACTCAATCCTCTCTCTTTACCTCATCGTTTCTCTTCCCTCTTTCTCTTCCTCTTTCTCCCCTCAGACTGGATCCCCCTCTCCCTGGATGACAAAACGGCCCAGAAGCTGCTGTGGATATCCGAGAGCAACCTCAAGGTGTCGCGTATGTCAGAGGAGGTGTGTCCATACCCCATGAGACCGGAGAGATTTGAGCATTCACCACAGGTTGGTCTGCCATCCTCAGTTACAGGGCACACATCATAGTGCCATTGTGTAACTAAATTGTGCCTAAATTTTTGTCTGCTAAATGACTTTTATTTATTATTTATATTTTTGGACATGCCATCAGTGCATGCCTGCCTCTAAGACATCTCTATCTTCCCTTTCCACTATCCGCCCTCTACTCTGTGCAGGTGCTGTGTAAGGAAGGGCTGTTGGGGCAGAGAGGGTACTGGGAGGTGGACTATGACGGCTGGGTGGTGATTGGGGCAGTGTACGAGAGCATGGGCCGGAAGGACGGGCCATGTGGGCTGGGGGAGAATGAGAGCTCATGGGGTGCGGGCTGGGCTGGCTCCTGCTACCACGTCTGGCACAATGGGGAGAATGTGGAGGTCGAGCTCCCTTTGTGCAACACCATGAGCATATACCTGGACCAGCCCGCTGGCATCATCAAGTTCTTCATTGTGGAAGGAGAAGGGGAGGTGGAGAAGGAGGTGCGACTGATACACAAGTTCAAAACTAACCTCAAAGAGAAGATTCTGCCTTGTTTCTGGGTTGGCAGTAAATCCTTCTGTTGGATCCGGAAGAAAGAGGGACAGTAACAGGAAGGGTGTAGGAAAGGAGAGATGGAGAGATTGAGAGGGGGATGGAATAACAGGTCAGGGAAGGAGTAAGAGAGGGAGGTACAGTGGGGAAAAAAAGTATTTAGTCAGCCACCAATTGTGCAAGTTCTCCCACTTAAAAAGATGAGAGAGGCCTGTAATTTTCATCATAGGTACACGTCAACTATGACTGACAAAATGAGAAAAAAAATCCAGAAAATCACATTGTAGGATTTTTAATGAATTTATTTGCAAATTATGGTGGAAAATAAGTATTTGGTCAATAACAAAAGTTTCTCAATACTTTGTTATATACCCTTTGTTGGCAATGACACAGGTCAAACATTTTCTGTAAGTCTTCACAAGGTTTTCACACACTGTTGCTGGTATTTTGGCCCATTCCTCCATGCATATCTCCTCTAGAGCAGTGATGTTTTGGGGCTGTCGCTGGGCAACACGGACTTTCAACTCCCTCCAAAGATTTTCTATGGGGTTGAGATCTGGAGACTGGCTAGGCCACTCCAGGACCTTGAAATGCTTCTTATGAAGCCACTCCTTTGTTGCCCGGGCGGTGTGTTTGGGATCATTGTCATTCTGAAAGACCCAGCAACGTTTCATCTTCAATGCCCTTGCTGATGGAAGGAGGTTTTCACTCAAAATCTCACGATACATGGCCCCATTCATTCTTTCCTTTACACGGATCAGTCGTCCTGGTCCCTTTGCAGAAAAACAGCCCCAAAGCATGATGTTTCCACCCCCATGCTTCACAGTAGGTATGGTGTTCTTTGGATGCAACTCAGCATTCTTTGTCCTCCAAACACGACGAGTTGAGTTTTTACCAAAAAGTTATATTTTGGTTTCATCTGACCATATGACATTCTTCCAATCCTCTTCTGGATCATCCAAATGCACTCTAGCAAACTTCAGACGGGCCTGGACATGTACTGGCTTAAGCAGGGGGACACG
The DNA here is from genome assembly GCF_964263955.1 of Coregonus lavaretus. Lineage (NCBI taxonomy): Eukaryota > Metazoa > Chordata > Actinopteri > Salmoniformes > Salmonidae > Coregonus > Coregonus lavaretus. The sequence goes on along the minus strand of NC_140015.1, from coordinate 24,446,138 downwards.
TCTGGCACTGCAGGATTTGAGTCCCTGGCGGCGTAGTATGTTACTGATGGTAGGCTTTGTTACTTTGGTCCCAGCTCTCTGCAGGTCATTCACTAGGTCCCCCTGTGTGGTTCTGGGATTTTTGCTGACTGTTCTTGTGATCATTTTGACCCCACGGGGTGAGATCTTGCGTGGAGCCCCAGATCGAGGGAGATTATCAGTGGTCTTGTATGTCTTCCATTTCCTAATAATTGCTCCCACAGTTGATTTCTTCAAACCAAGCTGCTTACCTATTGCAGATTCAGTCTTCCCAGCCTGGTGCAGGTCTACAATTGTGTTTCTGGTGTACTTTGACAGCTCTTTGGTCTTGGCCATAGTGGAGTTTGGAGTGTGACTGTTTGAGGTTGTGGACAGGTGTCTTTTATACTGATAACAAGTTCAAACAGGTGCCATTAATACAGGTAACGAGTGGAGGACAGAGGAGCCTCTTAAAGAAGAAGTTACAGGTCTGTGAGAGCCAGAAATCTTGCTTGTTTGTAGGTGACCAAATACTTATTTTCCACCATAATTTGCAAATAAATTCATTAAAAATCCTACAATGTGATTTTCTGGATTTCTTTTTCTCAATTTGTCTGTCATAGTTGACGTGTACCTATGATGAAAATTTCAGGCCTATCTCATCTTTTTAAGTGGGAGAACTTGCACAATTGGTGGCTGACTAAATACTTTTTTCCCCCACTGTATAGTGAACAGAAGAGACGATACGTTTCTAATATTTGGAGAACAAGCACTGGTGTGAGAATGCAGAATTGAAGCAGAGAATAACGGAATCTTCACAACATGAAATAATTTGTAATCTGTAATAGATTCACATCATGTCTATGGTTTTAAGTGTTGCTGTTATCTCTCTGTTGCATGAGGACAATTTATGTATGAATTACTAGGTTATATTATGATAATTTTTAGAATGACAACTGTATTGAGTATTACTATTTATTAGTACTGTGACTCCTTTCTGTTACAGCACTAATTAGTTAGTGTTAGAGTAGGGTGTGTAGCTTGTATCATTTTATATAGGATTTAACAGTGTTCATGTATGAATGTGATGAATAACTACAACTGTGTAACAATAAAGTTCAACTATTTACACTGAACAAAAATACAAAAACGCAACATGCAACAATTTCAACAATTTTACTGAGTTACAGTTCATAAAAGGAAATCAGTCAATTGAAATAAATTCATTAGGCCCTAATCTATGGATTTCACATGACTGGGAATACAGATATGAATCTGTTGGTCACAGATATCTTTTTTTTTTAAAGTAGGGGTGTGGATCAGAAAACCAGTCAGTATCTGGTGTGACCACCATTTGCCTCATGCAGCGCAACACATCTCCTTCGCATAGAGTTGATCAGGCTGTTGATTGTGGCCTGTGGAATGTTGTCCCACTCCTCTTCAATGGCTGTGCAAAGTTGCTGGATATTGGCGGGAACTGGAACACGCTGTCATACATGTCGACCCAGAGCATCCCAAACTTGCTCAATGGGTGACATGTCTGGTGAGTATGCAGGCCATGGAAAAACTGGGACATTTTCAGCTTCCAGGAATTGTTTACAGATCCTTGCGACATGGGGCCGTGCATTGTCATGCTGAAACATGAGGTGATGGCGGTGGATTAATGGCACGACAATGGGCCTCAGGATCTCATCCCGGTATCTCTGTGCATTCAAATTGCCATCGATAAAATGCAATTGTGTTTGTTGTCAGTAGCTTATGCCTGCCCATACAATAACCCTACCGCCACCATGGGGCACTCTGTTCACAAAGTTGACATCAGCTCGCCCACACGACACCATACACATGGTTTGCAATCTGCCCGTTATAGTTGAAACCGGGATTAATCCATGAAGAGAATACTTCTCCAGCGTGCCAGCGGCCATTGAAGGTTAGCATTTGCCCACTTTAGTTGATTACGACGCCGAACTGCAGTCAGGTCAAGACCCTGGTGAGAACGACGAGCACGCAGATTAGCTTCCCTGAGATGGTTTCTGACAGAAATTCTTCGGTTGTGCAAACCCACATTTTCATCTGCTGTTCGGGTATCTGGTCTCAGACGATCCCGCAGGTGGAGAAGCCGGATGTGGAGGTCATGGGCTGGCGTGGTTACACGTGGTCTGCAGTTGTGAGGCCGGTTGGACGTACTGCCAAATTCTCTAAAACGACATTGGAGGCGGCTTATAGTAAAGAAATGTCTGGCATTCAATTGTCTGGCAACAGCTCTGGTGGACATTCCTGCAGTCAGCATGCCAATTGCACGCTCCCTCAAAACTTGAGACAGTTGTGGCATCTGTGGCATTGTGTTGTATGACAAAACTACATTTTAGAGTGGCCTTTTATTGTCCCCAGCACAAGGTGCACCTGTGTAATGATATTGTTGTTTAATCAGCTTTTTGATATGTCACACCTGTGGATGGATTATCTTGGCAAAGGATAAATGCTCCCTCAAAAGGGAGCGTATGGAAAATGTCTGGGATATTTTATTTCAGCTCATGAAACATGGGACCAACACTTTACATGTTGCATTTATATTTTTGTTCAGTATCCTTCTTAATCTGATACTGCCATCTATAGGACAGCCATTATACCGCACCCAAATAACATTCAGTGTCAGAAGACTCACATAAAACCAACAGCCTGATTCACTGATGTTGCTCCTTAAGTTTATTTAAACCATTCAGGTAATCAAATTAAACATTTATCTGCTTTTGAAATGTTGGGAGATGGATACATCTCCGTTCGCTTCCACTGCTTTCTTTCGCTCTCCAACTCACTCATTCAAGACATTTGGAGTATATTATTATAATAGTGTCAATATATCTCAGATAGTAACAGTAATCATTCTACCAGTCATTCATTCATTGGCAATGTAGAAATACAAAAAGGCGTGTTTCATGGAGGCATAGTGCCCTTCACTCACAATTTGAAAAGCTACAGGCGTCATGTTAAAAAGCCCCCTAGAGCCAACCATTTCTAGAAGGGTGACCCATCCTTCACGGTTCTACTTGGAAAAGTCCCACAACGTACAGAGTCAGCGCCTGTGTCAGTTAGAATAATTTCAAATAATGTTAGTGTCCATGTTGGTCAGTACAGTGGGTCACTATGAGCACATTTGAAGTTAAGTTGCGTGTAGTGAGTTGTCTTGTAGTGTTTGTGTATGGGTGTAATGTGTTGAAAATTATCTTAGTGTGTATACCAGCATATGTTATGTCAGTTAATCCTCTTGGTGTACACGGTTGTTACTACCAAATGTTTGGTTAGTGATTAGCTAATACACTGGGGTACTTTTCTGTTGTTAGTATCATTTACTGCCCACCTGCCAGCCAATCAATTAGCTTATTTTCATCCACATACTTTCTCTCACTCCCTCACTTTCTTTGGCTCTCAGTGTTTGAGGGAGAAGTCTCCCGTGTTGAGGCGAGGGCGAGGTAGTCCTCCAAACATTTCTGTTCCGTCGTTGGCTCCTGGGGCCAACAGGGCCTTCATGCTGGCAGCAATATGATCCAGGTCAGCTACGCCAGCCTGCAACACAGAGAGACAGTTAGTGGGTATGTGTGTCAGAATGACTGATTGACTGACAGAAAGTGAGCTGTATGTTGGATGTGTGTTTTTAAATTAAGGTTGACTGACCCGTTCCCCACTGTGGCCTTCTCCCTGGGGGGGTCTGTTGCCCTTGAAGCCCCACACAGGAACAGACACGGGGAGGGAGCGGGCCATGTTCATGGGTTTGGGGTGTCGGGATGAGAACGACTGTCCCATGGCCATGCTGCGCGGGGGAGGAGGACAATCCTCACTTAACGAGCCTGGAGCAGAGAGGAGTCACATTAAGATCCTTAGATCATCATTAACTAATATTACTACACACATACACTCACCATCAGTACTCTCCTCCTCTCCATCGGACTCAAAGAATGGTTCACAGTCACGAGACAGCGAGTCCTCATCCATGGAAAACACTCCTGAAGCAGAGACAGAGATTAATATTTACGAAGCCATTCAGACCCAGAGTTAAAAATTAAGTCCCACAGAGCTCAGTATTCACCTGCAGTCTCATTCAGATTACGGCTCCTTTCGTCCATGTCCTCCTCTTCCTCACACTCTTCCTCCAAGTCCACAATTCCAGGCATGTCTCTCCCTCGTCCAGCCTCCTCTATCATCACAGCCATCTCTCGCTCCCTCTCTCCATTCCCATTCTGCCCAGCAGCTTGGCCAATGACAGCCCCAGAGTGGTAGATTGAAGGGTAGCTCTGCGAATAGAGTGTGGTATTGGGGCTGATGGTTCCCACCCCACCCTCTCCTGTTAGGCCCTGTGGAAGAGAAAAAGCAAAGTTAAGAACTTCCCGATCACACACAGCACTATGAATGACAGCCACATTGAATGGCACAAAATGACTGACACACAGTCAGTCAGTCTACTCACCACCCTGTCAGTGGGCATGTCCACTACCAGCTTAGCTCCTCCGTCTACTGCACTCAGACGTTTATATCTATGCGCCGTTAGCATAGACGTGGAGTGCAGCACCGCAATGTCGTCCATGTAGCGCCGCGAAGACTCAGCCAAAGCCCCCTGACCCCACACGTGATAGGAGAAATCCCACTTCCGGCCTCCGGCAGGCAAGCCACTGCCACTCTCCCTTTTCCTCCCATCTCCCTCCACTACAGATGGCCAGAACTTCTTACAGGCTGTAAGAATAGCCAGGTCGCAGCCTGACTTCTGACAATATCCCTCCGCCGCTGCGAGTAGTGCCAGCCAGCTCTCTTTGTGGTTGTCTGGGATCTCGGGGTCAGATGATTGGGTGATGGAGGCCATGATGGGTAAATAGGACTGCCAATGACTGTTGGATTTGTTTAATTTATTAGGGCCAGCTTTTATGGAATGTATAAATGCTTTGTAACTGTTTTTATTGGTCAATAGCTAAAAATGTATAGGTTAGTGTAATCAGGCGCCTGTATGACTCAGCCAGCAGTTTGATACTGAATACTATATATTTTTGCTTACAAGTCTTGTGATAAATTGACCTTTTTTCTCACTGGAGTGTAGGCTGTAGTGTTTCTACGTTTTTGTAATCTGCTTTTGGCTAATCTGAGGAAACATTAAGATCTATTTTCTATTGCTGGTTTGGTTGTTAAAGCTAAGAATAAAACGACCCTTAGTTGTTATAAAGCAGGTTTCAGAGGCATAAGGTGATTGTTTGATATTATGAATGTCAGTGTGCCTGAGAGAACTAGGGGAGAGATAAATGAAAATGCTGCTTGTGTTACCTGGAAAAAACAAAATGGACAAATAAAGCTTGATGATGAAAATATCAGTTGCTCTTAAAATAAATAGCTATTGTTATTTTGACATATTGCCTTGTTAGTCATTATAGCAATATTAACTGATGTCACTAGCTAGGCAATACTTAGATGATCACTAAACCAGAATTCAGACAATCGTCTGATAAAATTATGCATGATGAAACTTCATTTAATTGGTTTACACTCAACTCAAGCATAGAATTTGTCAAATTCACATACATACAAATTCACATACATTTCAATTCCATATTAATTTTCTGATGTCAGACTATCTGCCTTGTTGCATGACATGAGTTCATGGTCAATATCTCAGTGGTCAATACCTCAGTGGTCAATACGCATGCATGACAGTTTGAGTACGTTCCAAAATAGACCTATGCTAACCGTGGAAAGACGTTGTCCACCTGTCGTTACGTCTCAGTTCAGCGCCCCCCCCCCCCCCCCCCATCCATCCTCCCTCCCACAATCTCGTGCATTCGTTAGCATAACAAAACCTTGTAGTGTGACTGCCTGCTCTAGACTTACCCAGCTCGTTTCTCAATGTCATCCCTGTGATTATTACTGCCAGGAAAGCACTTCAATAAAAATGCACGCCATTGGCAATTTGCATGACTGTGGATTGTTTGTGTTTGTTTGCTAATTAACATGCTAGTTTACTGGTCTCCTGTGCACTCTCCTCCCAACACGAACACATTTCACCTCCATTTTTTCAGCTTTGCAGAGACACTGGCACACATACACAAATAAGCAGCAAGATCAGAAGTCAACTTACACATTCAGTTCCTTCTTTCGTCCGTTGCACGCGTTATTCTAGTTCTAACTTTGTTTCTTTATCCCTCTTTGTCGGATTCTTCTTCTAAAAGATTCTCTCCCCTAGACTCCGACGTTGCTGTTTAGAGACGCTAGATCAGACGCACGTTTTACACGTGACTGTATGCAGTGGGCGGGCTCGTACGCGTCTTGTTTTGGACGCACACTTGGCCGAGGCTTGGGGCTGGCTGCATTTAAATAGTATGTCATGGTTTCTTCTACTGGTATAATTTGCTTCATCCTCACTGATCTGACATGATGGAGAGCTTGACAGGTGGAAGCAAATGCTTTTTGTAGGCTTCTCAATCTCTATATTATTTCCACCTAAACTGTCCTCTCATTTTGCAGGAAAAGTAACCACTTCTGATTTTTCTGTGTTTTTTTCTGTATTGGTGGCAGCAGCAGGATACTCGCTGTCAGTCATACATTTGTAAAGTCATACATGAAACTGTCATACATGAAACTGATTGTTACGGATACAGGTATCCTGTGTCTTTTTGTGTTTTTCCTCTCCTTCTGCCCTAATCACAGGTGTCCTGTATGTTCCTGATTGGTGGTCGTTGGGGTGTCTGCTGATTGCTAAGGTGGACCAATCAGTGAACATTCCTCTGCATTGCACCACCTGTTTCTGGTTTTTCAATCACACATCCCATTGTTTAAAAGCCGGTCAGTTGTGTTTGTTAGGAGAGACTATTTCCGTATGGATACTGTGGGAAGGGAAGCACAGCCGCGAGCTGCCCAGTGACACAAGCCTACCAGACGAGCTAAACCACTTCTATGCTCGCTTCGAGGCAAGCAACACTGAAGCATGCATGAGAGCACCAGCTGTTCCGGATGACTGTGAGATCACGCTCTCCGTAGCCGATGTGAGTAAGACTTTTAAGCAGGTCAACATTCACAAGGCCGCAGGGCCAGACGGATTACCAGGACGTGTACTCCGAGCATGTGCTGACCAACTGGCAAGTGTCTTCACTGACATTTTCAACATGTCCCTGACTGAGTCTGTAATACCAACATGTTTCAAGCAGACCACCATAGTCCCCGTGCCCAAGGACTCTAAGATAACCTGCCTAAATGACTACCGACCCGTAGCACTGACGTCTGTAGCCATGAAGTGCTTTGAAAGGCTGGTCATGAGTGGATGAGACAGCCTATAGGGAGGAGGTCAGAGATCTGGCCGTGTGGTGCCAGGACAACAACCTCTCCCTCAACGTGACCAAGACAAAGGAGATGATTGTGGACTACAGGAAAAAAGAGGACTGAGCACGCCCCCATTCTCATCGACGGGGCTGTAGTGGAACAGGTTGAGAGCTTCAAGTTCCTTGGTGTCCACATCACCAACGAACTATCATGGTCCAAACACACCAAGACAGTCGGGAAGAGGGCACGACAAAGCCTATTCCCCCTCAGGATACTGAAAAGATTTGGCATGGGTCCTCAGATCCTCAAAAAATTCTACAGCTGCACCATCGAGAGCATCCTGACTGGTTGCATCACCGCCTGGTATGGCAACTGCTTGGCCTCCGACCGCAAGGCACTACAGAGGGTAGTGCGTACGGCCCAGTACATCACTGGGGCAAAGCTTCCTGCCATCCAGGACCTCTATACCAGGCGGTGTCAGAGGAAGGCCCTCAAAATTGTCAAAGACTCCAGCCACCCCAGTCATAGACTGTTCTCTCTGCTACCGCACGGCAAGCGGTACCGGAGTGCCAAGTCTAGGTCCAAAAGACTTCTCAACAGCTTCTACCCCCAAGCCATAAGACTCCTGAACAGCTAATCATGGCTACCCGGACTATTTGCACTGCAAACTATTTGCACCCATCCTTTTTACGCTGCTGCTACTCTGTTAATTATTTATGCATAGTCACTTTAACTCTACCCACATGTACATATTACCTCAACTACCTCAACTAGCCGGTGCCCCCGCACATTGACTCTGCAACGGTACCCCCCTGTATATATAGCCTCCCTACTGTCACTTTATTTTACTTATGCTCTTTTTTTTCTCAACACTTTTTTTTTGTTTAAAATAAATGCACTGTTGGTTAAGGGCTGTAAGTAAGCATTTCACTGTAATGTCTGCACCTGTTGTATTCGGCGCATGTGACCAATAAAATGTGATTTGATTTGGTGTCCTGTGTACTCACTAAGTTGCTGGTTACTCTGTTTGGTAACTTTGTTAGAGACTATTTCCGTATGTGAGTATGGATACTGTGGTGTCCTGTGTTTTGTTTACTCACTAATTTGCTGGTTACTCTGTTTGGTAACTTTGTGTGTTTCTGGGAAAAGGGGAATTTAAGCAAGTTGCCCTTGGGCGTACATTACCCGTAGGAAGAAAACTGTCTAAAAACACTAGTTAGACCTGAGCGGACCACCCACTGTATTTTTGTATGATTAGCAGTAGCTTAGCGGTTCTTGAGGCAGGCAAGATCAGTTGAGGTTTTTTTTTACACTATTGTTTCATTTCTTGGGTCCTGCTCAGCCCTTTTTCCAAAACCTTTACCGTGTGTTCAAAAATAAACCTTTTATGTTTGACGGTAGTTTATGGTTGTCGTGTAGTTTTTGTTCTCACTGTTCCATGTCACGCTTCTAATTCGCATTAATTATGTTACGGGTCTCATGTCCATCCACCCTAGACGTTTAAAGCCACGGGGTTCGTAACACTGATAATTACATGAAACCGACAAATATTGCAAGAATAGAGCCCCACAGTGGGGGTGTCATAACAGTAGTATGCCTGATAACCAACAATGAGGAAACAGCCTACAGGGAGGAGGTGAGGGCCCTGGCGGAGTGGTGCCAGAAAGATAACCTCTCCCTTAACGTCAACAAAACGAAACAAACCCACATCCCTGCCGGCCAAACCCTCCCCTACCTTGGACGACGCTGGACCAATTGTGCGCCGCCCAAATAGCCATCAATAGCCAGCCTCCACCCAGTACCCTGCCCTGCACCATAGAGGCTGCTGCCCTATGTACATAGACATGGAATCACTGGTCACTTTAATAATGTTTACATACTTGTTTAACTAATTTCATATGTATATACTGTATTCTAGTCAATGCCACGCCAACATTGCTCGTCCTAATATTTATATATTTCTTAATTCCATAATTTCATTGATGTGTGTATTGTTGTGAATTATTAGATACTACTGCACTGTTGGAGCTAGGAACAAGCATTTTGCTACACCCACAATAACATCTGCTAAATATGTGTATGTGACCAATAATATTTTATTTTATTTGAATACCCATAAAACCTAGTGGTCAAACAGGGAAATGGTTCCAATTGTTTTTCCACCATAAAAATCATGTAAATCTCTCTCGGACAAGGTGACTTATCAATTTATTCGGCTCTATTTACTCTCAGATTCAAAAATGCTAATTAGCATCAAAGTGGACATCATGCAAAACTACAAACCCTTGCAAGCTCCTGCACATCATCTCTAGCTGACACCTTTGCTAACAACTAGTGTCAATTTAAAACTTGCACAACACAGTTCACAGAATTGTCAATTTAAAGAAATGAAGCCAATTTATTCATTACTACGTTTAGCTTACATTAGATAGTTAATCCAGAGATTCTTACCTTTGCCTCGATGTGCCAGTCTCATCCAGATCATCATATAATTTATAGTTGTGTAGTGGTCCTCTGTAGCTCAGCTGGTAGAGCACGGCGCTTGTAACGCCAAGGTAGTGGGTTCGATCCCCGGGACCACCCATACACAAAAATGTATGCACGCATGACTGTAAGTCGCTTTGGATAAAAGCGTCTGCTAAATGGCTTATTATTATTTATAGTTCTTTATGATAGCCACATTAGCAGCGAATTAGCATTTCATTTTTGGGGAGTAAATACAGGTGAATATATTGATAAAAATCACCTTGTCCTAGAGAGATTTACACGGTTATCAAAACGTCACACCAGGGTAAGCCTACACGAAATACAGCCCTTATTTTAAGTGTTTCTAAAATCCCCTATGGGGAAAATGTATGGTCGAAAAACAATTCGAACCATTTCCCTGTTTGACCGCTAGGCTTTATGGGTATTATGACTCATACTGTGGTACTCTTGCCACATTCAAAACAACTGGGAATTCGGAGAAATACGAGGTCAAATCATGACATCAGTGATCTTCAGGTCGGAAAGTCAGAGCTCTAGAAAGAGGCCTGAGTTGGATGATTTTTCTAATCGATTTTCCAAGTCGGAGCTCGTTTTTTCGGAGTTCCCAGTTGTTTTGAACGCACTGAAGTCGGAAGTCGGAAATTTCCGAGTTCCCGGTTGTTTTGAACGCGGCATCGATAGTCCAATTTAGACGTGTCACCACCTATGATTGGCTGATGTTCCTGACCACCTGACTGACGTATAATGTAGGCGGAAGTCTTCTTCTGACGACATTTGTTTTTGAAAAAAGGCTAGTGGAAGGAAAATGGAGCACAAGACTGAGACTAGTCACAAGGTAAGATCAATGTATTGAAATTGAAGTTTAGATTTACTGTTCGTTTGATTGATTCGGCCTGTATTAAAGGGCCGCCAACTAAATAGACTCGGTTATCACCATTGTACGTTAGCTAGACGTAGCTACAGTAACTAGCTAACGTTATAACAACAAACAACTAGTTTCATAATTATTTCCATAATGGCAGATGAGATTGATATTTGCTGGTGTGATATATGACTTGTTCAATAAATTGGCCATGAGAAATATAATCTTAGCTTTGCTATTTTCTACGGCAGACTTCAATTTGTGAAGCGATATTAAGGTCTGTTGGTTCTCTAACAACTAGTTAGACCTGTTTACAGTGAAGAAAGGGTCCCGAGAGGCCGAGGATCCCCATTTCATGGAATTAGCATTGTAAACTTCCCTGTGAATGTGATTACGGTATCTAACTAACTAAACGTTTGAGCAGTTCATTGGTGGGTTCGTTGGTGGGTGTAGGAGGCCTTATGTAATATTTCACCTGAATTGATGTCACAGCTGACAAATTATTATTGATGATACATTTCAGATAATATTCAGGATAGTTATGATGGTATATTGTATTTGTATGGCAGCTAACTAGATCTATCAAATTGGGGTCAGTCAGTTTAAGTCCAGTAAGCTATATTCTGAGCTGCAGTAGACACAAATCAAATGTTATTTGTCACATACACCGAATACAACTGGTGTAGACTTTACAGTGAAACGCTTGCATACGAGCTTCCCAACAATGCAGAGTTTAAAAATAAAATACTAACACAAAGAATAAAATAAAATGCACAGGAATGGAGCTATAGACAGGGAGTACCAGTACCAGACACTAGCTGGGAGAAACCCCTGGCAGGCACACAGGTGGAATCACTGTGTGAGTGACTCATAGTGCTCATGTGACTCTATTTTATAGGCTACAGTAAAGTCAGCTAGCTCATCCTCTTTGGGATGTCATACGATTGTCATCCCCCACCCTATTCCCACTCTCAGCACTCGTTCACACTTTCTGATTCATTGCACTGGAATCCATTACATTTTGCCATAAGTTTTCACAGCAAATTATATTATATTAATAGCAAATGTTTTGTCACACAGCTGGTGTTTGAGAAGGAGGGGGTGTACCTCCACACCAATGCTAAGAGGAGCAACCAGGACACCACAATCCCAGGATTCATCCGTATAGTGGAACGGGTAAGTTGGGCTTCTCCCATAGACACCATATTTACAGTAAGCTCCAAAAGTATTGGGACAGTGACACATTTATTGTTGTTTTGGCTCTGTACTCCAGCACTTTGGATTTGAAATGATACAATGACTATGAGGTTAAAGTGCAGACTCTGTCAGCTTTATTTTAGGGTATTTTCAATCGTTTAGGAGTTACAACTCTTTTTATACATAGTCTCCCCATTTTAGGGGGCCAAAAGTATTGGGACAAATTAACTTATGTGTATTAAAGTAGTCAAAAGTTTAGTATTTGGTCCCATATTCCTAGCACGCAATCATTACATCAAGCTTGTGACTCTACAAACTTCTTGGATGCATTTGCTGTTTGTTTTGGTTGTGTTTCAGATTATTTTGTGCCCAATAGAAATTAATGTTAAACAATGTAATTTGTCATTTTGGAGTCACTTTTATTGTAACTAAGAATATAATAGGTTTCTAAACACTTCACATTATTGTGGATGCTACTATGATGACAGATAATTCTTAATGAATCATGAATAATGATGAGTTAGAAAGTTACGGAGGCATAAATATCATACCCCCTAAAAAATACTAACCTCCCCTGTTATTGTAATGGCGAGAGGTTAGCATGTCTTGGGGGTATGATAACTTTCTAACTCATCAGTGTCATTTCAAATCCAAAGTGCTGGAGTACAAAGTCACTGTCCCAATACTTTTGGAGCTTACTGTATATGACAATATTGGTTGATCCAAGACCATTTCTAGTCCTATTCAAAGTGTACTCATCCCTGTGGTGGAAGTCTTTGTCATCAATAACTTCAATAACACATAGGCCTATAGATAATATACAGTATGTCCTTTCTTTCTTAGCTTTAGGCTATAACACATTATTCTAGATTAGACTAAGATGTTTGTCTATGTTTACAGGGTGGGGACCCAGCTTTGGAGTGGAGCGCACTAGAGGACGAGGGTCGAAATGCTCCTGCTGTATTCTACACTAAAAAGGTGAGCGCTTGTTTAATACACTAGTGATACACATCACTCTGTTTTCTTAATATTCTTCATATATAGCCTCTCTTCCTCTTAGGATGGAGAAGGAGGGGTGGAGGACACCAACTTTGACCCTGGCTATGAGCCAGACTGGGCAGTCATCAGCACAGTGAAGAGAGACCGAGTCAGAGAGCACCCCCCCGTCAAAGAGACAAGTAAGTAGACTTTTATAACTGTCCCTCTGTGTTTATAGTTCTCATACTAGGCTATACTCACAAGTGTGTTTGCACCACGTGTACAGTGCTGTTGTTGATGTCACCCCTCTGTTTCCAGGCCAGTGGTCGTTCTCCCTGCCTCTGTCGGAGCTGTACTCTCTGCGACGGTCCCGTTTCTCCCTGGCCCGTAACTTCCTGGTTTTTACCAGCAGGGGTGGCCACCCCCTCCCTCCTCTGCACTTCCACAGGGGGGGCACCAGGGAGCTGCTGAGGGCCCTGCAGTGTTACATCATCCTGGCCCCGTGAGTAGCAGCAGACAGCCAGCTCTCCCTCTCTCTCTCAGATCAATGCCTCAGAGGAATTCAAGCCATTTCACTGGCGTTTAACTGGACTCTGAACAGTAGAGAGTTTAGCAGTTGTTGTACCCAACCCCCCCTTACTACATATGTTTGGAAGCGTATTTTCCATACTTTCTCTCTTTCTCGCTTGCTCGCTTGCTCGCTTGCTCTTTCTTTCTTTTATTCTGAGATTCTATATCTTCTCTGTCGCTGTCTGTGTCTCTTACTGTCTGCCCAACTGTCTTTTTCTCTTGTTTTAGATCCCCTGTAGATGGTCGTCTCTTCCTAGCGTATCCCCATGACTCTGGGGCTCTCTCTCAGTCCTTTGATGAGCTGCAGCTCTTTGACGATGGAAGCTCCGACCTCGTCTCTGTAAGTCTTTTGCTCTGTGTGTGTGCTATTCTCTGAGAATGTGTCGTGTGTGTTTATAATTATATCCATCTCTTTGTTTCCAGAGGTTTATCCAGGACCCTTATGCCACCACCTTTGGGGGATTCTCCAAGGTCACCAACTTCTTCAGAGGAGCTCTACGACCACCAGATTCCCCCTTCTACCCCCGTGGCCCTCAGGACCACCATGGGCCCCCTTCAGCTGACGACGAACCAGGCTTTGAGCTAATTTCCTGTGTAAGTGGGGGGATGGGGGTGGAGATGTCAGGGCTAGTGATAAGAGTTTATATCTGTGGAGTAGATGGAGAAGAGGACCTCACTTTATAGCATCCAGATGTTGGCTATAACATACGGATGGTGATATCATCCAGATGTAGAGTGGTGAGAGTTTTCTTTTATGTGCCACCAGGGGGTGGAGCTTGGCCCTAAACCAGATGTAACCAGGGGACAGCCTCTCGACAAATGGGAGGAGTTCCTGGACCCAGAGGGGCGTGTGAAGGACCCACAGCGAATCAAAGAGCTGGTCTTCAGGGGGGTAAGACCTTACAGTTTAATTCCTCTCTTGTAAAAAACACCTGACACCATCTTCCATCCAAATGTGTTTTGCTGTCCAGTGTCTACACCATGTCATTCACACCATCCCTCCTCTCCCTCTCCTAGGGTATCACGCCATCCCTGAGGAAGGACGTGTGGAAGTTTCTGCTGGGTTTCTATCCCTGGAATAGTACTGTGAAAGAGAGGGAGGACATTCTGAGGATGAAAACGTTAGTCTCTTATCTCCCTCGCTTGTTATGGCTCTCATCACAGACGGTGACTGTTGTCCAAATGTGAGTGTGTAAATGTATCTCCTCAACCCCTCTGTGTTTCTCTGTCTTCAGAGATGAGTATTTCAGAATGAAGGTTCAGTGGAAGTCAGTCAGTGAAGAGCAGGAGATGAGGAACTCCCTCCTCAGAGGATATCGCAGCCTGATAGGTCGGTGTTGCTGTCTGTTAAACATGATCTCACGCCTCATTGATTGACACACATTTTATGATTTGTTACTTATCTGTTCACGTTGTTTTGATTGGACAGAAAGGGATGTGAGTAGAACAGACAGACACAACATCTTCTTCTCTGGCAATGACAACCCAGGCCTGACTCTTCTCAATGACGTGCTGATGACATATTGCATGTTCAACTTTGATCTGGGTAAGCCACTCCCCTTGTCCTTACAATGGCTTTGAACTTTCAAGTGTATCACATTTTAACTGTATTTATTATCAAGATCTCCCACCTGACTCTCCTTTCTCCTTGTGGTTCCTGTTGTCTCTCTCTCTCTCCCTGCAGGCTATGTCCAGGGGATGAGTGACCTCTTGGCTCCTCTCCTGTTCGTCACCCAGAACGAGGTGGAGTCCTTCTGGTGTCTGACAGGCTTTATGGAGATGGTGGTAAGCACCTTACTCTCTTGTGATATACTCATATATTACCACATATACATTATACACAATTGTAATGTTCTCTCTCTCCGTCGCTCAGCACCAGAACTTTGAGGAGTCTCAGGAGGCCATGAAGCAGCAGCTCCTCCAGCTCAGCCTGCTGTTGAAGGCTCTGGACCCTGAGCTCCTTGACTACCTGGGTAAACAATGACTATCACTCAGTCACTGTGTTTCTCTCACACTTTACCATAACCCAACAGTGTTATTACTCAGCTGGTAGAGCACGGCGCTTGTAACGCCAAGGTAGTGGGTTCGATCCCCGGGACCACCCATACACAAAAATGTATGCACGCATGACTGTAAGTCGCTTTGGATAAAAGCGTCTGCTAAATGGCATATTATATTATATATTATTATTATAGGTAGACATTCATCATGCAGTCAATTCTTCAATCAGTCAATTGATTATATTTGACCTTAACTCGAGGTGTGTTGTGTCACTACCTGGATGCGTAAACCATTGAAGTAGTACATTCTTCACATTGTTATTGTTATGTTTAGTTATTATGTTGTGTCTCTCTTTCAGACTCCCAGGACAGTGGCTCTCTGTGCTTCTGTTTCCGTTGGTTACTGATCTGGTTTAAGAGAGAGTTCTCCTTCGAGGACATCCTGTCCCTTTGGGAGGTGAGTGGGTGGATTCTACTCTACACACACAACACTCATTATAAACACTCAAATGTAGCCTAGGCCCTACACACTAAATGGAAAAAACACCCATACTCTTACAATATATGTAAGAAAACACACAGTGAATGCACTTTTCTGTGCTAGGTTCTTTGGACTCGTCTGCCCTGTGAAAACTTCCATCTGCTGATGGCCGCTTCCATTCTGGAATCACAGAGGGGGGAGCTCATCGGCTCTGACCACGACTTCAACACTATTCTGAAGGTTTGTTGGAAATGTTTGAAGTCATTTTTCTTAATGAAGTTGTCTTTTTGTTTGTGTGTACAGTACTAAGGACTGTGTATGTGTCTCTATGTGCAGCACATCAATGAACTGACCATGAAGCTGGATCTGCAGACAGTTCTTCGAGGAGCTGAAGCTAACTACCTACAGTTGGCCTGCTGCAAAGTAGGGAATATCTTCGAGGGGGATACATTCATATGGACATGATATATTTAACATATTGTATATTGTCATCTAACTAATCTAACCTCCCTCTCTCCATTCCTACTCTGTCAGGAGCTGCCAGTGAAGGTGCAGGAGGTCATTGGTCTGTACGTTCCCCCCAGCTCTGATGACGAGACGAGCCCAGAATCAGAGTCACACGAGACGCAGCAGCTTCTCAGCCAATCACAGGCAGCAGCTACGGAAACGAGCCAGTCAAGTAATGGCGCTGCAGCTGCAGCACACCCTCGCCCTACCTACCCGTAACTCTGAAGGACTGGGTGATTGACATGAGGAGCGAAAGCCATGAACCGCTGTGAGGTGTTTTATATAGGAAGATATAATCTCAGTGGCCAGTTTATTAGGTACACCCATCTAGTACTGGGTAGGACACCGTTTGCCTCCAGAACAGCCTGAATTCTTCGGGGCGTGGAAATGTTGCTCAATTGATATCAAGGGGCCTAACGTATGCCAGGAAAACATTCCCCACACCATTAAACTACCACCACCTACCTGTTCCATTGACACCAAGCAGGATGGGTCCATGGACTCAAGCTGCTTACACCAAATCCTGACTCTGTCGTCAGCATGACGCAACAGGAATCGTGATTTGTTGGACCAGGCAATGTTTTTCCACTCCTCAATTGTCCAGCGTTGGTGATCGCGTGCCCACTGGAGCCGCTTCTTCTTGTATTTAGTGGAACCCGGTGTGGTCGTCTGCTGCAATAGCCCATCCATGAAAAGGACTGGCGAGTTGTGCGCTCCAAGATGCCATTCTGCACACCGCTGTTGTACTGCGCCATTATTTGGCTGTTTGTGGCCCGCCTGTTAGCTTGCACGATTCTTGCCATTCTCTTTCGACCTCTCATCAACGCTCTGTTTTCGCCCCCCAGGACTGCCGCTGACTGGATGTTTTTTGTTTGTCGCACCATTCTCAGTAAACCCTAGACTGTTGTGCATGAAAAGCCCAGGAGGCCAGCCGTTTCTGAGATACTGGAACCGGCGCGCCTGGCACTGACGATCATACCACATTCAAAGTCGCTTAGGTCACTTGTTTTGCCAAATCTAATGTTCAATCTAACAGTAACTGGATGCCTCTCTGCCTGCTTTATATAGCAGGCCACGTGAATCACTGTCTGTAGGACCAAACCATGTTCGTGAAAGGGGTAGTGTACCTAATAAACTGGCCACTGAGTGTATATTGGATAAAATATTGGAAGATATATGAGAGAGTTTGATGATAATGTACTGTACTACAGGATAAGAGGGGTTGCAGACTGTTATTACCATCTCTGACAGACGGGCATTACCGAGTGAGCGATGAGAGGTTTTTTCATGAATGTAACTATCCCAAGATAATTATACGGTCTATATATGCAGTGCTTTGTCTTTATATAAATACCGCACTACATTTTTTTGGTTCCCTTAAGTATTTTATGTGTAATCCAAGTGATTATGTCCAGTCATTTATATATGCATTTGTGTACCTGTCTCGTGAGTTTCTTGCTGTCTTTTTCCAAATCCTTCTTTGTGCGTAATGCTGCTATTTTAAAATTGTCTGTGAAATTGTTTTATCCCTGCCTTTCTATCTCAGCCTATTTGTCCCTTTTTAATGGTGTATCAGTGTGTTTATAAACGGCATATGTTACTGTTATTCCTTCTCTCCATTCTCTCCTCTCTATTGCTGTTCTTCTCACTCTCTAAGCGATTCTAAATATAAAATGAAGAATAATCTTACAGATAGAGCGTTACAAGTACTGTAAAATGCCTGCCTTATACAGTGTTAGCCAAAAACATTTAAGCTCCGTTTTTCACAATTCCTGACATTTAATACAAGTAAAATTTCCCTGTCTTAGGTCAGTTAGGATCACCACTTTATTTTAAGAATATGAAATGTCAGAATAATAGTAGAGAGAATGATTTATTTAAGCTTTTATTTATTTCATCACATTCCCAGTGGGTCAGAAGTTTACATACACTCAATTAGTATTTGGTAGCATTGCCTTTAAATTGTTTAACTTGGGTCAAATGTTTCGGGTAGCTTCCCACAATAAGTTGGGTGAATTTTTGCCCATTCCTCCTGACAGAGCTAGTGTAACTGAGTCAGGTTTGTAGGCCTTGCTCGCGCACGCTTTTTCAGTTCTGCCCACACATTTTCTATAGGATTGAGGTCAGGGCTTTGTGATGGCCACTCCAATACCTTGACTTTGTTGTCCTTAAGCCATTTTGCCACAACTTTGGAAGTATGCTTGGGGTTATTGTCCATTTGGAAGACCCATTTGCGACCAAGCTTTAACTTCCTGACTGATGTCTTGAGATGTTGCTTCAATATATCCACATAATTTTCCTTCCTCATGATGCCATCTATTTTGTGAAGTGCACTAGTCCCACCTGCAGCAAAGCACCCCCACAGCATGATGCTGCCACCCC
The DNA here is from genome assembly GCF_964263955.1 of Coregonus lavaretus. Classification (NCBI taxonomy): domain Eukaryota; kingdom Metazoa; phylum Chordata; class Actinopteri; order Salmoniformes; family Salmonidae; genus Coregonus; species Coregonus lavaretus. The sequence goes on along the minus strand of NC_140015.1, from coordinate 24,427,387 downwards.
CATGCTTCATGGTTGGGATGGTGTTCTTCAGCTTGCAAGCGCCCCCCTTTTCCTCCAAACATAACAATGGTCATTATGGCCAAACAGTTCTATTTTTGTTTAATCAGACCAGAGGACATTTCTCCAAAAAGTGCAGTTGCAAACCGTAGTCTGGCATTTTTATGGAGCAGTGGCTTCTTCCTTGCTGAGCGGCCTTTCAGGTTATGTCGATATAGGACTCGTTTTACTGTGGATATAGATACTTTTGTACCTAATTCCTCCAGCATCTTCACAAGGTCCTTTGCTGTTGTTCTGGGATTGATTTGCACTTTTCGCACCAAAGTACGTTCATCTCTAGGAGACAGAACGCATCTCTTTCCTGAGTGGTATGACGGCTGCGTGGTCCCATGGTGTTTATACTTGCCTACTATTGTTTGTACAGGTGAATGTGTGGTACCTTCAGGCGTTTGGAAATTGCTCCCAAGGATGAACCAGACTTGTGGAGGTGTACAATTTTTTTTCTTGGCTGATTTATTTTGATTTTCCCATGATGTCAAGAAAAGAGGCACTGAGTTTGAAGGTAGGCCTTGAAATACATCCACAGGTACACCTCCAATTTACTCAAATTATGTCAATTAGCCTATCAGAAGCTTCTAAAGCCATGACATCATTTTCTGGAATTTTCCAAGCTGTTTAAAGGCACAGACAATTTAGTGTATGTAAACTTCTGACCCAATGGAATTGTGATACAGTGAATTATAAGTGAAATAATCTGTCTGTAAACAATTGTTGGAAAAATTACTTGTGTCATGCACAAAGTAGATGTCCTAACCGACTTGCCAAAACTATAGTTTGTTAACAAGAAATGTGTGGAGTGGTTGAAAAACAAGTTTTAATGACTCCAACCTAAGTGTATGTAAACTTCCGACTTCAACTGTACATGCAGTACTATAATGTTTAAGGTTTTTAACTACCAGTATTATGTCATAACAATATTTTCACTTACCCGAAATTGCTGAATCTTAACAAGTAAAAGGTACAAAAACAATAAATTACTGGTGATGGGGACCATTTTTTTCAGATGTTGTTTACTAGTCATATGTTCCCACCAGACCGTGTGACCCCCTTCTGTTAACCCTCCACTACCCTCCCAAACTGTTCAACCTAACACTCCCATGAATCTTAATGTGTGACTGGTCTATGCCCTCTCCCTCATCTCAGTTTCATATGAAGTTTTAGACATGGAACATGCTAGTACTTATAAGATAAAATCGAATTGCAAACAATTAAAGATTTACCTGAAAACTAAAATACAAGTATTTATTTGAAATAGGGAAACTGTTTGATTGTATTTATTAGGAATCCCCATTAGCTACTCTTCCTGGGGTCCAAACATATTAAAACACTTACATTACATATAAAACAAAATATAAAACAGTACATCATATAACATTATTACACCACTACCAATCTACAATACAAAATGTTTAATACCACCATACAACAATATCACAATGTGTGCGTATGCATGTGTCTATACCTTTGTGTGTGTCTCTTCACAGTCCCCGTTGTTCCATAAGGTGTCTTTTTTTCCTGTTTTTTAAAATCTGATTCTACTGCTTGCATCAGTTACCTGATGTGGAATAGAGTTCCATGTAGTCATGGCTCTATGTAGTACTGTGCGCCTCCCATAATCTGTTCTGGCATGTCTTGTGGGGTATGCATGGGTGTCCGAGCTGTGTGCCATTATTCCAAACAGACAGCTCGGTACATTCAGCTTGTGAACACCTCTTACAAAAACAAGCAGTGATGAAGTCAATCTCTCTTCCACTCTAAGCCAGGAGAGACTGACATGAATGTCATTAATGTTAGCTCTCCGTGTACTTTTAAGGGCCAGCCGTGCTGCCCTGTTCTAAGCCAACTGCAATTTTCCCAAGTCCCTCTTTGTGGCACCTGACCACACTACTGAACAGGAGTCTAGGTGTGACAAAACTAGGGCCTGTAGGACCTGCCTTGTTGATAGCATTGTTAAGAAGGCAGAGCAGCTCCTAATTATAGACATACTTCTCCCCATCTTAGCTACTGTTGTATCAATATGCTTTGACCATGACAGTTTACAATCCAGGGTTACTCCAAGCAGTTTAGTCACCTCAACTTGCTAAATTTCCACATTATTCATTACGAGATGTAGAGGTTTAGGGTTTAGTGAATGATTTGACCCAAATACAATGCTTTTAGTTTTGGAAATATTTAAGACTAATTATTCCTTGCCACCCATTCCGAAACTAACTGCAACTCTTTGTTAAGTGTTGCAGTTATTTCAGTTGCTGTAGTAGCTGATGTGTATAGTGTTGAGTCATCCGCATACATAGACACACTGGTTTTACTCAAAGCCAGTGGCATGTCGTTAGTAAAGATGGAAAATACTAAGGGGCCTAGACAGCTGCCCTGGGGAATTCCTGATTTTACCTGGATTAAGTTTGTGAGGCTTCCATTAAAGAATACCCTCTGTGTTCTGTTAGACAAGTAACTCTTTATCCACATTATAGCAGGGTGTGTAAAGCCATAACACATACGTTTTTCCAGCAGCAGACTATGATCAATAATGTCAAAAGCTGCCCTAAAGTCTAACAAAACAGCCCCCACAATCTTTTTATCATCAATTTCTCTCAGCCAATCATCAGCCATTTGTGTAAGTGATGTGCTTGTTGAATGTCCTTCTCTATAAGCATGCTGAAAGTTTGTTGTCAATTTGTTTACTGTAAAATAGCATTGTATCTGGTCAAACACAATTTTTTCCAATAGTTTACTAAGGGTTGGTAACAGGCTAATTGGTCGGCTATTTGAGCCAGTAAAGGGGGCTTTACTATTCTTAGGTAGCGGAATGACTTTTGCTTCCCTCCAGGCCTTGGGGCACACACATTCTAGTAGGCTTAAATTGAAAATATGGCAAATAGGAGTGGCAATATCGTCCGCTATTATCCTCAGTAATTTTCCATCCAAGTTGTCAGACCCCGGTGGCTTGTCATTGTTAATAGACAACAACAAAAAAATTCACCTCTTCCACACTCACTTTACAGAATTCAAAATTACAATGCTTGTCTTTCATAATTTGGTCAGATATACTGTGTAGAGTCAGCAATTGTTGCTGGCATATCTTGCCAATGAAAAAATTAGTAAAGTAGTTGGCAATATCAGTTGGTTTTGTGATGAATGAGCCATCTGATTCAATGAATGATGGAGCTGAGTTTGCCTTTTTTCCCAAAATTTCATTTTAAGGTGCTCCAAAGCTTTTTACTATCATTCTTTATGTCATTTATCCTTGTTTCATAGTGTTGTTTCTTCTTCTTTTTATTCAGTTTAGTCACATGATTTCTCAATTTGCAATACGTTTGCCAATCGGTTGTGCAGCCAGACTTATTTGCCATTCCTTTTGCCTCATCCCTCTCAACCATAACATTTTTCAATTCCTCATCAATCCACGGGGATTTAACCGTTTATACAGTCATTTTCTTAATGGGTGCATGCTTATTAGTAACTGGAATAAGCAATTTCATAAATGTGTCAAGTGCAGTGTCTGTTTGCTCCTCATTACATACCACGGACCAACATATATTCTTTACATCAACAACATAGAAATCACTACAAAACGTATTGTATGACCTCTTATACACAATATTAGGCCCAGCCTTTGGAACTTTGGTTTTCCTAGATATGGCTACTATATTGTGATCACTACATCCAATGGATTTGGATACTGCTTTCAAACAAATCTCTGCAGCATTAATAAAGATATGATCAATACATGTTGATGATTTATTTCCTGGTAGGTTAACGGATAACCTGAACCAGGTTGCAGGCACTGGTTACAGTTTGAAGCTTTCTCTTGAGTGGGCAGCCTGATGAAAGCCAGTAAATATTTAAATCACCCAGAAAGTATACCTCTATTTATTTATTTATTTATTTATTTATTTATTTATTGCATTTCGTATTTAATAATTGTATTTTTTCTTTTCTGCAGTACTCATTTGGAAAAGAGGCCTGGATCTTAATGACTTCCTGTTGAAATAAAGGTTAAATAAAAAAATTAATGGTATTCTTGTCAGATGGTCTGCGAGTTTTAATACTCTTTGTTTACACTGTAGTTATTGTTGTGAACTAATAACATTTTGTGTAAAAAAGCACTTAGTTGGTTGACTTAGTTCTGAGCGATAAAGTGTTGTTTATCAGTTCTGTAGATGGTTTATGCAGTGTGTTAACTGAGTGAGCAGACCCCCTCCTCCCATTCCCCTCCCCTTTCAGCAGGTGTCTGTGTGAGGTGGAAAGAGATGGAAAAGGGGATCTCTGTCCTCCACTGTCCCGGGCAATGAGGTGGAAAATGAGGGGCGGAGAACCACACCCCCCTCTCAAGACCGACTGGGTCGTTCATGTGTCTCTCCGTCCCCCTCTCTCCCTCCCTCCTTCGCTCTCCTCTGTCTCAGTTTGAATACAGCTGCAATGTATGAATTTAGCAGGGTACTTAAACAGGCGGGCGATCTGTCACTGTGTTTCTCTTCCCCACGCCCCTCTCTGCCCTCTCTCTCTCTCTCTCTCTTGACCTGACCTCTCCTGACTCCCACAGCCAAACTCACTCTGGCTCTCATTCAAACTCAATCTGTTTTCAGTGCTACTCCAATCACTGCTTATGGATGATGTCTCTCTCAACAGCCATCATCCCCTCTAATTCTACAATGGTCCCAGTGTGTTGGAGTGATAATCTCTCTTGTGATTGTGTTACCTCTAGTACCAGATAAGTGTGCTCTTACGTAAGAAGAATGCCTTTTGTATTCTTCTTGGGGTTTTCCAGCAAATGTGCAACCATGAATAACACACACACACAAACATGCACAGGTTACTAATGATTAAGAGGGATATTTCAGCAATGAAATCTCTGGACTTCGAATACATTTTTAAAAAGGGCTCAGAAATTATGCTTTGACTTTACACAGTAAATGTTAGTAAGAAACAGAAAATAAATTTCAGTTAAATATAATTGCATAAAACAGATACTATTTTAAAGGAATACATAACTGCATTAAAATAGATCTATTTGAAGGTCTGATTATAGTGATTGATTTAAAGCGGCAATCAGCAGTTGAAACAATAAGTGGCTCCCTGCCCCTGTTTTGATAAAGAGCTAAGGGATGGGGCTGTAGAAATGTAACAACTCTCAAATTCATAGACAGAGCTATGGATGCAAGGACTGACCATCCAGGATATCAATATGATAGTTTTAATCATGTTTGTTTACATTTACTTTGTTTACAAACATTGGGGTAAAACAAGCTAATACTTTAGGTTCTGATATGCAGATTTCCCCTTTAATCAAGTACAAATAAAAGCTAGCCTTAATTTATGCTTTTATCTTATGATATTTTAAGGCTGATTCAAGAGGTGTGTAATTGTTTCATTTTGAGCGCTTCCCAAATGTCTGTGTGAAACATGAGCCCTCATTTGTCCCTTAAACCACCTGTAGTGACTCACTGTGTCAAATACAATCTGAATTCACTATTCCTAAGTGTGACCCCATTGTGACCGTCAGGGGAGTCCCCGAGGAGCATGCGAGAGTGTGTCTGCTGTCCAATGAATGTGTGAAGTGTGTGTGTGTGTCAGAGAGAGAGGGGACCCAGCAGAAGGCCAGGGGCTGGTGTCTGACACTGATTTGTAAAGGAGACAATACGGCTCATTGACCTGCCTGCTCCACTGTCTGTTGCTCATACCTCGCCCTGTCCTCCCCAGTGAATTCACTGCTCTTTAAACAGGGGGAGCAGATTGCCACAGGCCGGGGGGGGGGTGGTAATGGGGAGTAGAGTGACGGGACACAGGTTGCTTTGACAATGAGATTCCTCAGAGAGTTCTGGGCACTAGAGAGAGAGAGAGTTAGAGTTTCATGCCAAAAGTTAGACATTTAGAGGCAGGAAATCTTTATATTTACTGTATATATTAGTTCGTAGCACAATAAATACTGTATAGCTACATATATGACAAAAATATTTTGTAAAAATGCAACCTTGGAAACATTCAACACAGCATAAACCATCACCTTGCTTTTCTAATTAACCCCAATTATAATTGATAATTTCTTTATAAAGTTTATATTATTTCATGGGTGAGAATTTGGAGCGTTCAGTTTGAGAAGATATATTTCCATATTTTCTCTTTCCCCCTCTAATATTGTCAACAAACAACCTTCTCCTTGTGTTATCCATTCCCATTGAGTTTGGAGATGACCTTTTCTCTCCTTCCTTCTCTCTCTTTCTCCCCTTCTCCTTTTCACTGTTGGGGGCAAGCTGTTGCCCTGTCCCTGCGGGCCCCTCCCTCTCTTGTCTGCACCCTCTCTCCTCCCCTCCCTCTCTCTCCTTCTCTATTTTCTCCCTCTCTCCACCTGTTGATGCCATTGTTGTACAGACAGCATTGTTGTCTTTTTATTATTTTATGTCACTCACTATGTTACCACCCTCTTTCTCTTTCTTTCCCTCTTCACCACATCCTCTCTGTCACTCTGTCTCTGAGGGGTATAAAACCCAGACAGCGGAGGTTCGGGCTAAGATTCACACCAGCGCCACAAAGGAACACACATGCAGAGGGGTGAGGAAATAAGAGGACATCCAACATAGCAGTGACAAGAAGAGATTTGAATTGAGTTGGATTTGTTGCAGATCTTCAGAACACATATTGGTCCTACATTCTCTCTCCTTACACTGACAGAGTAACATTGACTCGTTGTATCTTTCGCTCTCTGGACCGAGAGGAACACAAACCCACCCAGGTAGTTGTGTGTGTGGGCTAAGCTGAGGGATGTCTGTGTTTGTGTCTCTGTGGTGTGAGGAGGAGGTTCGAGGCCAGCATGGCCAGGGGGCCCAGCAGGGCCAGGCCAGGGGCCAGTCACAGCTCCGGGCCCCCTGGGACCCCAGTGTGTCTGGGCAGCGGGTCATCCAGGGGCTGTTACAGGTGGAGGAGAGATATCTGCCCTCTGCCCTCTACGTCGCCCTCATCCAGAGAGAGCCAGAGCGCAGAGAGGAGCTCGCCAAGTGGGCCATGGAGGTATGAATTTTCAATCTCTGGATTCCATTTTCATCTATTTTAATGTCTTTGTTATACTGTGATGAGGCACTAATTGATTATCTCCTGTTGGTCTCTCTACTAGGTATGCTGTGAGTGTGGCTGTGACGAAACAGTGTTTCCCCTGTCTGTCTCTATGTTGGACCGCTTCCTGTCTGCCTCCCTGTCTCTACCTGTCTCACCCTACTGCCTGGCTGCAGCCTGCATCCTCATCGCCTCCAAACTAACAGAGTGCGACACAGTCTCTGCTGACTCTCTTTGTGCTGCAGCTGAGTACAGCTTCCTACCCTCCAACATACGGGTAAGTCACCATGGTGATGGAGAGGAGAGACACTTTCAAAACTCTGGATGTAATAATATGGTGGACCTTGGAAATGCAAACCATCTCTGTATTATTATGTGCATTGTATTCAGTGGACCATACATACACTAAATGAAAATGTTTTTACATATATATATTACATGTATATTGATGTTATTGCCCTTTCATCATAAGGAGATGGAACGTGTCATCCTTGCGACTCTTCGATGGGACGTGGCTGCGGTAACCCCTCAGGACTTCATCCCACATTTCCTTCCCCCTGTTGGGGAGAGGAAGGATGGAGAGACAGACACAGAGGAGTTCTTCTCCACACTGCGTCGGCATAGTGACACCCTGGTTGCCATGTGTGTCTGCGACTACCGTTTCCTGGGAGCCCCTCCATCCCTGGTTGCTGCGGCAGCGCTGAACTCTGCCCTCCGGGGGTTGGGCAACAAGGGTCCAGGTCATCTGGGTCATATGAGTGCTACACTGGCAGAACTGTGTCAGATTGACCTGGTGAGTGCCTAGCAGTATCTCTAATATCTCTACATAGGATATCTCAACATATTGGTTGTATTACAGTCAGGAGCTGCAGTTCAACTCATTTCAATAGCAATGCTAGTGGGATTTGAATGAAAGACTGATTTAGATGTGAAAATGTGAAAATAAAGGACCACAGAACTAAGTGTTTGAGTTACAGATTGGTTGTGTTATGGTTAGTGTGACTGGAAGGATACTGGTTTTAACCCTAATTTGTGCTTCTCTTTCTTGTTTGATCACAGATGGTGTTGCAGTGTTACAGTGAGCTGATAGAAGCTGCCCTCAAACAACGGCTCAGAGGTGGACTCCAAGACAGTGCCATGGAGAAGGATGGAGAAATAGAGGATGAAAGAGCAGGCACTCCTACTGATATGAGAGAGATTGATTTTTAAACACTAAATTGTGTGTGGCATTCAAAGTGTGAATCAATCAAAGTCCTGCATGTAGCTCATCAGTGAAACTGATATAAATTCTATATGACCTCAAATGCTCTACAATGTATTATCATATTTTGAAATGACTTCAATTTAATATAGTTTATTTATTCATTGTGTGTTTTCTGTGCCATATTTATTATATATTTCATGACTGTGATTCTTTGTCATTGTGTTGTTGATAGTATGTCCTTAATCTATTATTTATCAATTTATTTATTATGTGCAATTACGTAATGTTAATTTATTTCAATTCACCATTGTTTGTGTTTGTATGTGATGTGACACGGTATTTGATGAAATAATATACATAGATATCTATTTTTCAAAGTAATTAAATAAATAAATACATACTTTTACATGTTGGAATTTTATATTTTATTTATTTTCTCTTTATATGTGAGGTGTGTGATGGACAAACACCACTATATAAATAAGACACCATTACAATGTAAATAAAATACAATTTCACTTATTTATTATATTTTTAAACTTCAAAACAATAACTGTACTTCGCATATGTGGGTGTTTTTCACAAGGTAAGGAAGGTGTAAAGGAAAGGTACGTTTTTTTTATTGGAACGAGACCGAAGATTATCTATTATATTGACAAGACATTCGACTGACCACGCTGACAATGGAAACACGTCATCAACGATGGAAGGCAGGAGAGATCAGGTGGGACCATTCTAGCCAATGAGAGGGCAGATATGCGTGTGACCAACAGGCTAAACAAAGTTGCTTTTCTCAAAGTTGCCGGAATGCCACTTATATAAATACATTTGTAACAGCCTAAACATTACGAAACTTCTATTCGATCAAATAAACTTATATTCGATCAAGTAATTGGATTTCGACACCCTCTCATAGCCCTCCATACAAAAAAGTGCTTCTCTCACGCGGACATATTTTTGTCGCATTGAATTTTGTCGATTCGCCTCTTCCTCTCTGGCGAGACCACTGCGCTACAGTTTAATAAGAACGGACGGGATGGGGACACAGAGGTATAATAATGCCGCGTTCACGTACTAGTCGGAACTAGCTTTGAACGTGGCATAAAGAACGGACGCGACCCCTACAATCGGTCACACACTGTCGCTTTTTTTTGACGTCATTTTCGGCTACGACGCAAAAATCTTTTTTTTTTTCATATCAGAAAGCTTTCGGTAAAGGAAGTAGCTGGCTAATACAACGGGCAAGAATTATCCACTGATCAACAAGTAACGGTAAGCGAGAATCCCTCATGTTACACCGAGTGTACATAATACTACATTTGGCCTGTTGGCAATGCCAGACATTTTCTAGAGGGATTCGCGCATTTAATCTGAATGGGGGATGCACGATGGATGGAAGCCTCTCTGTCATCCGTAACGTTAGCTAGCTAGCTTGCAGTTGTCCAAGAGTGCGGTAGTGTCTTTGCTGTTGCCTGTTGTTGAGCTTTCTACTGAAAAGCTGTATTTTGTCACGCGAAATCGGAGCATAGACCTTTCATTCAGAGAGGTTTCGCATTAGCCCACAGTGCGTCACTAGCCCACAGTATCTGATGGTCAGTCTGCCAGTTCCCATATCATTTCCATGCAACAGGATACTCCTCCTGTTATGTGCCAATGTCTGTCTGCCAGATGTCAGCAGTCAAACATCATTCAGTTGATGTTCAGTACCAAATGACAGACAGCCTTCGCTGTACTAAATGTCTGAAGATATAATTGACATAGATATATCTTATATGCTTCCTACTTCTCTTGCAGGAGGATGAACCTGGATCCTGGTTGGCTGCTGCTCCTGTCCATCTCTCTGGAGGTTTGGTCAGTGCCCCTCGACCGCAATGCACCCCCCCAGGAAGCACAGCCTCCCCAGGAGGTCAAACAGGAGGATAATGTGGTACGCCTTTGTTCTCACTCTCTGTGTGTGTTTGTTGTCTGTATGTGTATCTATGTGTATGCGTGTGTGATGTCTTGTACATGACCTGTGTGTGTGTTGACTGTCCGTTGCAGGACACAGGCCTATACTATGACCGGTATCTGAGAGAGGTGATTGAGGTGCTGGAGACAGACCCCCACTTCAGAGAGAAACTCCAGACTGCCGACACAGAGGACATCAAGGTCTCTCTCTCTCTCAATAATCATTATCCTCCCTATCTCCTGTCATCTCTCCAAGTTGTTTCTCCCCTTGTCTTATATTTTCTGACCTTAGTAGTTTTTTATTAGTTTAGCTAAGTATTAACTCACTAAGTACCCCCTCACCTCCTTGTGTATTACCTATAACGTTACACAAGTAATCTATAGTAAGGATGTGCACGGTTATTCGAATATCTGAATGGACGTTAGTATTAGATTACTTAAAGGCCTATTTTAACAATGAAAAGGCTTTGTCTAAAAGTAAACTAAATGATCTATGTGACATTACATTCAACATTTTAATAACACCACAGTTTTTATGAGTGCGGCCCATTAAAAAAAGACACACGTGTAGCTTGTTGTTATTGTCGGTCAATCAAAGCAGCGCTACAGTCAGAGGCTCAATGTGTAGCAAGTGAAGTGGGAGATTTATAATAAATGCAAAATAGAATGAAAATTAAGGATTTAAGTTGGCTAAATGATCAACCAACAGGTAGGCTGTTGTTTCATAGGAATGGAGTTGTTGTAGACAAGTACGGGGAGTACTGCAAAATAGCCTCAATTAGCCTTGCTACTTTAGCTAGCTAGCTAGCTAGCTAGCTTGCTTACTTAGCTGACTACTGTAGCCAGCTAGCTTCTTCACAACGATTTGATGCAGTCAAGACAGGCACTATCAGATGGTGTGATAGATAACCTATGACAGCAACACACAGACTGTCACACACACCGGCCCCTGCTCCTCTCTCGCACCATCCTTATGTTGAAACGCGCAGAGCACCGGCAAGTCTCCATTAAAGTATCCATTGAAGTCTCCCCCCAAAAATAGTTTTCTTTAAAACATGTATTTCGACCACCCGGATATCCGAAAAAATATCATGATACTATTCGAATCGTGAAATCATTTCAAATGCCCATCCCTAATCTATAGTGTACATACTATATGTCGAGTATGTGTAAATTCTTCGTCTATACATTCTTTCTGTATTCTGTCTGTATATTCTGTTTATTGTGGTAGCACCATGTCACCAGATCAAATTCCTGGTAAATGTACTTGGCGAATAAAGGTGATTCTGATATCTGTCTGACTGACTGTCGATCTTCCTCTCCTTCAGAATGGTCGTCTCAGTAAGGAGCTGGACCTCGTGGGGCACCATGTTAGAACTCGTCTGGATGAGCTGAAGAGACAGGAGGTGTCTCGCCTCAGGATGCTGCTCAAAGCCAAACTGGACAGCACCAACACACAGAGTGAGTGTTTCTAAAGGCCTGGAAGACCAGGTTGAGGTTAATTCAAAATCAAGTTTATATGTTTTCTCACAGTCACTGGTTAAAACCCCTCTGTTTATCCCCAAGGTTTACAGATGGACCATGCCTCTCTGTTGAAGCAGTTTGAACACCTGGATCCACACAATCAGAACACCTTTGAGGCCAAAGACCTTGAGCTGCTCATCTCAACGGTAATGCAGTGAGCATAGAGTCCAGGGCCTGTATTCGTATTCATAGAGCGTGTAAGAGTAGGTGCAGATCTAGGATCAGTTTAGCCTTTGATCATAATTAATAAGATTATAATGATTCTTATCTACCTGTATCATAACACTGGTGTTGATGTACTTCAGTATCCCCCTTGTCCTCTTTCTCCCTGCTAGGCCACTAAAGACCTAGAGAACTACGATGCAGAGAGACATGACGAGTTCAAACGCTATGAGATGCTGAAGGAGCACGAGAGACGGGAGTACCTCAAGGGGCTAGACCAGGAGAAGAGAGAGAAGGAGGAGAAGAGGATGGAGGAGCTGAAGGAGAAACACCGCAAGCATCCCAAGGTCAACGCTCCGGTGAGAGACAGAGAGAGACAGAGAGAGACAGAGAGAGACAGAGAGAGACAGAGAGAGACAGATAGAGAAAGACGGAGAGAGAGAGAAAGATAGAGAGAGAGAAATATAGTGAGAAAGACGGGGAGAGAGAGAGAAAGACGGGGGGAGAGAGAAAGACGGAGAGAGAGAGTGAGAAAGACGGGGGAGAGAGAGAGAAAGATGGGGAGAGAGAGAGAGAAAGATGGGGGGGGGAGAGAGAGAGAAAGACGGAGAGAGAGAGAGAGAGAGAGAGAGAGAGAGAGAGAGAGAGAAAGACGGGGAGATAGAGAGAGAAAGACGGGGGGAGAGCGAGAGAAAGACAGAGAGAGAGAGAGAGAGAGAGAAAGACGGGGAGAGAGAGAGAAAGACGGGGAGAGAGACAGAAAGACGGGGAGAGAGAGAGAGAAAGACGGGGGGAGAGCGAGAGAAAGACGGGGAGAGAGAGAGAAAGACGGGGAGAGAGAGAGAAAGACGGAGAGAGAGACAGAGAGAAAGACGGAGGGAGAAAGACGGAGGGAGAAAGACGGAGGGAGAAAGACGGAGGGAGAAAGACAGAGACGGAGAAAGACAGAGACGGAGAAAGACAGAGACGGAGAAAGACAGAGACGGAGAAAGACAGAGACGGAGAAAGACGGAGACGGAGAAAGACGGAGACGGAGAAAGACGGAGACGGAGAAAGACGGAGACGGAGAGAGACGGAGAGAGAGAGAGAAAGATAGAGAGAGAGAGAGCAAGATAGTGAGAAAGACGGGGAGAGGGAGAGAGACAGAGGGAGAGAGACAGAGGGAGAGAGACAGAGGGAGAGAGACAGAGGGAGAGAGACAGAGGGAGAGAGACAGAGGGAGAGAGACAGAGGGAGAGAGAGAGACAGAGGGAGAGAGACAGAGGGAGAGAGACAGAGGGAGAGAGGGAGGGAGACGGAGACAGAAAGGGAGAGAGACGGAGACAGAAAGGGAGAGAGACGGAGAGAGAGAGAAAGACAGAGAGAGAGAGAGAAAGACTGAGAGAGAGAGAGAGAAAGACTGAGAGAGAGAGAGAGAAAGACTGAGAGAGAGAGAGAGAAAGACTGAGAGCGAGAGAGAGACAGAGAGAGAAAGACTGAGAGAGAGAGAGAAAGACTGAGAGAGAGAGAGAAAGACTGAGAGAGAGAGTGAAAGACTGAGAGAGAGAGTGAAAGACTGAGAGCGAGAAAGACAGAGAGTGAAAGACTGAGAGAGCGAAGAATGGATGGAATCTCTTTTTGCTCTCTCCCCCTCTTTTCTATCTCTCTATCTCTCCATCAGGGCAGTGTAGCGCAACTGCGTGAGGTGTGGGAGGAGACTGATGGACTGGACCCAACAGAGTTTAACCCAAAGACCTTCTTCAAACTGCATGGTCAGTTAAGCTCCACTCTACTATTACTTGATGAGGACATTTGTATGTGTTCAAATCATGTTTATTTTCCTCCCTGTAGATACGAATGGAGATGGTGTTTTAGATGAGCAGGAACTAGAGGCCCTCTTCGCCAAAGAGGTAACGCACATTCCCCTCACGTGTGTGTGCGCGCGCGTGCGTTTGCGGTATAGTAACAGCTCTCTCTCCTGCCCCTCTACCCCCAGCTGGAGAAGGTCTACGACCCAAAGAATGAGGAGGATGATATGATGGAGATGGAGGAAGAGAGGCTGAGGATGAGGGAGCATGTAATGAAGAACGTTAGTATTGTTTGGGTTTCTGCCATTCCTGTTTCTCCTTGATTCTGTCTTTATCCCTCTCTCCTCTCTCTGTCTGTTCACTTCTCATCCTTTCTCTCTCTCTCTGTTCACCTCTCATCCTTTCTCTCTCTCTGTTCACCTCTCATCCTTTCTCTCTCTCTGTTCACCTCTCATCCTTTCTCTCTCTCTGTTCACCTCTCATCCTTTCTCTCTCTCTGTTCACCTCTCATCCTTTCTCTCTCTCTGTGTCTGTTCACCTCTCATCCTTTCACTCTCTCTGTGTCTGTTCACCTCTCATCCTTTCACTCTCTCTGTGTCTGTTCACCTCTCATCCTTTCACTCTCTCTGTGTCTGTTCACCTCTCATCCTTTCACTCTCTCTGTGTCTGTTCACCTCTCATCCTTTCACTCTCTCTCTGTCTGTTCACCTCTCATCCTTTCACTCTCTCTCTGTCTGTTCACCTCTCATCCTTTCTCTCTCTGTGTCTGTTCACTTCTCATCCTTTCACTCTCTCTCTGTCTGTTCACCTCTCATCCTTTCTCTCTCTGTCTGTTCACCTCTCATCCTTTCTCTCTTTCTGTGTCTGTTCACCTCTCATCCTTTCACTCTCTCTGTTCACCTCTCATCCTTTCTCTCTCTCTGTCTGTTCACCTCTCATCCTTTCACTCTCTCTGTTCACCTCTCATCCTTTCTCTCTGTGTCTGTTCACCTCTCATCCTTTCTCTCTCTCTGTTCACCTCTCATCCTTTCTCTGTCTGTTCACCTCTCATCCTTTCACTCTGTCGGTTCACCTCTCATCCTTTCTCTCTCTGTCTGTTCACCTCTCATCCTTTCACTCTCTGTCTGTTCACCTCTCATCCTTTCTCTCTCTGTCTGTTCACCTGTCATCCTTTCTCTCTCTGTCTGTTCACCTCTCATCCTTTCTCTCTCTGTCTGTTCACCTCTCATCCTTTCACTCTCTCTGTCTGTTCAGCTCTCATCCTTTCTCTCTGTGTGTTCACCTCTCATCCTTTCTCTCTCTGTGTATGTTCACCTCTCATCCTTTCACTCTCTCTCTGTCTGTTCACCTCTCATCCTTTCTCTCTCTCTCTGTCTGTTCACCTCTCATCCTTTCTCTCTCTGTCTGTTCACCTCTCATCCTTTCTCTCTCTGTCTGTTCACCTCTCATCCTTTCTCTCTCTGTCTGTTCACCTCTCATCCCTTTTCTCTCTGTCTGTTAACCTCTCATCATTTTTCTCTCTGTCTGTTCACCTCTCATCCTTTCTCTCTGTGTCTGTTCACCTCTCATCCTTTCTCTCTCTCTGTGTCTGTTCACCTCTCATCCCTTCTCTCTCTCTCTCTGTGTCTGTTCACCTCATCCTTTCTCTCTCTCTGTGTCTGTTCACCTCTCATCCTTTCTGTGTCTGTTCACCTCTCATCCTTTCTCTGTCTGTTCACCTCTCATCCTTTCACTCTCTGTTCACCTCTCATCCTTTCACTCTCTCTCTGTCTGTTCACCTCATCCTTTCTCTCTCTGTTCACCTCTCATCCTTTCACTCTCTCTGTCTGTTCACATCCTTTCACTCTCTCTCTGTCTGTTCATCCTTTCTCTCTGTGTCTGTTCACCTCTCATCCTTTCTCTCTCTCTGTCTGTTCACCTCTCATCCTTTCACTCTCTCTCGGTCTGTTCACCTCTCATCCTTTCTCTCTCGGTCTGTTCACCTCTCATCCTTTCTCTCTCTGTCTGTCTGTTCACCTCATCCTTTCTCTCTGTGTCTGTTCACCTCTCATCCTTTCTCTCTCTCTCTGTGTCTGTTCACCTCTCATCCTTTCTCTGTGTCTGTTCACCTCTCATCCTTTCTCTCTGTGTCTGTTCACCTCTCATCCTTTCTCTCTCTCCCTGTGTCTGTTCACCTCTCATCCGTTCTCTCTCTGTTCACCTCTCATCCTTTCACTCTCTGTTCACCTCTCATCCTTTCACTCTCTGTTCACCTCTCATCCTTTCACTCTCTCTCTGTCTGTTCACCTCTCATCCTTTCTCTCTGTGTCTGTTCATCTCTCATCCTTTCTCTCTCTGTCTGTTCACCTCTCATCCTTTCACTCTCTCTGTGTCTGTTCACCTCTCATCCTTTCACTCTCTCTGTGTCTGTTCACCTCTCATCCTTTCACTCTCTCTGTGTCTGTTCACCTCTCATCCTTTCACTCTCTATCTGTCTGTTCACCTCTCATCCTTTCTCTCTCTCTGTGTCTGTTCACCTCTCATCCTTTCTCTCTGTGTCTGTTCACTTCTCATCCTTTCACTCTCTCTCTGTCTGTTCACCTCTCATCCTTTCTCTCTCTGTCTGTTCACCTCTCATCCTTTCTCTCTTTCTGTGTCTGTTCACCTCTCATCCTTTCACTCTCTCTGTTCACCTCTCATCCTTTCTCTCTCTCTGTCTGTTCTCCTCTCATCCTTTCACTCTCTCTGTTCACCTCTCATTTTTTCTCTCTGTGTCTGTTCACCTCTCATCCTTTCTCTCTGTCTGTTCACCTCTCATCCTTTCACTCTCTCTGTTCACCTCTCATCCTTTCTCTCTGTGTCTGTTCACCTCTCATCCTTTCTCTCTCTCTGTTCACCTCTAATCCTTTCTCTGTCTGTTCACCTCTCATCCTTTCACTCTGTCGGTTCACCTCTCATCCTTTCTCTCTCTGTCTGTTCACCTCTCATCCTTTCTCTATGTCTGTTCACCTCTCATCCTTTCACTCTCTGTCTGTTCACCTCTAATCATTTCGCTCTCTGTTCACCTGTCATCCTTTCTCTCTGTCTGTTCACCTCTCATCCTTTCTCTCTCTGTCTGTTCACCTCTCATCCTTTCACTCTCTCTGTCTGTTCAGCTCTCATCCTTTCTCTCTGTGTGTTCACCTCTCATCCTTTCTCTATGTGTGTTCACCTCTCATCCTTTCTCTCTCTGTCTGTTCACCTCTCATCCTTTCACTCTCTCTCTGTTCACCTCTCATCCTTTCTCTCTCTGTGTATGTTCACCTCTCATCCTTTCACTCTCTCTCTGTTCACCTCTCATCCTTTCTCTCTCTCTCTGTCTGTTCACCTCTCATCCTTTCTCTGTCTGTTCACCTCTCATCCTTTCTCTCTCTGTGTCTGTTCACCTCTCATCCTTTTTCTCTCTCTGTCTGTTCACCTCATCCTTTCATTCTCTCTGTCTGTTCACCTCTCATCCTTTCTCACTCTGTCTGTTCACCTCTCATCCTTTCTCTCTCTGTCTGTTCACCTCATCCTTTCTCTCTGTCTGTTCACCTCTCATCCCTTTTCTCTCTGTCTGTTAACCTCTCATCATTTTTCTCTCTGTCTGTTCACCTCTCATCCTTTCTCTCTGTGTCTGTTCACCTCTCATCCTTTCTCTCTCTCTGTGTCTGTTCACCTCTCATCCCTTCTCTCTCTCTCTCTCTCTCTGTGTCTGTTCACCTCATCCTTTCTCTCTCTCTGTGTCTGTTCACCTCTCATCCTTTCTGTGTCTGTTCACCTCTCATCCTTTCTCTGTCTGTTCACCTCTCATCCTTTCACTCTCTGTTCACCTCTCATCCTTTCACTCTCTCTCTGTCTGTTCACCTCTCATCCGTCTGTTCACCTCATCCTTTCTCTGTCTGTTCAGCTCTCATCCTTTCTCTCTCTGTCTGTTCACCTCTCATCCTTTCTCTCTGTTCACCTGTCATCCTTTCTCTCTGTGTCTGTTCACCTCTCATCCTTTCACTCTCTCTCTGTCTGTTCACCTCTCATCCTTTCACTCTCTGTCTGTTCAGCTCTCATCCTTTCTCTCTGTGTGTTCACCTGTCATCCTTTCTCTCTGTCTGTTCACCTCTCATCCTTTCTCTCTGTGTCTGTTCACCTCTCATCCTTTCACTCTCTCTCTGTCTGTTCACCTCTCATCCTTTCTCTCTGTCTGTTCAGCTCTCATCCTTTCTCTCTCTGTCTGTTCAGCTCTCATCCTTTCTCTCTCTGTCTGTTCACCTCTCATACTTTCTCTCTCTCTGTCTGTCTGTTCACCTCATCCTTTCTCTGTCTGTCTGTTCACCTCATCCTTTCTCTCTGTGTCTGTTCACCTCTCATCCTTTCTCTCTCTGTCTGTTCACCTCTCATCCTTTCTCTCTCTGTCTCTTCACCTCTCATCCTTTTTCTCTCTGTGTCTGTTCACCTCTCATCCTTTCTCTCTGTGTCTGTTCACCTCTCATCCTTTCTCTCTCTCTGTCTGTTCACCTCTCATCCTTTCACTCTCTCTGTTCACCTCTCATCCTTTCTCTCTGTGTCTGTTCACCTCTCATCCTTTCTCTCTCTCTGTTCACCTCTAATCCTTTCTCTCTGTGTCTGTTCTCCTCTCATCCTTTCACTCTCTGTTCACCTCTCATTTTTTCTCTCTGTCTGTTCACCTCTCATCCTTTCACTCTCTCTGTTCACCTCTCATCCTTTCTCTCTGTGTCTGTTCACCTCTCATCCTTTCTCTCTCTCTGTTCACCTCTAATCCTTTCTCTGTCTGTTCACCTCTCATCCTTTCTCTCTCTGTCTGTTCACCTCTCATCCTTTCTCTATGTCTGTTCACCTCTCATCCTTTCACTCTCTGTCTGTTCACCTCTAATCATTTCGCTCTCTGTTCACCTGTCATCCTTTCTCTCTCTGTCTGTTCACCTCTCATCCTTTCTCTCTCTGTCTGTTCACCTCTCATCCTTTCACTCTCTCTGTCTGTTCAGCTCTCATCCTTTCTCTCTGTGTGTTCACCTCTCATCCTTTCTCTATGTGTGTTCACCTCTCATCCTTTCTCTCTCTGTCTGTTCACCTCTCATCCTTTCACTCTCTCTGTGTCTGTTCACCTCTCATCCTTTCTCTCTCTGTGTATGTTCACCTCTCATCCTTTCACTCTCTCTCTGTTCACCTCTCATCCTTTCTCTCTCTCTCTGTCTGTTCACCTCTCATCCTTTCTCTCTCTCTCTGTCTGTTCACCTCTCATCCTTTCTCTGTCTGTTCACCTCTCATCCTTTCTCTCTCTGTGTCTGTTCACCTCTCATCCTTTCTCTCTCTCTGTCTGTTCACCTCATCCTTTCATTCTCTCTGTCTGTTCACCTCTCATCCTTTCTCTCTCTGTCTGTTCACCTCTCATCCTTTCTCTCTCTGTCTGTTCACCTCTCATCCCTTTTCTCTCTGTCTGTTAACCTCTCATCATTTTTCTCTCTGTCTGTTCACCTCTCATCCTTTCTCTCTGTGTCTGTTCACCTCTCATCCTTTCTCTCTCTCTGTGTCTGTTCACCTCTCATCCCTTCTCTCTCTCTGTGTCTGTTCACCTCATCCTTTCTCTCTCTCTGTCTGTCTGTTCACCTCATCCTTTCTCTGTCTGTCTGTTCACCTCATCCTTTCTCTCTGTGTCTGTTCACCTCTCATCCTTTCTCTCTCTGTCTGTTCACCTCTCATCCTTTCTCTGTCTGTTCACCTCTCATCCTTTTTCTCTCTGTGTCTGTTCACCTCTCATCCTTTCTCTCTCTCTGTCTGTTCACCTCTCATCCTTTCACTCTCTCTGTCTGTTCACCTCTCATCCTTTCACTCTCTCTGTCTGTTCACCTCTCATCCTTTCACTCTCTCTCGGTCTGTTCACCTCTCATCCTTTCTCTCTCGGTCTGTTCACCTCTCATCCTTTCTCTCTCTGTCTGTCTGTTCACCTCATACTTTCTCTCTGTCTGTTCACCTCTCATCCTTTCACTCTCTCTGTGTCTGTTCACCTCTCATCCTTTCACTCTCTCTCTGTCTGTTCACCTCTCATTCTTTCACTCTCTCTCTGTCTGTTCACCTCTCATCCTTTCACTCTCTCTGTCTGTTCACCTCTCATACTTTCACTCTCTCTCGGTCTGTTCACCTCTCATCCTTTCTCTCTCTGTCTGTCTGTTCACCTCATCCTTTCTCTCTGTGTCTGTTCACCTCTCATCCTTTCACTCTCTCTGTGTCTGTTCACCTCTCATCCTTTCACTCTCTCTCTGTCTGTTCACCTCTCATCCTTTCTCTCTCTCTGTGTCTGTTCACCTCTCATCCTTTCTCTCTGTGTCTGTTCACTTCTCATCCTTTCACTCTCTCTCTGTCTGTTCACCTCTCATCCTTTCTCTCTGTCTGTTCACCTCTCATCCTTTCTCTCTTTCTGTGTCTGTTCACCTCATCCTTTCACTCTCTCTGTTCACCTCTCATCCTTTCTCTCTCTCTGTCTGTTCTCCTCTCATCCTTTCACTCTCTCTGTTCACCTCTCATTTTTTCTCTCTGTGTCTGTTCACCTCTAATCCTTTCTCTCTGTCTGTTCACCTCTCATCCTTTCACTCTCTCTGTTCACCTCTCATCCTTTCTCTCTGTGTCTGTTCACCTCTCATCCTTTCTCTCTCTCTGTTCACCTCTAATCCTTTCTCTGTCTGTTCACCTCTCATCCTTTCTCTCTCTGTCTGTTCACCTCTCATCCTTTCTCTATGTCTGTTCACCTCTCATCCTTTCACTCTCTGTCTGTTCACCTCTAATCCTTTCTCTGTCTGTTCACCTCTCATCCTTTCTCTCTCTGTCTGTTCACCTCTCATCCTTTCTCTCTCTGTCTGTTCACCTCTCATCCTTTCACTCTCTCTGTCTGTTCAGCTCTCATCCTTTCTCTCTCTGTCTGTTCACCTCTCATACTTTCTCTCTCTCTGTCTGTCTGTTCACCTCATCCTTTCTCTGTCTGTCTGTTCACCTCATCCTTTCTCTCTGTGTCTGTTCACCTCTCATCCTTTCTCTCTCTGTCTGTTCACCTCTCATCCTTTCTCTCTCTGTCTGTACACCTCTCATCCTTTTTCTCTCTGTGTCTGTTCACCTCTCATCCTTTCTCTCTGTGTCTGTTCACCTCTCATCCTTTCTCTCTCTCTGTCTGTTCACCTCTCATCCTTTCACTCTCTCTGTTCACCTCTCATCCTTTCTCTCTGTGTCTGTTCACCTCTCATCCTTTCTCTCTCTCTGTTCACCTCTAATCCTTTCTCTCTGTGTCTGTTCTCCTCTCATCCTTTCACTCTCTGTTCACCTCTCATTTTTTCTCTCTGTGTCTGTTCACCTCTCATCCTTTCTCTCTGTCTGTTCACCTCTCATCCTTTCACTCTCTCTGTTCACCTCTCATCCTTTCTCTCTCTCTGTTCACCTCTAATCCTTTCTCTGTCTGTTCACCTCTCATCCTTTCTCTCTCTGTCTGTTCACCTCTCATCCTTTCTCTATGTCTGTTCACCTCTCATCCTTTCACTCTCTGTCTGTTCACCTCTAATCATTTCGCTCTCTGTTCACCTGTCATCCTTTCTCTCTCTGTCTGTTCACCTCTCATCCTTTCTCTCTCTGTCTGTTCACCTCTCATCCTTTCACTCTCTCTGTCTGTTCAGCTCTCATCCTTTCTCTCTGTGTGTTCACCTCTCATCCTTTCTCTATGTGTGTTCACCTCTCATCCTTTCTCTCTCTGTCTGTTCACCTCTCATCCTTTCACTCTCTCTGTGTCTGTTCACCTCTCATCCTTTCTCTCTCTGTGTATGTTCACCTCTCATCCTTTCACTCTCTCTCTGTTCACCTCTCATCCTTTCACTCTCTCTCTGTTCACCTCTCATCCTTTCTCTCTCTCTCTGTCTGTTCACCTCTCATCCTTTCTCTCTCTCTCTGTCTGTTCACCTCTCATCCTTTCTCTCTCTGTGTCTGTTCACCTCTCATCCTTTCTCTCTCTCTGTCTGTTCACCTCATCCTTTCATTCTCTCTGTCTGTTCACCTCTCATCCTTTCTCTCTCTGTCTGTTCACCTCTCATCCTTTCTCTCTCTGTCTGTTCACCTCTCATCCCTTTTCTCTCTGTCTGTTAACCTCTCATCATTTTTCTCTCTGTCTGTTCACCTCTCATCCTTTCTCTCTGTGTCTGTTCACCTCTCATCCTTTCTCTCTCTCTGTGTCTGTTCACCTCTCATCCCTTCTCTCTCTCTCTCTCTGTGTCTGTTCACCTCATCCTTTCTCTCTCTCTGTCTGTCTGTTCACCTCATCCTTTCTCTGTCTGTCTGTTCACCTCATCCTTTCTCTCTGTGTCTGTTCACCTCTCATCCTTTCTCTCTCTGTCTGTTCACCTCTCATCCTTTCTCTGTCTGTTCACCTCTCATCCTTTTTCTCTCTGTGTCTGTTCACCTCTCATCCTTTCTCTCTGTGTCTGTTCACCTCTCATCCTTTCTCTCTCTCTGTCTGTTCACCTCTCATCCTTTCACTCTCTCTGTCTGTTCACCTCTCATCCTTTCACTCTCTCTCGGTCTGTTCACCTCTCATCCTTTCTCTCTCGGTCTGTTCACCTCTCATCCTTTCTCTCTCTGTCTGTCTGTTCACCTCATCCTTTCTCTCTGTGTCTGTTCACCTCTCATCCTTTCACTCTCTCTGTGGCTGTTCACCTCTCATCCTTTCACTCTCTCTCTGTCTGTTCACCTCTCATCCTTTCTCTCTCTCTGTGTCTGTTCACCTCTCATCCTTTCTCTCTGTGTCTGTTCACTTCTCATCCTTTCACTCTCTCTCTGTCTGTTCACCTCTCATCCTTTCTCTCTCTGTCTGTTCACCTCTCATCCTTTCTCTCTTTCTGTGTCTGTTCACCTCATCCTTTCACTCTCTCTGTTCACCTCTCATCCTTTCTCTCTCTCTGTCTGTTCTCCTCTCATCCTTTCACTCTCTCTGTTCACCTCTCATTTTTTCTCTCTGTGTCTGTTCACCTCTCATCCTTTCTCTCTGTCTGTTCACCTCTCATCCTTTCACTCTCTCTGTTCACCTCTCATCCTTTCTCTCTGTGTCTGTTCACCTCTCATCCTTTCTCTCTCTCTGTTCACCTCTAATCCTTTCTCTGTCTGTTCACCTCTCATCCTTTCTCTCTCTGTCTGTTCACCTCTCATCCTTTCTCTATGTCTGTTCACCTCTCATCCTTTCACTCTCTGTCTGTTCACCTCTAATCCTTTCTCTGTCTGTTCACCTCTCATCCTTTCTCTCTCTGTCTGTTCACCTCTCATCCTTTCTCTCTCTGTCTGTTCACCTCTCATCCTTTCACTCTCTCTGTCTGTTCACCTCTCATCCTTTCTCTCTGTCTGTTCAGCTCTCATCCTTTCTCTCTCTGTCTGTTCACCTCTCATCCTTTCACTCTCTCTGTCTGTTCAGCTCTCATCCTTTCTCTCTGTGTGTTCACCTCTCATCCTTTCTCTCTCTGTCTGTTCACCTCTCATCCTTTCACTCTCTCTGTGTCTGTTCACCTCTCATCCTTTCTCTCTCTGTGTATGTTCACCTCTCATCCTTTCACTCTCTCTCTGTTCACCTCTCATCCTTTCTCTCTCTCTCTGTCTGTTCACCTCTCATCCTTTCTCTCTCTCTCTGTCTGTTCACCTCTCATCCTTTCTCTGTCTGTTCACCTCTCATCCTTTCTCTCTCTGTGTCTGTTCACCTCTCATCCTTTCTCTCTCTCTGTCTGTTCACCTCATCCTTTCATTCTCTCTGTCTGTTCACCTCTCATCCTTTATCTCTCTGTCTGTTCACCTCTCATCCTTTCTCTCTGTCTGTTCACCTCTCATCCCTTTTCTCTCTGTCTGTTAACCTCTCATCATTTTTCTCTCTGTCTGTTCACCTCATCCTTTCTCTCTGTGTCTGTTCACCTCTCATCCTTTCTCTCTCTCTGTGTCTGTTCACCTCTCATCCCTTCTCTCTCTCTCTCTCTCTGTGTCTGTTCACCTCATCCTTTCTCTCTCTCTGTGTCTGTTCACCTCTCATCCTTTCTGTGTCTGTTCACCTCTCATCCTTTCTCTGTCTGTTCACCTCTCATCCTTTCACTCTCTGTTCACCTCTCATCCTTTCACTCTCTCTCTGTCTGTTCACCTCTCATCCGTCTGTTCACCTCATCCTTTCTCTGTCTGTTCAGCTCTCATCCTTTCTCTCTGTGTGTTCACCTGTCATCCTTTCTCTCTGTTCACCTCTCATCCTTTCTCTCTGTGTCTGTTCACCTCTCATCCTTTCACTCTCTCTCTGTCTGTTCACCTCTCATCCTTTCTCTCTGTCTGTTCAGCTCTCATCCTTTCTCTCTCTGTCTGTTCAGCTCTCATCCTTTCTCTCTTTGTCTGTTCACCTCTCATACTTTCTCTCTCTCTGTCTGTCTGTTCACCTCATCCTTTCTCTGTCTGTCTGTTCACCTCATCCTTTCTCTGTCTGTCTGTTCACCTCATCCTTTCTCTCTGTGTCTGTTCACCTCTCATCCTTTCTCTCTCTGTCTGTTCACCTCTCATCCTTTCTCTCTCTGTGTATGTTCACCTCTCATCCTTTCACTCTCTCTCTGTTCACCTCTCATCCTTTCTCTCTCTCTCTGTCTGTTCACCTCTCATCCTTTCTCTGTCTGTTCACCTCTCATCCTTTCTCTCTCTGTGTCTGTTCACCTCTCATCCTTTTTCTCTCTCTGTCTGTTCACCTCATCCTTTCATTCTCTCTGTCTGTTCACCTCTCATCCTTTCTCACTCTGTCTGTTCACCTCTCATCCTTTCTCTCTCTGTCTGTTCACCTCATCCTTTCTCTCTGTCTGTTCACCTCTCATCCCTTTTCTCTCTGTCTGTTAACCTCTCATCATTTTTCTCTCTGTCTGTTCACCTCTCATCCTTTCTCTCTGTGTCTGTTCACCTCTCATCCTTTCTCTCTCTCTGTGTCTGTTCACCTCTCATCCCTTCTCTCTCTCTCTCTCTCTCTGTGTCTGTTCACCTCATCCTTTCTCTCTCTCTGTGTCTGTTCACCTCTCATCCTTTCTGTGTCTGTTCACCTCTCATCCTTTCTCTGTCTGTTCACCTCTCATCCTTTCACTCTCTGTTCACCTCTCATCCTTTCACTCTCTCTCTGTCTGTTCACCTCTCATCCGTCTGTTCACCTCATCCTTTCTCTGTCTGTTCAGCTCTCATCCTTTCTCTCTCTGTCTGTTCACCTCTCATCCTTTCTCTCTGTTCACCTGTCATCCTTTCTCTCTGTGTCTGTTCACCTCTCATCCTTTCACTCTCTCTCTGTCTGTTCACCTCTCATCCTTTCACTCTCTGTCTGTTCAGCTCTCATCCTTTCTCTCTGTGTGTTCACCTGTCATCCTTTCTCTCTGTCTGTTCACCTCTCATCCTTTCTCTCTGTGTCTGTTCACCTCTCATCCTTTCACTCTCTCTCTGTCTGTTCACCTCTCATCCTTTCTCTCTGTCTGTTCAGCTCTCATCCTTTCTCTCTCTGTCTGTTCAGCTCTCATCCTTTCTCTCTCTGTCTGTTCACCTCTCATACTTTCTCTCTCTCTGTCTGTCTGTTCACCTCATCCTTTCTCTGTCTGTCTGTTCACCTCATCCTTTCTCTCTGTGTCTGTTCACCTCTCATCCTTTCTCTCTCTGTCTGTTCACCTCTCATCCTTTCTCTCTCTGTCTCTTCACCTCTCATCCTTTTTCTCTCTGTGTCTGTTCACCTCTCATCCTTTCTCTCTGTGTCTGTTCACCTCTCATCCTTTCTCTCTCTCTGTCTGTTCACCTCTCATCCTTTCACTCTCTCTGTTCACCTCTCATCCTTTCTCTCTGTGTCTGTTCACCTCTCATCCTTTCTCTCTCTCTGTTCACCTCTAATCCTTTCTCTCTGTGTCTGTTCTCCTCTCATCCTTTCACTCTCTGTTCACCTCTCATTTTTTCTCTCTGTCTGTTCACCTCTCATCCTTTCACTCTCTCTGTTCACCTCTCATCCTTTCTCTCTGTGTCTGTTCACCTCTCATCCTTTCTCTCTCTCTGTTCACCTCTAATCCTTTCTCTGTCTGTTCACCTCTCATCCTTTCTCTCTCTGTCTGTTCACCTCTCATCCTTTCTCTATGTCTGTTCACCTCTCATCCTTTCACTCTCTGTCTGTTCACCTCTAATCATTTCGCTCTCTGTTCACCTGTCATCCTTTCTCTCTCTGTCTGTTCACCTCTCATCCTTTCTCTCTCTGTCTGTTCACCTCTCATCCTTTCACTCTCTCTGTCTGTTCAGCTCTCATCCTTTCTCTCTGTGTGTTCACCTCTCATCCTTTCTCTATGTGTGTTCACCTCTCATCCTTTCTCTCTCTGTCTGTTCACCTCTCATCCTTTCACTCTCTCTGTGTCTGTTCACCTCTCATCCTTTCTCTCTCTGTGTATGTTCACCTCTCATCCTTTCACTCTCTCTCTGTTCACCTCTCATCCTTTCTCTCTCTCTCTGTCTGTTCACCTCTCATCCTTTCTCTCTCTCTCTGTCTGTTCACCTCTCATCCTTTCTCTGTCTGTTCACCTCTCATCCTTTCTCTCTCTGTGTCTGTTCACCTCTCATCCTTTCTCTCTCTCTGTCTGTTCACCTCATCCTTTCATTCTCTCTGTCTGTTCACCTCTCATCCTTTCTCTCTCTGTCTGTTCACCTCTCATCCTTTCTCTCTCTGTCTGTTCACCTCTCATCCCTTTTCTCTCTGTCTGTTAACCTCTCATCATTTTTCTCTCTGTCTGTTCACCTCTCATCCTTTCTCTCTGTGTCTGTTCACCTCTCATCCTTTCTCTCTCTCTGTGTCTGTTCACCTCTCATCCCTTCTCTCTCTCTGTGTCTGTTCACCTCATCCTTTCTCTCTCTCTGTCTGTCTGTTCACCTCATCCTTTCTCTGTCTGTCTGTTCACCTCATCCTTTCTCTCTGTGTCTGTTCACCTCTCATCCTTTCTCTCTCTGTCTGTTCACCTCTCATCCTTTCTCTGTCTGTTCACCTCTCATCCTTTTTCTCTCTGTGTCTGTTCACCTCTCATCCTTTCTCTCTCTCTGTCTGTTCACCTCTCATCCTTTCACTCTCTCTGTCTGTTCACCTCTCATCCTTTCACTCTCTCTGTCTGTTCACCTCTCATCCTTTCACTCTCTCTCGGTCTGTTCACCTCTCATCCTTTCTCTCTCGGTCTGTTCACCTCTCATCCTTTCTCTCTCTGTCTGTCTGTTCACCTCATACTTTCTCTCTGTCTGTTCACCTCTCATCCTTTCACTCTCTCTGTGTCTGTTCACCTCTCATCCTTTCACTCTCTCTCTGTCTGTTCACCTCTCATTCTTTCACTCTCTCTCTGTCTGTTCACCTCTCATCCTTTCACTCTCTCTGTCTGTTCACCTCTCATACTTTCACTCTCTCTCGGTCTGTTCACCTCTCATCCTTTCTCTCTCTGTCTGTCTGTTCACCTCATCCTTTCTCTCTGTGTCTGTTCACCTCTCATCCTTTCACTCTCTCTGTGTCTGTTCACCTCTCATCCTTTCACTCTCTCTCTGTCTGTTCACCTCTCATCCTTTCTCTCTCTCTGTGTCTGTTCACCTCTCATCCTTTCTCTCTGTGTCTGTTCACTTCTCATCCTTTCACTCTCTCTCTGTCTGTTCACCTCTCATCCTTTCTCTCTGTCTGTTCACCTCTCATCCTTTCTCTCTTTCTGTGTCTGTTCACCTCATCCTTTCACTCTCTCTGTTCACCTCTCATCCTTTCTCTCTCTCTGTCTGTTCTCCTCTCATCCTTTCACTCTCTCTGTTCACCTCTCATTTTTTCTCTCTGTGTCTGTTCACCTCTAATCCTTTCTCTCTGTCTGTTCACCTCTCATCCTTTCACTCTCTCTGTTCACCTCTCATCCTTTCTCTCTGTGTCTGTTCACCTCTCATCCTTTCTCTCTCTCTGTTCACCTCTAATCCTTTCTCTGTCTGTTCACCTCTCATCCTTTCTCTCTCTGTCTGTTCACCTCTCATCCTTTCTCTATGTCTGTTCACCTCTCATCCTTTCACTCTCTGTCTGTTCACCTCTAATCCTTTCTCTGTCTGTTCACCTCTCATCCTTTCTCTCTCTGTCTGTTCACCTCTCATCCTTTCTCTCTCTGT
The DNA here is from genome assembly GCF_964263955.1 of Coregonus lavaretus. Classification (NCBI taxonomy): domain Eukaryota; kingdom Metazoa; phylum Chordata; class Actinopteri; order Salmoniformes; family Salmonidae; genus Coregonus; species Coregonus lavaretus. The sequence continues at coordinate 24,399,496 of NC_140015.1, read as the reverse complement.
CTGTTCACCTCTCATCCTTTCACTCTCTCTGTCTGTTCAGCTCTCATCCTTTCTCTCTCTGTCTGTTCACCTCTCATACTTTCTCTCTCTCTGTCTGTCTGTTCACCTCATCCTTTCTCTGTCTGTCTGTTCACCTCATCCTTTCTCTCTGTGTCTGTTCACCTCTCATCCTTTCTCTCTCTGTCTGTTCACCTCTCATCCTTTCTCTCTCTGTCTGTACACCTCTCATCCTTTTTCTCTCTGTGTCTGTTCACCTCTCATCCTTTCTCTCTGTGTCTGTTCACCTCTCATCCTTTCTCTCTCTCTGTCTGTTCACCTCTCATCCTTTCACTCTCTCTGTTCACCTCTCATCCTTTCTCTCTGTGTCTGTTCACCTCTCATCCTTTCTCTCTCTCTGTTCACCTCTAATCCTTTCTCTCTGTGTCTGTTCTCCTCTCATCCTTTCACTCTCTGTTCACCTCTCATTTTTTCTCTCTGTGTCTGTTCACCTCTCATCCTTTCTCTCTGTCTGTTCACCTCTCATCCTTTCACTCTCTCTGTTCACCTCTCATCCTTTCTCTCTCTCTGTTCACCTCTAATCCTTTCTCTGTCTGTTCACCTCTCATCCTTTCTCTCTCTGTCTGTTCACCTCTCATCCTTTCTCTATGTCTGTTCACCTCTCATCCTTTCACTCTCTGTCTGTTCACCTCTAATCATTTCGCTCTCTGTTCACCTGTCATCCTTTCTCTCTCTGTCTGTTCACCTCTCATCCTTTCTCTCTCTGTCTGTTCACCTCTCATCCTTTCACTCTCTCTGTCTGTTCAGCTCTCATCCTTTCTCTCTGTGTGTTCACCTCTCATCCTTTCTCTATGTGTGTTCACCTCTCATCCTTTCTCTCTCTGTCTGTTCACCTCTCATCCTTTCACTCTCTCTGTGTCTGTTCACCTCTCATCCTTTCTCTCTCTGTGTATGTTCACCTCTCATCCTTTCACTCTCTCTCTGTTCACCTCTCATCCTTTCACTCTCTCTCTGTTCACCTCTCATCCTTTCTCTCTCTCTCTGTCTGTTCACCTCTCATCCTTTCTCTCTCTCTCTGTCTGTTCACCTCTCATCCTTTCTCTCTCTGTGTCTGTTCACCTCTCATCCTTTCTCTCTCTCTGTCTGTTCACCTCATCCTTTCATTCTCTCTGTCTGTTCACCTCTCATCCTTTCTCTCTCTGTCTGTTCACCTCTCATCCTTTCTCTCTCTGTCTGTTCACCTCTCATCCCTTTTCTCTCTGTCTGTTAACCTCTCATCATTTTTCTCTCTGTCTGTTCACCTCTCATCCTTTCTCTCTGTGTCTGTTCACCTCTCATCCTTTCTCTCTCTCTGTGTCTGTTCACCTCTCATCCCTTCTCTCTCTCTCTCTCTGTGTCTGTTCACCTCATCCTTTCTCTCTCTCTGTCTGTCTGTTCACCTCATCCTTTCTCTGTCTGTCTGTTCACCTCATCCTTTCTCTCTGTGTCTGTTCACCTCTCATCCTTTCTCTCTCTGTCTGTTCACCTCTCATCCTTTCTCTGTCTGTTCACCTCTCATCCTTTTTCTCTCTGTGTCTGTTCACCTCTCATCCTTTCTCTCTGTGTCTGTTCACCTCTCATCCTTTCTCTCTCTCTGTCTGTTCACCTCTCATCCTTTCACTCTCTCTGTCTGTTCACCTCTCATCCTTTCACTCTCTCTCGGTCTGTTCACCTCTCATCCTTTCTCTCTCGGTCTGTTCACCTCTCATCCTTTCTCTCTCTGTCTGTCTGTTCACCTCATCCTTTCTCTCTGTGTCTGTTCACCTCTCATCCTTTCACTCTCTCTGTGTCTGTTCACCTCTCATCCTTTCACTCTCTCTCTGTCTGTTCACCTCTCATCCTTTCTCTCTCTCTGTGTCTGTTCACCTCTCATCCTTTCTCTCTGTGTCTGTTCACTTCTCATCCTTTCACTCTCTCTCTGTCTGTTCACCTCTCATCCTTTCTCTCTCTGTCTGTTCACCTCTCATCCTTTCTCTCTTTCTGTGTCTGTTCACCTCATCCTTTCACTCTCTCTGTTCACCTCTCATCCTTTCTCTCTCTCTGTCTGTTCTCCTCTCATCCTTTCACTCTCTCTGTTCACCTCTCATTTTTTCTCTCTGTGTCTGTTCACCTCTCATCCTTTCTCTCTGTCTGTTCACCTCTCATCCTTTCACTCTCTCTGTTCACCTCTCATCCTTTCTCTCTGTGTCTGTTCACCTCTCATCCTTTCTCTCTCTCTGTTCACCTCTAATCCTTTCTCTGTCTGTTCACCTCTCATCCTTTCTCTCTCTGTCTGTTCACCTCTCATCCTTTCTCTATGTCTGTTCACCTCTCATCCTTTCACTCTCTGTCTGTTCACCTCTAATCCTTTCTCTGTCTGTTCACCTCTCATCCTTTCTCTCTCTGTCTGTTCACCTCTCATCCTTTCTCTCTCTGTCTGTTCACCTCTCATCCTTTCACTCTCTCTGTCTGTTCACCTCTCATCCTTTCTCTCTGTCTGTTCAGCTCTCATCCTTTCTCTCTCTGTCTGTTCACCTCTCATCCTTTCACTCTCTCTGTCTGTTCAGCTCTCATCCTTTCTCTCTGTGTGTTCACCTCTCATCCTTTCTCTCTCTGTCTGTTCACCTCTCATCCTTTCACTCTCTCTGTGTCTGTTCACCTCTCATCCTTTCTCTCTCTGTGTATGTTCACCTCTCATCCTTTCACTCTCTCTCTGTTCACCTCTCATCCTTTCTCTCTCTCTCTGTCTGTTCACCTCTCATCCTTTCTCTCTCTCTCTGTCTGTTCACCTCTCATCCTTTCTCTGTCTGTTCACCTCTCATCCTTTCTCTCTCTGTGTCTGTTCACCTCTCATCCTTTCTCTCTCTCTGTCTGTTCACCTCATCCTTTCATTCTCTCTGTCTGTTCACCTCTCATCCTTTATCTCTCTGTCTGTTCACCTCTCATCCTTTCTCTCTGTCTGTTCACCTCTCATCCCTTTTCTCTCTGTCTGTTAACCTCTCATCATTTTTCTCTCTGTCTGTTCACCTCATCCTTTCTCTCTGTGTCTGTTCACCTCTCATCCTTTCTCTCTCTCTGTGTCTGTTCACCTCTCATCCCTTCTCTCTCTCTCTCTCTCTGTGTCTGTTCACCTCATCCTTTCTCTCTCTCTGTGTCTGTTCACCTCTCATCCTTTCTGTGTCTGTTCACCTCTCATCCTTTCTCTGTCTGTTCACCTCTCATCCTTTCACTCTCTGTTCACCTCTCATCCTTTCACTCTCTCTCTGTCTGTTCACCTCTCATCCGTCTGTTCACCTCATCCTTTCTCTGTCTGTTCAGCTCTCATCCTTTCTCTCTGTGTGTTCACCTGTCATCCTTTCTCTCTGTTCACCTCTCATCCTTTCTCTCTGTGTCTGTTCACCTCTCATCCTTTCACTCTCTCTCTGTCTGTTCACCTCTCATCCTTTCTCTCTGTCTGTTCAGCTCTCATCCTTTCTCTCTCTGTCTGTTCAGCTCTCATCCTTTCTCTCTTTGTCTGTTCACCTCTCATACTTTCTCTCTCTCTGTCTGTCTGTTCACCTCATCCTTTCTCTGTCTGTCTGTTCACCTCATCCTTTCTCTGTCTGTCTGTTCACCTCATCCTTTCTCTCTGTGTCTGTTCACCTCTCATCCTTTCTCTCTCTGTCTGTTGACCTCTCATCCTTTCTCTCTCTGTCTGTTCACCTCTCATCCTTTTTCTCTCTGTGTCTGTTCACCTCTCATCCTTTCTCTCTGTGTCTGTTCACCTCTCATCCTTTCTCTCTGTGTCTGTTCACCTCTCATCCTTTCTCTCTCTCTGTCTGTTCACCTCTCATCCTTTCACTCTCTCTGTCTGTTCACCTCTCATCCTTTCACTCTCTCTCGGTCTGTTCACCTCTCATCCTTTCACTCTCTCTCGGTCTGTTCACCTCTCATCCTTTCTCTCTCTGTCGGTCTGTTCACCTCTCATCCTTTCTCTCTGTGTCTGTTCACCTCTCATCCTTTCTCTCTCTCTCTGTGTCTGTTCACCTCTATCCTTTCTCTCTCTCTGTGTCTGTTCACCTCTCATCCTTTCTCTCTGTGTCTGTTCACCTCTCATCCTTTCTCTCTCTCCCTGTGTCTGTTCACCTCTCATCCGTTCTCTCTCTGTTCACCTCTCATCCTTTCACTCTCTGTTCACCTCTCATCCTTTCACTCTCTCCCTGTCTGTTCACCTCTCATCCTTTCTCTCTGTGTCTGTTCATCTCTCATCCTTTCTCTCTCTGTCTGTTCACCTCATCCTTTCTCTGTCTGTCTGTTCACCTCATCCTTTCTCTCTGTGTCTGTTCACCTCTCATCCTTTCTCTCTCTCTCTGTCTGTTCACCTCTCATCCTTTCACTCTCTATCTGTCTGTTCACCTCTCATCCTTTCACTCTCTCTTTGTCTGTTCACCTCTCATCCTTTCACTCTCTCTTTGTCTGTTCACCTCGCATCCTTTCTCTCTGTCTGTTCACCTCTCATCCTTTCTCTGTCTGTTCACCTCATCCTTTCACTCTCTGTCTGTTCACCTCTCATCCTTTCTCTCTCTGTGTCTGTTCACCTCTCATCCTTTCTGTCTTTTCACCTCTCATCCTTTCTCTCTCTGTCTGTTCACCTCTCATCATTTCTCTGTCTGTCTGTTCACCTCTCATCCTTTCTCTCTCTCTGTCTGTCTGTTCACCTGTCATCCTTTCTCTCTGTGTCTGTTCACCTCTCATCCTTTCTCTCTCTGTCTGTTCACCTCATCCTTTTTCTCTCTGTCTGTTCACCTCTCATCCTTTCTCTCTCTCTCTGTGTCTGTTCACCTCTCATCCTTTCTCTGTCTGTTCACCTCTCATCCTTTCTCTGTCTGTTCACCTCTCATCCTTTCTCTGTCTGTTCACCTCTCATCCTTTCACTCTCTGTTCACCTCTCATCCTTTCACTCTCTCTCTGTCTGTTCACCTCATCCTTTCACTCTCTCTCTGTCTGTTCACCTCTCATCCTTTCTCTCTCTGTCTGTTCACCTCTCATCCTTTCTCTCTCTGTCTGTTCACCTCTCATCCTTTCTCTCTGTCTGTTCACCTCTCATCCTTTCACTCTCTCTTTGTCTGTTTACCTCTCATCCTTTCACTCTCTCTCTGTCTGTTTACCTCTCATCCTTTCTCTGTCTGTCTGTTCACCTCTCATCCTTTCTCTCTCTGTCTGTTCACCTCTCATCCTTTCTCTGTCTGTTCACCTCTCATCCTTTTTCTCTCTGTGTCTGTTCACCTCTCATCCTTTCTCTCTCTCTGTCTGTTCACCTCTCATCCTTTCACTCTCTCTGTCTGTTCACCTCTCATCCTTTCTCTCTCTCTCGGTCTGTTCACCTCTCATCCTTTCTCTCTCGGTCTGTTCACCTCTCATCCTTTCTCTCTCTGTCTGTCTGTTCACCTCATCCTTTCTCTCTGTGTCTGTTCACCTCTCATCCTTTCTCTCTCTCTCTGTGTCTGTTCACCTCTCTTCCTTTCTCTCTCTCTCTGTTCACCTCTCATCCTTTCACTCTCTCTTTGTCTGTTCACCTCTCTTCCTTTCTCTCTCTCTCTGTGTCTGTTCACCTCTCATCCTTTCTCTCTCTGTGTCTGTTCACCTCTCATCCTTTCTCTCTCTTGTTCACCTCTCATCCTTTCACTCTGTCTGTTCACCTCTCATCCTTTCACTCTGTCTGTTCACCTCTCATCCTTTCTCTCTGTCTGTTCACCTCTCATCCTTTCACTCTCTCTCTGTTCACCTCTCATCCTTTCACTCTCTCTGTGTCTGTTCACCTCTCATCCTTTCTCTCTCTCTGTGTCTGTTCACCTCTCATCCTTTCTCTCTGTGTCTGTTCACCTCTCATCCTTTCTCTCTCTCCCTGTGTCTGTTCACCTCTCATCCGTTCTCTCTCTGTTCACCTCTCATCCTTTCACTCTCTGTTCACCTCTCATCCTTTCACTCTCTCTCTGTCTGTTCACCTCTCATCCTTTCTCTCTGTGTCTGTTCATCTCTCATCCTTTCTCTCTCTGTCTGTTCACCTCATCCTTTCTCTGTCTGTCTGTTCACCTCATCCTTTCTCTCTGTGTCTGTTCACCTCTCATCCTTTCTCTCTCTCTCTGTCTGTTCACCTCTCATCCTTTCACTCTCTCTCTGTCTGTTCACCTCTCATCCTTTCACTCTCTCTTTGTCTGTTCACCTCGCATCCTTTCTCTCTGTCTGTTCACCTCTCATCCTTTCTCTCTCTCTCTGTCTGTTCACCTCTCATCCTTTCACTCTCTCTTTGTCTGTTCACCTCTCATCCTTTCACTCTCTCTTTGTCTGTTCACCTCGCATCCTTTCTCTCTGTCTGTTCACCTCTCATCCTTTCTCTGTCTGTTCACCTCTCATCCTTTCTCTGTCTGTTCACCTCATCCTTTCACTCTCTGTCTGTTCACCTCTCATCCTTTCTCTCTCTGTGTCTGTTCACCTCTCATCCTTTCACTCTCTGTTCACCTCTCATCCTTTCTGTCTTTTCACCTCTCATCCTTTCTCTCTCTGTCTGTTCACCTCTCATCATTTCTCTGTCTGTCTGTTCACCTCTCATCCTTTCTCTCTCTCTGTCTGTCTGTTCACCTGTCATCCTTTCTCTCTGTGTCTGTTCACCTCTCATCCTTTCTCTCTCTGTCTGTTCACCTCATCCTTTTTCTCTGTCTGTTAACCTCTCATCCTTTTTCTCTGTCTGTTCACCTCTCATCCTTTCTCTCTGTGTCTGTTCACCTCTCATCCTTTCTCTCTCTCTCTGTGTCTGTTCACCTCTCATCCTTTCTCTCTCTGTGTCTGTTCACCTCTCATCCTTTCTCTGTCTGTTCACCTCTCATCCTTTCACTCTCTGTTCACCTCTCATCCTTTCACTCTCTCTCTGTCTGTTCACCTCATCCTTTCACTCTCTCTCTGTCTGTTCACCTCTCATCCTTTCTCTCTCTGTCTGTTCACCTCTCATCCTTTCTCTCTCTGTCTGTTCACCTCTCATCCTTTCTCTCTGTCTGTTCACCTCTCATCCTTTCACTCTCTCTTTGTCTGTTTACCTCTCATCCTTTCACTCTCTCTCTGTCTGTTTACCTCTCATCCTTTCTCTGTCTGTCTGTTCACCTCTCATCCTTTCTCTCTCTGTCTGTTCACCTCTCATCCTTTCTCTGTCTGTTCACCTCTCATCCTTTTTCTCTCTGTGTCTGTTCACCTCTCATCCTTTCTCTCTGTCTGTTCACCTCTCATCCTTTCACTCTCTCTGTCTGTTCACCTCTCATCCTTTCTCTCTCTCTCGGTCTGTTCACCTCTCATCCTTTCTCTCTCGGTCTGTTCACCTCTCATCCTTTCTCTCTCTGTCTGTCTGTTCACCTCATCCTTTCTCTCTGTGTCTGTTCACCTCTCAACCTTTCACTCTCTCTTTGTCTGTTCACCTCTCTTCCTTTCTCTCTCTCTCTGTGTCTGTTCACCTCTCATTCTTTCTCTCTCTGTGTCTGTTCACCTCTCATCCTTTCTCTCTCTGTTCACCTCTCATCCTTTCACTCTGTCTGTTCACCTCTCATCCTTTCACTCTGTCTGTTCACCTCTCATCCTTTCTCTCTGTCTGTTCACCTCTCATCCTTTCACTCTCTCTCTGTTCACCTCTCATCCTTTCACTCTCTCTGTGTCTGTTCACCTCTCATCCTTTCACTCTCTCTCTGTCTGTTCACCTCTCATCCTTTCTCTCTCTGTCTGTTCACCTCTCATCCTTTCACTCTCTCTCTGTCTGTTCACCTGTCATCCTTTCTCTCTCTGTCTGTTCACCTCTCATCCTTTCTCTCTCTGTCTGTTCACCTCTCATCCTTTCACTCTCTCTCTGTCTGATCACCTCTCATCCTTTCTCTCTCTCTGTTCACCTTTCATCCTTTCTCTCTCTGTCTGTTCACCTCTCATCCTTTCTCTCTGTCTGTTCACCTCTCATCCTTTCACTCTCTCTTTGTCTGTTTACCTCTCATCCTTTCACTCTCTCTCTGTCTGTTTACCTCTTATCCTTTCTCTCTCTGTCTGTCTGTTCACCTGTCATCCTTTCTCTGTCTGTTCACCTCATCCTTTCTCTGTCTGTTCACCTCTCATCCTTTCTCTCTGTGTCTGTTCACCTCTCATCCTTTCTCTCTCTGTGTCCGTTCACCTCTCATCCTTTCACTCTCTGTTCACCTCTCATCCTTTCTCTCTCTCTCTGTGTCTATTCACCTCTCATCCTTTCTCTCTGTGTCTGTTCACCTCTCATCCTTTCTCTCTCTCTCTGTGTCTGTTCACCTCTCATCCTTTCTCTCTCTGTGTCTGTTCACCTCTCATCCTTTCTCTCTGTCTGTTCACCTCTCATCCTTTCTCTCTGTCTGTTCACCTCTCATCCTTTCTCTGTCTGTTCACCTCATCCTTTCACTCTCTCTCTCTGTTCACCTCTCATCCTTTCTCTCCGTATTCACCTCTCATCCTTTCTCTGTCTGTTCACCTCTCATCCTTTCACTCTCTCTCTGTCTGTTCACCTCTCATCCTTTCTCTCTCTCTCTCTCTCTGTCTGTTCACCTCTCATCCTTTCTCTGTCTGTCTGTTCACCTCTCATCCTTTCTCTCTGTGTCTGTTCACCTCTCATCCTTTCTCTCTCTGTCTGTTCACCTCATCCTTTTTCTCTCTGTCTGTTAACCTCTCATCCTTTTTCTCTGTCTGTTCACCTCTCATCCTTTCTCTCTCTCTGTGTCTGTTTACCTCTCATCCTTTCACTCTCTCTCTGTCTGTTTACCTCTCATCCTTTCTCTCTCTCTCTGTCTGTTCACCTCTCATCCTTTCTCTGTCTGTCTGTTCACCTGTCATCCTTTCTCTCTCTGTTCACCTCATCCTTTCTCTCTCTGTCTGTTCACCTCTCATCCTTTCTCTCTGTGTCTGTTCACCTCTCATCCTTTCTCTCTCTGTGTCTGTTCACCTCTCATCCTTTCACTCTCTGTTCACCTCTCATCCTTTCTCTCTCTCTCTGTGTCTGTTCACCTCTCATCCTTTCTCTCTCTGTGTCTGTTCACCTCTCATCCTTTCTCTGTCTGTTCACCTCTCATCCTTTCACTTTCTGTTCACCTCTCATCCTTTCACTCTCTCTCTGTCTGTTCACCTCTCATCCTTTCTCTGTCTGTTCACCTCTCATCCTTTCTCTCTCTGTCTGTTCACCTCTCATCCTTTCTCTCTGTCTGTTCACCTCTCATCCTTTCACTCTCTTTGTCTGTTTACCTCTCATCCTTTCACTCTCTCTTTGTCTGTTTACCTCTCATCCTTTCACTCTCTCTGTCTGTTTACCTCTCATCCTTTCTCTCTCTGTCTGTTCACCTCTCATCCTTTCTCTCTCTGTCTGTCTGTTCACCTGTCATCCTTTCTCTCTCTGTTCACCTCATCCTTTCTCTCTGTGTCTGTTCACCTCTCATCCTTTCTTTCTCTGTGTCTGTTCACCTCTCATCCTTTCACTCTCTGTTCACCTCTCATCCTTTCTGTCTGTTCACCTCTCATCCTTTCACTCTCTCTCTGTTCACCTCTCATCCTTTCACTCTCTCTCTCTGTTCACCTCTCATCCTTTCACTCTCTCTTTGTCTGTTCACCTCTCATCCTTTCTCTCTCTCTCTGTGTCTGTTCACCTCTCATCCTTTCTCTCTCTGTGTCTGTTCACCTCTCATCCTTTCTCTCTCATCCTTTCACTCTGTCTGTTCACCTCTCATCCTTTCTCTCTGTCTGTTCACCTCTCATCCTTTCTCTGTCTGTTCACCTCTCATCCTTTCACTCTCTCTCTGTTCACCTCTCATCCTTTCACTCTCTCTGTGTCTGTTCACCTCTCATCATTTCACACTCTCTCTGTCTGTTCACCTCTCATCCTTTCTGTCTGTTCACCTCTCATCCTTTCACTCTCTCTCTGTTCACCTCTCATCCTTTCACTCTCTCTGTGTCTGTTTACCTCTCATCCTTTCACTCTCTTTGTCTGTTTACCTCTCATCCTTTCACTCTCTCTTTGTCTGTTTACCTCTCATCCTTTCACTCTCTCTGTCTGTTTACCTCTCATCCTTTCTCTCTCTCTCTGTCTGTTCACCTCTCATCCTTTCTCTGTCTGTCTGTTCACCTGTCATCCTTTCTCTCTCTGTTCACCTCATCCTTTCTCTCTCTGTCTGTTCACCTCTCATCCTTTCTCTCTGTGTCTGTTCACCTCTCATCCTTTCTCTCTCTGTGTCTGTTCACGTCTCATCCTTTCACTCTCTGTTCACCTCTCATCCTTTCTCTCTCTCTCTGTGTCTATTCACCTCTCATCCTTTCTCTCTGTGTCTGTTCACCTCTCATCCTTTCTCTCTCTCTCTGTGTCTGTTCACCTCTCATCCTTTCTCTCTCTGTCTGTTCACCTGTCATCCTTTCTCTGTGTCTGTTCACCTGTCATCCTTTCTCTCTCTGTCTGTTCACCTCTCATCCTTTCACTCTCTGTTCACCTCTCATCCTTTTTTCTCTGTCTGTTCACCTCTCATCCTTTCACTCTCTCTCTGTCTGTTCACCTCTCATCCTTTCACTCTCTCTCTGTCTGTTTACCTCTCATCCTTTCACTCTCTCTCTCTGTTCACCTCTCATCCTTTCTCTCCGTATTCACCTCTCATCCTTTCACTCTCTCTCTGTCCATTCACCTCTCATCCTTTCTCTCTCTCTCTCTCTGTCTGTTCACCTCTCATCCTTTCACTCTCTCTCTCTGTTCACCTCTCATCATTTCTCTCCGTATTCACCTCTCATCCTTTCTCTGTCTGTTCACCTCTCATCCTTTCACTCTCTCTCTGTCTGTTCACCTCTCATCCTTTCACTCTCTCTCTCTGTTCACCTCTCATCCTTTCTCTCCGTATTCACCTCTCATCCTTTCTCTGTCTGTTCACCTCTCATCCTTTCACTCTCTCTCTGTCTGTTCACCTCATCCTTTCTCTCTCTCTCTCTCTGTCTGTTCACCTCTCATCCTTTCTCTCTCTCTGTCTGTTCACCTCTCATCCTTTCTCTCTCTCTCTGTCTGTTCACCTCTCATCCTTTCACTCTCTCTCTGTCTGTTCACCTCTCATCCTTTCACTCTCTCGCTGTCTGTTCACCTCTCATCCTTTCTCTCTCTCTCTGTCTGTTCACCTCTCATCCTTTCACTCTCTCTCTCTGTTCACCTCTCATCCTTTCTCTCCGTATTCACCTCTCATCCTTTCTCTGTCTGTTCACCTCTCATCCTTTCACTCTCTCTCTGTCTGTTCACCTCTCATCCTTTCTCTCTCTCTCTCTCTGTCTGTTCACCTCTCATCCTTTCACTCTCTCTCTCTGTTCACCTCTCATCCTTTCTCTCCGTATTCACCTCTCATCCTTTCTCTCTCTGTCTGTTCACCTCTCATCCTTTCACTCTCTCTCTGTCTGTTCACCTCTCATCCTTTCACTCTCTCTCTCTGTTCACCTCTCATCCTTTCTCTCCGTATTCACCTCTCATCCTTTCTCTGTCTGTTCACCTCTCATCCTTTCACTCTCTCTCTGTCTGTTCACCTCTCATCCTTTCTCTCTCTCTCTCTCTGTCTGTTCACCTCTCATCCTTTCTCTCTCTCTCTCTCTGTCTGTTCACCTCTCATCCTTTCTCTCTCTCTCTGTCTGTTCACCTCTCATCCTTTCACTCTCTCTCTGTCTGTTCACCTCTCATCCTTTCACTCTCTCGCTGTCTGTTCACCTCTCATCCTTTCTCTCTCTCTCTGTCTGTTCACCTCTCATCCTTTCACTCTCTCTCTCTGTTCACCTCTCATCCTTTCTCTCCGTATTCACCTCTCATCCTTTCTCTGTCTGTTCACCTCTCATCCTTTCACTCTCTCTCTGTCTGTTCACCTCTCATCCTTTCTCTCTCTCTCTCTCTGTCTGTTCACCTCTCATCCTTTCTCTCTCTCTGTCTGTTCACCTCTCATCCTTTCTCTCTCTCTCTGTCTGTTCACCTCTCATCCTTTCACTCTCTCTCTGTCTGTTCACCTCTCATCCTTTCACTCTCTCGCTGTCTGTTCACCTCTCATCCTTTCTCTCTCTCTCTGTCTGTTCACCTCTCATCCTTTCACTCTCTCTCTCTGTTCACCTCTCATCCTTTCTCTCCGTATTCACCTCTCATCCTTTCTCTGTCTGTTCACCTCTCATCCTTTCACTCTCTCTCTGTCTGTTCACCTCTCATCCTTTCTCTCTCTCTCTCTCTCTCTCTGTCCACCTCTCATCCTTTCTCTCTCTGTCTGTTCACCTCTCATCCTTTCTCTCTCTCTCTGTCTGTTCACCTCTCATCCTTTCACTCTCTCTCTGTCTGTTCACCTCTCATCCTTTCACTCTCTCGCTGTCTGTTCACCTCTCATCCTTTCTCTCTCTCTCTGTCTGTTCACCTCTCATCCTTTCTCTCGCTCTCTCTGTCTATTCACCTCTCATCCTTTCACTCTCTCTCTGTCTGTTCACCTCTCATCCTTTCACTCTCTCTCTGTCTGTTCACCTCTCATCCTTTCTCTCTGTCTGTTCACCTCTCATCCTTTCTCTGTGTCTGCTCACATCTCATCCTTTCTCTCTCTGTGTCTGTTCACCTCTCATCCTTTCACTCTATCTGTTATCTATTACTTTTTTCAGCTGTTTTCTGTTTTGACAGGTGGACATGAATCAAGATCGACTCGTCAGCCTGGAAGAGTTCCTTAAATCAACAGACAAGAAAGAGTTCAACAGCCCTAAAGAATGGGATGTATGTAAGGGAGGGACTTTGGGTAGATTTATAGCTTGTGTGTTGCGTCATGTCAGACTCCACTCATATTCGTCTTCCCCATCCCTCCAGACTTTAGACGACACCAAGCCGGTGTTCACAGAGGCTGAGCTCCAGCGGTTTGAGGCGGAGCTGCGGACCAAGGAGGAGGAGCTGGGAAGGAGGGCGGAGTCTCTTCGTCAGGAGCAGGATCTGCTGAAGGAGAGGGGCAAGGCCCTGGAAGCCCAGAGACGAGAGTACCAACAGGTAGACAACCACTACTTACTCTACGTAGTGGTAATGGAGGATATCTATCTGTCCATCAATACACTGTGTATAGCCATACTATGAACAGCAAAATACTGTCAAATAAGCCATACTCTCACTATAGCGATTATACCGTCAATGAAATATGAAACTATGAGTAGCCATATGATTATTATTGAAGGAATTATGACTCAGAAATGTTTATCTGATTCTGTCAGGCAGTACTAGAGATGTCTCAGAGGAAGGAGAAACAGGCAGTGGAGGGGCAGCCTCCTACGGGTCCTAACGGAGAACTACAGTTCCACCAAGAGATGCAGAAACTGGAAGATCAAGGTAAATGAGATGGGAGGAGTTTAAAAAGAGCGGGATGGAGTGAGTTGGGGACATTTTTGCTTTTGTCTCCTTCTTTCAGTAATGGAATGTTCTCTCTCGCGCTCTCATTCAGGTGCTAAAGCTCCTGTTGAACAAGAAGTCCAAGAGGCCCACAATAACCTGCCTGCAGAACCACCACAGAACCTGCCCATACACACCTAATACAGCACTCTGATACACATAGGGTTGCAAAGGGAGGGTAGGGTTGCAAACTTTCACATAGGGTTGCAAACTTTCTAAGTTTACCAGTAAACTACCAGAATTTTGGTAACTTTCAAGGAATATATGGAATTTCATCAGATGACATCTAGTGTCCTTCTTTGGTACTTCAGATTATCACAGGTGTCTTTGAGCATGGTTACATTCACACAATAACACAATTTTGTTTAAAACATTTACATGTTTGCAAGAAGAAGGATTTCCCTAATAATCCTGTTTACATGGACACATCTGAAATGCGGCTACTGATGGGACAATCTAAAAAAAACGTTTGACCACAGTGGCCATGTTATTTTTGCAAAACCTTTTTGATTGTGAGTTGGGACATATAAAGTTTGTATGTGAAAACTATTTCTAATGTGCATACTTTGTTTTTCCAAACTCACTTTACTCGTGCATAAGAGAGCGGGAGTCTTGCGTTACTGGTGCTGGCACATGCTCAGATCACACAGCTAGAATGCCGATTTAAGGTGTTTACATGCCCTAATCATTCAAAAGATTGCTCAGAAAACCAGATGTTTTAATCGGCGTATGCTTGCTTAGATATGGACCGTACGCCGATTTAAGATAAGCAGAGTAAGGTGTTTACATGACTATTTCCATACTAGGCCTACTGCCATAATCAATTTAATATCGAATTATTAGTGCGTATGTAAATGTATTCATGAATTATCTCTTGCCCTCTGTGTGGCCTTATCACATGTAAAATATATACATTAATCGAATAAGATGTTTTTAAAATAACAAATAAAATGACAACGCTGTAAAACATCCTAAATATAAACCATCAATTTAGTGAATGCCATTAGTGTTTAATATGAGGTTTTCAGAAAATATCCTTTGTATTTCTTTTACACACTTTTTATTTTACTATGTCTTTGTTGTAAATGTATTGGGGCCAAACTGGTGACAGTTGGAAACAGTAGTTGGAAAAGTTTGCGGAGTTAATTGAAAATAATGCAATTGTTGATTAGATGCTTTTTTCATTAATTAGGCTGTTTTCTCTTGAACCATAGTCTATCCACTAGAAACTCATGGACGATATGGACACAGATATAAAAATGTTATACTATATATGAATAAAAAATGTTTTAGTTAAAGTATAAATTACCAAAGTTACCATAGATTGCCATAGATTACCTGTTAATTACCAATATTAGAGGATTCCAGTAAGTTTGGTAAAATACTGGTAGCTTTGCAACCCTAAATAAACACACACACACTCTCACAGGAACACATCTCTTTCACTGACACACATATCCAGATGGTTCAGCAGATTACATCATACAGCACAAGTGTACAACCCCAGTCAGTCAGTCAGTCAGGCACATCGTATCGTCCCCTACCTATCTCTGGTTTACATTTTATCTCAATAAATTATTCAACTCACTGGACCTAGCCTTCTTCATTTGAAATTCTCTGTCAGGCCTGTGAAGTGACAGTCTACAGAGGACTACACTATTCTGTCCTTATGTTGTCTGTCTGTGTGTTGTATACCTAGCTTGCTATTTCCACTGTTTCCCCCCCAAATGTCACATTTCTGATTCGTGACCTCTAACCCTTTCCCAGATGAGGTACATTGTTTGAAAATTTAATTCCCCTGCCCTTCTGCCCTCACACACTCCTCTAGTTGACCTTTGACCTCTCATGCCAATAACTGATTTGTCTATTGGTCGCTGGGATCTTGCATGTTTCTGTGCATTGTTGTTTTTCCAGCCTTATCCCTTTTGGCATCGCCCTTCTTATTTTAAATGTAATTTAAACATTCTGTTGAAGGAATGAATCCCTTAGTTGTCTCTGTACTGTACTGTGCTCTCTCCTTTCCTCTGCTGTTGTCCAGTGGTATGGTTCCCTTGGGAGTATGTGCTCATCCTTGTTGTCGTCCCATGGAATGGGTCCCCTGGCACACAGTGCATTCCTACCCTGCATTCCACTCACCCCCTGACCCCCGGTGACCTCAATGATGTCCTCACTGCCCCTCCTCTCTGGGTGGCCATGCAGCTGTCAGCTGTCAATCACTCTGCTGGTGGTGACATCACTGCTCAGGGATGGACACATCTGTGTGTTTAGCAACATCTGAAAGTAAACTGTCATATTTCTTCAAAATGTTCTATTTTTTATTCTCATTCTGGTAGTAAGTGAGAAAAGTCTGTGACAACATAAAGGAGAGACAGCTGGATGTGATCTCAAGTTATGAGCAACATACAGTGGGGAAAAAAAGGATTTAGTCAGCCACCAATTGTGCAAGTTCTCCCACTTAAAAAGATGAGAGAGGCCTGTAATTTTCATCATAGGTACACGTCAACTATGACAGACAAAATGAGGAAAAAAATTCCAGAAAATCACATTGTAGGATTTTTAATGAATTTATTTGCAAATTATGGTGGAAAATAAGTATTTGGTCAATAACAAAAGTTTCTCAATACTTTGTTATATACCCTTTGTTGGCAATGACACAGGTCAAACGTTTTCTGTAAGTCTTCACAAGGTTTTCACACACTGTTGCTGGTATTTTGGCCCATTCCTCCATGCAGATCTCCTCTAGAGCACTGTGGTCCTCTGTAGCTCAGCTGGTAGAGCACGGCGCTTGTAACGCCAAGGTAGTGGGTTCGATCCCCGGGACCACCCATACACAAAAATGTATGCACGCATGACTGTAAGTCGCTTTGGATAAAAGCGTCTGCTAAATGGCATATTATATTATATTATTATATGTTTTGGGGCTGTCGCTGGGCAACACGGACTTTCAACTCCCTCCAAAGATTTTCTATGGGGTTGAGATCTGGAGACTGGCTAGGCCACTCCAGGACCTTGAAATGCTTCTTACGAAGCCACTCCTTCGTTGCCCGGGCGGTGTGTTTGGGATCATTGTCATGCTGAAAGACCCAGCCACGTTTCATCTTCAATGCCCTTGCTGATGGAAGGAGGTTTTCACTCAAAATCTCACGATACATGGCCCCATTCATTCTTTCCTTTACCCGGATCAGTCGTCCTGGTCCCTTTGCAGAAAAACAGCCCCAAAGCATGATGTTTCCACCCCCATGCTTCACAGTAGGTATGGTGTTCTTTGGATGCAACTCAGCATTCTTTGTCCTCCAAACACGACGAGTTGAGTTTTTACCAAAAAGTTCTATTTTGGTTTCATCTGACCATATGACATTCTCCCAGTCCTCTTCTGGATCATCCACATGCACTCTAGCAAACTTCAGACGGGCCTGGACATGTACTGGCTTAAGCAGGGGGACACGTCTCGCACTGCAGGATTTGAGTCCCTGGCGGCGTAATGTGTTACTGATGGTAGGCTTTGTTACTTTGGTCCCAGCTCTCTGCAGGTCATTCACTAGGTCCCCCCGTGTGGTTCTGGGATTTTTGCTCACCACGGGGTGAGATCTTGCATGGAGCCCCAGATCGAGGGAGATTATCAGTGGTCTTGTATGTCTTCCATTTCCTAATAATTGCTCCCACAGTTGATTTCTTCAAACCAAGCTGCTTACCTATTGCAGATTCAGTCTTCCCAGCCTGGTGCAGGTCTACAATTTTGTTTCTGGTGTCCTTTGACAGCTCTTTGGTCTTGGCCATAGTGGAGTTTGGAGTGTGACTGTTTGAGGTTGTGGACAGGTGTCTTTTATACTGATAACAAGTTCAAACAGGTGCCATTAATACAGGTAACGAGTGGAGGACAGAGGAGCCTCTTAAAGAAGTTACAGGTCTGTGAGAGCCAGAAATCTTGCTTGTTTGTAGTTGACCAAATACTTATTTTCCACCATAATTTGCAAATAAATTCATTAAAAATCCTACAATGTGATTTTCAGGATTTTTTTTCTCAATTTGTCTGTCATAGTTGACGTGTACCTATGATGAAAATTACAGGCCTCTCTCATCTTTTTAAGTGGGAGAACTTGCACAATTGGTGGCTGACTAAATACCTTTTTTCCCCACTGTAAGTTATATATGATCGTGACCATTTTGAGCGTCTTCTATACGGTTGGACAACATGCAGTACCAGAGCAACACAGCAGATGATGGTAGACACACTGATCAAGCTGAGTGTCCCTCACACAGATTTATGTAACTGTCTTTACTTTTTTATCTAAAAAGGAATAATTTTTTAGCTTTGATATTTACAGCTCCTCGCCTCCATGTTGGGGGGGGGGGGGGGGGGGGGGTTACTTGATGAGTTGGTTATGAAAGTGACCTGTGTTACCTTGTTCTTATGTGTCCAATGTCCATAGCCTGAGGCCCAGCACAGCCTCTGTTCTCATGTCTTAGTTCTCTGAATAGAACAACTGACTGTCTGTCTGTCTCTCTGCCTGTGACCTTTGGAATCCCCAATGAACCCCACTGGAACCTCAAGGAATCACCAGTTAATAATAGGAAATTATACCACTATGGAATGATACTAGTATTAGATATAGTACTGATGCTGCTGACACATGATGGCTTCTTCTGCATCATCATCTCCAGATCAGAGCGCCTGTAATTAGGCCATGGTGCAGTATCCATATTGACCTGCAGAGGGAGACATTGAGTCAGTGCAGAAACAGCACAAATGTGGAAAGATATGGACACAGAGTACTTTCTGTCATTAGCCTCTCTCTCCTATTGAGAGCTTTGTATAAAAACACCCATACATTTGGGCTGTTTACCAAAACAATATGCCTACAGATCAATAAAATTACATAAAAAAACATGAACAGTTACTCTCTGCTGTGAGTCAAATGATATGGGATCATCATCTTCCAGCATCACAGGAACAAACTGTCCAGATGGGCTTTCTGTTAGACATTGTGCTGAGCTTTCGCTAATAGACCTTATTCAGATAAAGGTAGTTTAAAAAGCACAGAAATGTGCCAATTCACAGTGTGTGGGTGTGCTTCTCATCTGGTCTGGTGTCTTCTGAGGGGAGGCATCAGTGACAGCCAGTCCTCTCCCTGCAACAGCAAGGTATATGACAGAGTTGCTGAAACCTGTTGTGTCATATGTGTCCTATCCATTGTCACTATCTGCACACTGTGGAATCTCAGAGAGCAAGTCTTTGGAACAATAGCAGTATTTGTGATTTGGCATGAGATGGACGAGGGATTTAAATGTTGGTAATGGGCAGATCAAGTGTCTTCTCAATAAGGTCTTTGGCCAAAGAGTGGTGGATTACAAATGTATCCGAAGGAAAGAAGAGAAAGGGCATCAGGGGAGACAGGGACTGAGGATCCGTTTGGCCCCTCTGAGGTCAGACTGCTGCCACCTCTGGTCTGACCCTGACCTTAGTCTGACCTGGAAGGAAGGAAGGGGGGGGGGGGGTTATATGATAAACTATGCAATGGACTCACTTTTCTGTCTGACAATTATTGGTTTTGACATCACATCTGTCCTTATCTGAAGTGGGGACCAGCAGACATACTCAGATGATTGACACATTAATTCTACTGAGTGCCTCGGCAATAGCTTTCTGTCTCTTCTCCAAAGGAAAGATTATTGCCTATTTGAATGCTCTCTCTGTGCATTACAGTGACATCATCCTCTAAGAGAAAATTACGTCATCCCTTCCGGGACTCTTCTAACCACCCCAACCAATTGAGCTGAAACCAATTTAAATGTATTCTATTGGCTCTGCCAGTTCCAGAAACCGCCTTCTCTTGCCTTTGGTTGGTTGAAGTGTAACCGGTGCCCTGTGGTGATTGGTGTCAACTGCACATCTGTCTGTGCGTCCGACCATGAAAAGAATACAGAGGTGGAGATGACTAGCGGGTAATTTGGTTTTGACATTTATAGACTGTTTGCATTTCTGTAGAAATACGTTCAAATCCATGATATACACAGTTTAATTTAGAAAGATCCGAAAAGAACACAGCATTTGATCATAAACCATATTTAGGCCTGAACATTTAAGGAC
Organism: Coregonus lavaretus; assembly: GCF_964263955.1. Lineage (NCBI taxonomy): Eukaryota > Metazoa > Chordata > Actinopteri > Salmoniformes > Salmonidae > Coregonus > Coregonus lavaretus. The sequence goes on along the minus strand of NC_140015.1, from coordinate 24,379,973 downwards.
CCACTCTGCACAACAAAACATTAAATGGTGAAATATGGAATATTTGGCATATACATAGCTTTATTGTGTGTGTGTGTGTGTGTGTGTGTGTGTGGGGGGGGGGGGGGGGGGGGGGGGGGGGGGGGGGGGGGGGGTAATAGGTGTTAGTAATAGGTGAGTTTTGAACCGTTAATAGGTGAGTTTTGAACTGTGAATGACGCAGTTCTCTTACTAGACACCAGAGGGGGAGGATGTTTCACTGTAGCCTACAATATGAGGCTATAGAAGTTATTAGTCCTTCTCTGATTTCCATACATGTCGGGTCTAACATTGAATGTGAGTGTAATTTAAATGTGTGTCAATGTAAAAAAAAATCACGACTGTGCCCTCATGAGTGTATGATCAATAAATTGTATAGCCCGATGATCAATAAACTGTATAGCCCGGCGTGCGTGAGTGGGCGCGTGAGAGCTGCGAGATTGTTTCTTTAAGACCCAGCACCTTTTCATCCGAGGGAGGGAGGCATGGATGGAGAGAATGAGGAGCGGGAGAAAGACGGGGGTTGTCTATGATGAGGTGTAACGTCGCTCGCGCCCAGTGCCATCGTTTACATGTGTGAGAAGGGAGAGGAAAGGGGGTTTGCTGGCTGGCAACCGGATTTTCACGGCGATACGACTTTTAACGGCGAGATGCTCCTATGGGGTAAATGGGAATTATGTATTTTTTGCTTTCGATGATGACAAGGGTGAGATAAGATAATGAATACAACATTGGTATCTGACATTTAATTAATGTTGTGAGATAGAGCTGTGCATGATCTGCCAGCTGTTTATGAGGAGGGGGGTGGAGAGGGGGCGAGGCGGTTTGGTGTAAACGCCTAACATTCGGTATAACGGGATGCTTCATTGCCTACAATAGAATTGGGACATTTAAGAAGAATGCACAATCTTTCCTTTGTGCGTATAGCCTTTATTTCGTTTGCCGAATAATTTGCATAGAGGCCATCGGAAGGAAATTGGATGGGAGGAGGCTATAGGCTACATAGCCTAAATACATGACATATTCTGTTTTATTTTTTTCACGTCGCTTTTCTGTTGTGACAGTGGTTTTAATTTATTAGGCCTAACATAGACCCTTCTCGCTAAATATATGTTCAGATTGTAGCATACATAGTGTGAGACAGAGGTTATTGTGAGACAGAGATATATTCCCTACTACAGACTACACATAGTCCATAATTACAATGATGACAATTTAAATTCATATACATTATGAGACTGCCCCGCATAAATAAATGTCTGTCTGTCTATCTCTGTAGGCTATTAAGGGCTACATCCGGCTCGCTTATTTTACCCATGATCCCCCTACTGAACGAGATGGCCAGGCTAAGGCTACAGCGTAACCCTCCATGACTCTAGTTTCCGTGTAAAACGCGCATCCATGATTAGCATTATGACTAATAGGCTGTATAAGAGCAGAGACGGATGGATACATAGCTTCAGACAGACGTGTGCAACGGAGTAGGTTGCCGTGGAGGCTGGACAGAATTAATGCAATAGGCTCCTGTATGTATTCTCCTGAATAGTCATTGTGGTGGAACAGAGATAGGTGTGTTTGTGTTTATTTGCTGTCCAATGAATATGTGAAGTGTGTGTGTGTGTGAGAGAGAGAGAGATGAGAGAGATAAGAGAGAGAGAGCAAGTGTGTGTGTTTGTGTGCATGTGTGTGTGTGTGCTTGTGTGTGTGTTTGTGTGCATGCGTGTGTGTATTTTGGAAAATATTGGTAGTGGAGGTTGATTAGACAGATTTTTTTTTCATCAAGTCAAATGCTTACAATGTGCAATACCTAAGCTACAGTAGTCGTCTTAATTATCTGGCCTGCTCTGTAAACAGCTGCTCCCAACTGGCTATGACAGATTTTATTTAGTAATTTCATCTGGTTTTGTGTCTGTACTGGCCACCCCATCATCTCACCTGGTCCACCCACATCTCAGAGAAGGGGTTCTCCACTTCCTCCTCTTTCGGGCTGGATTGTCTTTATGATGTCAGTTACTAACAAACTGTTCTCTAAAATCTGTTGCATTATTAGATGCAAGTATGAGGCTCTTTCATCTTGTCAATTACAATGATATAAGGTGTTTTAGGGACCCTCCTATGCCATATGATGGGATTGAGAGCCTTGAGAGTTGAATTGAAAAACAGTATAATTTCTCTCTTCTTGTTTTCTATCACCCTTTTCTCTCTTTTCCAGCTGCTTCTCTCATCTGTCTGAAGACCACCCTGGGGCGTCCGAGGCCCTCCACTACACCTGCCCTCCCTCTTGTCCCTTCCCTAAACCCTTAGACACCCCCCATGGACTCCTCCTAACTTTGGGAACCTAACTGCACCCCACCCAAAGACACACACCACACCCCAAAGGTACCTCACAATTACCTAGGCTCTGTCACTCAGCCAGACTCACTGAGACAACCAATCAGTTGCTATCAGGACAAGCAGAGAGCCAATCAGGTGTTTGCCAGACACAGCAGAGCTATTCCTGTGGGAGCAATACATCCAAAGGAGCTAATTAGGTGAAGCCAGGAAGTAGAGATGAGGAAGTAGCAAGGTACAGAGTGACAAGCCGTTAACCAACCAAACACAGGCTTGTTAATGATGACTGTGACGTCTTATTCATAGAGAGGAGAGGTACAGAGGAGAGAGAAGAGTAACAGAGTGCCACCTTTCTGCTTGCCTGTCTACCAACCTCTCTCACGTAGTAACACGAGAAAAGGACAAGGACACAAACAAAAGAGAGAGAGAGACCAAGGGCCAAAGCTAGGCAGAGAGAAAAAGAGAGAGAGAGACAAAAGAGAACAGAGTGCCAACACACCTTACCTCAGACAAACATACACACTTCCAAACATTCCGTGGGCCCCTTGAAGCAAATTATCCCGGACCACTCCCACACTCTCTCCACCGACACCCACCGACACCCACTAACTCTCAGCTAACACCCCACACACTCCAGTCCTCTCCCACACACTCTCCGGCCTCAAGATGATGTGCGAGGTGATGCCAACCATCTCTGAGGATGGGCGTGGAGGGAGTGGGGGAGGGCCTTCCTCTCCGGGAGGGAGTGGCGGGGGAATGGGAGGCGGTATGGGAGGCATGGGGGGTGGGTACGGGGGCAGAGGGGAGCCTCGGGGTGGAGGTGACGAGGGGGGCAGCACGGGGAACCTGGAGTCTCTGATGGTGAACATGCTGACTGAGAGGGAGAAGCTGCTGGACAGCCTGAGGGAGACCCAGGACAGTCTGGGGACGGCCCAGCTTCGCCTCCGAGACCTGGGCCATGAGAAGGACTCCCTCTCGAGACAGCTGTCCATCGCCCTGCCACAGGTACACACAGGGGGAGGGAGGGTGTGTCTGTGTGCACGTTCGTGTGTTCGTGCTTGCGTGTGCACTTGCGTATGTGACTCCTGTGTGTGTGTGTTTCTTTGTGTGCATCCGTGTGTGCATGCTTGAGTTTTTGTGTGTGTGTGTCGTATGTGTGTTTACATGGTAAGTGTGAGATCTGGACAAAGAATCTATAGAGACCTTCCTGTTGCCTCGCTACAAACACATTGTGAGTGTGAAAAAGAGAGAGTGAGTGTATACAGTGCGTTCGGAAAGTATTCAGACCCCTTGACTTTGTTCACATTTTGTTACGTTACAGCCTTATTCTAAAATGGATTAAATACAAAAAATTCCTCATCAATCTACACACAATATCCCATAATGACAAAGTGAAAACAGATTTTTAGTAAAAAAAGAAAAAACTGAAATACCTTATTTACACCTGTCTATATAAGGTCCCACAGTTGACAGTGCATCTCAGAGCAAAAACCAAGCCATGAGGTCGAAGGAATTGTCCGTAGAGCTCTGAGACAGGATTGTATTGAGGCACAGATCTGGGGAAGGGTACCAAAACATTTCTGCAGCATTGAAGGTCCCCAAGAACACAGTGGCCTCTATCATTCTTAAATGGAAGAAGTTTGGAACCACCAAGACTCTTCCTAGAGCTGGCCCCCCGGCCAAACTGAGCAATCGGGGGAGAGGGGCCTTGGTCAGGGAGGTGACCAAGAACCCAATGGTCACTCTGACAGAGCTCCAGAGTTCCTCTGTGGAGATGGGAGAACCTTCCAGAAGGACAACAATCTCTGCAGCACTCCACCAATCAGGCCTTTATGGTAGAGTGGCCAGACGGAAGCTACTCCTCAGTAAAAGGCACATGACAGCCCGCTTGGAGTTTGCCAAAAGGCACCTAAAGGACTCTCAGACCATAAGAAACAAGATTCTCTGGACTGATAAAACCAAGATTGAACTCTTTGGCCTGAATGCCAAGAGTCACATCTGGAGGAAACCTGGCACCGTCCCTACGGTGATGGTGGTGGCAGCATCATGCTGTGGGGATGTTTTTCAGTGGCAGGGACTGGGAGACTAGTCAGGATCGAGGGAAAGATGAACGGAGCAAAGTACAGAGAGATCCTTGATGAAAACCTGCTCCAGAGCGCTCAGGACCTCAGAATGGGTTAAAGGTTCACCTTCCAACAGGACAACGACCCTAAGCACACAGCCAAGACTATGCAGGTGTAGCTTCGGGACAAGTCTCTGAATGTCCTTGAGTGGCCCAGCCAGAGCCCGGACTTGAACCCGATCTAACATGTTTGGATAGACCTGAAAATAGCTGTGCAGCGACACTCCCCATCCAACCTGACAGAGCTTGAGAGGATCTGCAAAGAAGAATGGGAAAAACTCCCAAAATACAGGTGTGCCAAGCTTGAAGTGTCATACCCAAGAAGACTCGAGGCTGTAATAGCTGCCAAAGGTGCTTCAACAAAGTACTGAGTAAAGGGTCTGAATACTTATGTAAATGTAATATTTCCGTTTTTTAGTTTTAATAAATTTGCTGAAATTGATAAAAACCTGTTTTTGCTTTGTCATTATGGGGTATTGTGTGTAGATTGATGAGGGAAAAAAACTATTTAATCAATTTTAGAATAAGGCTGTAACGTAACAAAATGTGGAAAAAGTCAAGGGGTCTGAATACTTTCCGAATTTACTGTAGCTATCTCTGTATTGTCACGTGTAATTGCACTCCATATGTTTCAGTAGCTGTGTGCCTGAGATAAATGGTCGTTTATGCTCAGACTTTAACATTATGGTTATGGTTTTATGTGGCTTCTCTTATCCATACTGAGCTATTGTGGGATCTACTGGACATACCAATGAGCTGTTCAGTTTTGTACTGAGTTGTTACATCTGTACTTATACCGTTATGTTCTTGTCTGTTCTAGTTGGGATGTGGTTGTTCCTGCTCATACTGACCACTTCTGATGCATATTGAGCAGGGCTGTGGCAGAATCCTGACTTAGACATGATAACAGACTGTTACATATTATTGGCGGTTCCATTCGATTTAGTAAAGGACCTCTATAATACCCAGGCCAATATTAGCCCACATCCTTATGCCCGTGGAGTAATCATTCTAGTGTGACGGACTCCACTGAACATGCGAAGAGGACTCCATCTTGGATTTCTGACAGGCAGTCTCCCTGGATGCCTAAGTGGAGTGATGCGGTTTATTTTGTTAGAACACATATTTTCTCTAAACTATTGGAAGGAATAACAGATGTGATAGGGCAGTGTGTTCTCACCGAGAATGACTGGACATTAAAGGGCCATATTACCTCACTGAGAGGGGGATCAATATGGTGCACACATCTGCAGACACACACATACACACGATGCGAGCAGCACAGAGCGCTGTGATAGATTCAACACTAGCAAGGTTCATTGAGTGCGTCTGCTCAGAGTGTGGCGCCACTGCCTAGAGAGAGAGGAGAGGGAGAGTGGAGAGAGACAGTTTGATGGAGAGAGATGGATGCAGAGTGAGAATAAGAGCATGGTACAGAGAGAACTGGTGGTATGAAACACACACACAGACTAACAAATCAGGCCAATTTGCATATTGCTGCATACTAATGATGGAGCTACTGGCGTCTATTCTAAGGTGTTCTGGGTTATCACATGGAGAGATAGAGATGGATGAAGGATTGTGAGGATGAGAGTGCAGTAGGCCTAGTGAGAGGATGAGAGGGAGAGATGGAGGCTCGGTACAGTCGAGAGACACCTTGAGGTAGTTTATGATCACATTGTGTCTTGGACTGGGGAGGGGGAGTGAAACAGGGAGAGAGAGAGAGAACTCTAGAGAGAGAAAGCATAGAATTGTGGGATATTGGTGCCAAAAGCTGTCTCAAACCATTTTCAGCTAGAATCAATCCCAGAATTTCAAGTTCCTATGGGTCTGCCGTGTGCCATCTGTACATGGCTCTCCCTTTTCTCCTGTCTTCTTTTTCCCTTTTCCCCTGTCCTCTTTTTCCCTTTCCCCTGTCCTCTTTTTCCCTTTTCTCCTCAGTCTCCTCTATCAGTAGTTACCACTGATGTGCACACTGACAGCCCAGTCCCTAATATCACTGAACACAATAATCAACAGTGTTATGTTATAATGCTCCAGGGCATGTAGAATTACACCATATACTGTAAGAGCTGGACTAAGCACCACTGCCTCTCAGTGGCCAGCCTTCACATGCTCCAGGACACAGGCGGTTGCATGCTTTTCCTTACTGTGACACTGATAGTGAATGTGTGTCATGGCTTGATCACGCACGGGTAAATTTAATCTAAGCCAAGATGGGCGACAGGACAGAGGATGGTACAGTGGCATATGTGGCTATATGTCAGCGTACACAACATGGCTGGCCACGCCACAACAGAATGGCCATGAGGTGTTCACTGGAGTGTTATGAACAACCCAGGCCAGGCCAGGAACATAGACATTATCTGCTCCCAGATATACATAGTTGGAAACTCAACGTCATACTATAGTCAACTCAGTTATGATAATGATGTTGATCATCTTCAACTTCCTGTTTTTATGTAAGGTGGCACTATTAATGGTGTTTGTGTGTCACGGGGGGGTGTCAGTAGAGACTGGTGGGAGGAGCTATAGGAGGACAGGCTCATTGTAATGGCTGGAATGGAATATATGGAACGGAGTCAAACGTGGTTTCCATATCTTTGTGTATGATACCATTCCATCGATTCCATTCCAGCCAATACAATGAGCTCGTCCTCCTATAGCTCCTCCCACCAGCCTTCACTGGTGTGTGTGTGTGTGTGTGTGTGTGTGTCACACCAGTGTGTCACAGGTCTGTAATTAAAGGCTTGTTTGGTATTTACATATTTGGTATTTCTTGTTGAAGTGTTTTTGTTCTTAATTGTATCTTGTTGAGCTGTTCATGTTTGTAATTGTGCTGTATGTATGTGTGTTAATGTACTGTATATGATTATGGCTTCATGCAGTGTATTGTGAGTAACGCCGCCCCCTTGTGTCTCTGCAGGAGTTTGCAGTGCTGACCAAAGAGCTGAATGTCTGCCGGGAGCAGCTGCTGGAGAGAGAGGAGGAGATAGCAGAACTCAAAGCAGAGAGGAACAACACACGGGTTAGTCAATCTGTTTCTGTGTGTGTGTGTGTGTGTGTGTGTATGCGTGTGTGTGTGTGTAGAATTGTGGGCTTGAGTGTATGTCTTTGTGTCTGTTGATGTGTGTATGTCTATTCATGCATGCATATGTTTACGCTTGAGTATGTCTGTATACCTATATGTTATACAGTTCAGTTCATGTAGATCAGATCCTTATTCCAAGTGTCCCCTGCTCTCTGTGTGTCTAGCTGCTGCTGGAGCATCTGGAGTGTCTGGTGTCTCGTCATGAGCGCAGTCTGAGGATGACAGTGGTGAAGAGGCAGGCCCAGTCTCCAGCCGGGGTCTCCAGCGAGGTGGAGGTCCTCAAGGCCCTCAAGTCCCTGTTCGAACATCACAAAGCCCTGGACGAGAAGGTGTGTGTGTGTATGTGTGTGTGTGTGCATGTATGTGTGTGTGTGTTGCAAAGGGCTGGACAAGAAGGTTAGTCTGGGTGCTAAATGGAGGAGTGAGTGGGCTGGCTCCACATGATTTCTTCTTAACCTTCTGTACTAACATCCACCTCTCTCTCCCCTTCCCTCCCACTCTCTTTCCGCTATCTCGTCTTTCTCTCCCCCTTTGTCTGTCTGGGACTTCCTTAGGTGCGAGAGAGGTTACGTGTGGCTCTGGAGCGAGTGACTCTTTTAGAGGAAGAGCTGGAGTCCTCCTCAAATGAGGTGAGTTATCCTCCTCTACTCATTCTCCTTTTCCTTTCCACAGATAAAGCATATTTTCTAAACCTTTCTGTTCTCCATCTCTACCTAGTGCCATTCCTTAAGAGACCAAATCAAAAGACGACAACAAGGCTTGGAAAATGGGAAAGAGGTGAGGGGATTTATGCTTTATTGGCTGAAGTAAATGTTGAAGTATTAGTGTCACATGTACTGCATATATAGTTTGCTTTGAGTTTAAGGAGTGACATCACATTTCCATATTTACATGATCTTGTATTTTCCTTGTCATTTTCCTCTCCTTCTTCCTTTTACAGCGGCTGCCCAATGGACCCTCCTCCATCCTGGATGATGGAGAGATTGACAGAGAGAGACAGAGAGAAACAGAGATAGAGCGGCAGAGAGCAGAGCTGGCCCAGCTGAAAGAAAGACTGGCCCTCATGTGCAGACAGGTGAGTGACAAATAGAGATAGAGAGAACTATTTATGTAATGTATTACACAGTTTTAGACATACTTACACCAGACTTACATGTGTTTTAAGGAATATGACTTTCATAGATGTGATACTGACCCAGATAGTGGCTTCTTGTGTGTAACTATTATGTCACCCTCCAGGTTGGGGAGATCGAGGAACAGCTGACTGCAGCTAGGAGGGAGGTGACCAAGTCAGAGGAAGCCAATCAGAAACTGCAGAGGGATGTGAAGGAGGTGAGCCATACTTCCCAATTGGTTGAAAATACACGTGTGTGTCAGCATCTCATTGTGCTAGAGAGAAGATATTTGTGTCTATTTTCCCTACTCTACTAGAGAAATGTAACAGTTTCCTATGGCAAATCAAATCAAATCAAATCAAATTTTATTGGTCACATGCGCCGAATACAACAGGTGCAGACATTACAGTGAAATGCTTACTTACAGCCCTTAACCAACAGTGCATTTATTTTAAACAAAAAAAGTAAGAATAAAACAACAACAAAAAAAGTGTTGAGAAAAAAAGAGCAGAAGTAAAATAAAGTGACAGTAGGGAGGCTATATATACAGGGGGGTACCGTTGCAGAGTCAATGTGCGGGGGCACCGGCTAGTTGAGGTAGTTGAGGTAATATGTACATGTGGGTAGAGTTAAAGTGACTATGCATAAATACTTAACAGAGTAGCAGCAGCGTAAAAAGGATGGGGGTGGGGGGGCAGTGCAAATAGTCCGGGTAGCCATGATTAGCTGTTCAGGAGTCTTATGGCTTGGGGGTAGAAGCTGTTGAGAAGTCTTTTGGACCTAGACTTGGCACTCCGGTACCGCTTGCCGTGCGGTAGCAGAGAGAACAGTCTATGACTAGGGTGGCTGGAGTCTTTGACAATTTTGAGGGCCTTCCTCTGACACCGCCTGGTATAGAGGTCCTGGATGGCAGGAAGCTTTGCCCCAGTGATGTACTGGGCCGTACGCACTACCCTCTGTAGTGCCTTGCGGTCAGAGGCCAAGCAGTTGCCATACCAGGCGGTGATGCAACCAGTCAGGATGCTCTCGATGGTGCAGCTGTAGAATTTTTTGAGGATCTGAGGACCCATGCCAAATCTTTTTAGTCTCCTGAGGGGGAATAGGCTTTGTCGTGCCCTCTTCACGACTGTCTTGGTGTGTTTGGACCATGATAGTTTGTTGGTGATGTGGACACCAAGGAACTTGAAGCTCTCAACCTGTTCCACTACAGCCCCGTCGATGAGAATGGGGGCGTGCTCAGTCCTCTTTTTTTTCCTGTAGTCCACAATCATCTCCTTTGTCTTGGTCACGTTGAGGGAGAGGTTGTTGTCCTGGCACCACACGGCCAGATCTCTGACCTCCTCCCTATAGGCTGTCTCATCGTTGTCGGTGTCAGGCCTACCACTGTTGTGTCGTCGGCAAACTTAATGATGGTGTTGGAGTCGTGCCTGGCCATGCAGTCATGGGTGAACAGAGAGTACAGGAGGGGACTGAGCACGCACCCCTGAGGGGCCCCCGTGTTGAGGATCAGTGTGGCAGATGTGTTGTTACCTACCCTTACCACCTGGGGGCGGCCCGTCAGGAAGTCCAGGATCCAGTTGCAGAGGGAGGTGTTTAGTCCCAGGATCCTTAGCTTAGTGATGAGCTTAGAGGGCACTATGGTGTTGAATGCTGAGCTGTAGTCAATGAATAGCATTCTCACGTAGGTGTTCCTCTTGTCCAGGTGGGAAAGGGCAGTGTGGAGTGCGATAGAGATTGCATCATCTGTGGATCTGTTGGGGCGGTATGCAAATTGGAGTGGGTGTAGGGTTTCTGGGATTATGCTGTTGATGTGAGCCATGACCAGTCTTTCAAAGCACTTCATGGCTACAGACGTCAGTGCTACGGGTCGGTAGTCATTTAGGCAGGTTATCTTAGAGTTCTTGGGCACGGGGACTATGGTGGTCTGCTTGAAACATGTTGGTATTACAGACTCAGTCAGGGACATGTTGAAAATGTCAGTGAAGACACTTGCCAGTTGGTCAGCACATGCTCGGAGTACACGTCCTGGTAATCCGTCTGGCCCTGCGGCCTTGTGAATGTTGACCTGCTTAAAAGTCTTACTCACATCGGCTACGGAGAGCGTGATCACATAGTCATCCGGAACAGCTGGTGCTCTCATGCATGCTTCAGTGTTGCTTGCCTCGAAGCGAGCATAGAAGTGGTTTAGCTCGTCTGGTAGGCTTGTGTCACTGGGCAGCTCGCGGCTGTGCTTCCCTTTGTAGTCTGTAATAGTTTTCAAGCCCTGCCACATCCGACGAGCGTCAGAGCCAGTGTAGTATGATTCAATCTTAGACCTGTATTGACTCTTTGCCTGTTTGATGGTTCGTCGGAGGTCATAGCGGGATTTCTTATAAGCGTCCGGGTTAGAGTCCCGTTCCTTGAAAGCGGCAGCTCTACCCTTTAGCTCAGTGCGGATGTTTCCTGTAATCCATGGCTTCTGGTTGGGGTATGTACGTACGGTCACTGTGGGGACGACATCATCGATGCACTTATTGATGAAGCCAGTGACTGATGTGGTGTACTCCTCAATGCTGTCTGAAGAATCCCGGAACATGTTCCAGTCTGTGCTAGCAAAACAGATCCATTTGCATACTTGGCAGCAATAATTGCTACTGTACTGTACTGTATGTGTGAGACTTGTAGCCATGGCGACAGTATCTCTAGTAAACAGGCAAGTGCATGGAAAGAAGCTGGCGCTGTCACTCACACAGCTGATTGGTGGCCTGGGGACTGGGATGAATTTTGGGGCTAGTAGTCCCAGAGCCACCCAGTTACCACACCCCCAACCTCCTCCTCCTCTCCCTTCCTCCTCCCTCCTCCTCTCCCTCCCCCTCCTCCTCCTCCTTCCCTCCTCCTCCCCCTCCTCTCCCTCCTCCTCCTCCTCCTCCAGGACTTGTGCAATAACATCTGTCACTTGGCAGAGACGTGACTCCTCTGTCAACAACTTCCTTCAACTAACTATTATCATTCTTCAGCTACAGTAATAGTGGTTTAGCCCGCAGCGCCAAGTCCCTTTGATCATACCCAACTTTTATGTTATTTTCTCCCTCTCTTTCTGTTTCTCTCTTTTCCTCTGTCTGTCTGTCCCTCCCGCCTTCTCCTCTCTATCAGGCTTTATGTCAGAGAGAGGACATGGAGGAGAGAATAACTACCTTAGAACGCAGGTAAATACCACAGTCTATCCACCCCCCTGAATACACCAAGGAATGTCTCTGGCCATAGGCAATTTTGTCTGTTGTGTTCAGTTGTAGGACATTACCTTCAAGATGCGTCTGCTGTATGTCATTGTGCTGTGTGCCTGCAGGTACCTGAGTGCCCAGAGGGAGGCGACGTCTCTCCACGACATTAAAGACAGGCTGGAGAATGACCTGGCCAGTAAAGACTCCCTCTACAGGCAGGTGGGTGAAATTACCTGCTTTCTCCTGGTTGTTTCTGCTAATGGGGAGGATTGGTGGTTTAGTGATGATAAAAGCTCTACATTTTGCATTCAGGGTTGATCATTATTTTTGTTACTGACTGTGAGGGTCAATTCCTTCTCCTCCTACTCGTCTTCCTCTCCCTTCCACCTCCTCCTCCTCCTCCTTCTCCTCTTCCTCCTCCTCCTCTCCTGCAGAGTGAGGAGAAGAACAGGCAGCTCCAGGAGCGTCTAGACGATGCCAAGCAGAAGCTGCAGCAGACTCTACAGAGGGCCGAGACGCTGCCTGAGATAGAGGCCCAGCTCGCCCAGAGAGTGGCTGCACTCAACAAGGTACACCACCTCCACTACCTGTGTGTGTGTGTGTGTGTGCTTGCATGTGTACGTGTGTGCGTGCGTCAAATCAAATAAATATCAAATCAAAATATGAAATAGATAAATACCTGCTACGACCCCTGCATGATAATGGTTATGGCTTCACCACACTTCATCATACTATAAACCAAAGTAATTATAGTTCAGCCTCAGGTGCAGAACAAGTCAAGAGCTGTATGATAATTCATTGCTTGCATCACAAAACTGTCTCATAACAAATATGATTGTCAAGGAGATGTAAATATTTCAGTCATCAGCGTAACTTCCCAAAAAAACAATTATGTAGTACTTGTTGAGGCAAGATGGCTGAAATGTCACTCCAAATAAGATTAATGTACACTGACATCAGTGGAGGCTCCTCAGAGAAGGAAGGGGAGGACCATCCTCCTCAGTGAATTTCATAAAAAGAAAAATGGTAAAACATTAAAAAAGTTACCCTTTTTAGATAAAACTATACTAAATATAATCACGTCACCAAATACTTGATTAAAACACACTATTTTGCTATTAGATTCTACAGTAGCCTCAACAGCACTCTGTAGGGTAGCACCATGGTGTAGCCGGAGGACAGCTAGCTTCCGTTCTCCTCTGGGTACATTGACTTCAATACAAAACCTAGGAGGCTCATGATTCTCACCCCCTTCCATAGACTTACACAGTAATTATGACAAGAAGGACATCCTCCAACCTATCAGAGCTCTTGCAGCATGAACTGACATGTTGTCCACCCAATCAAAGGATCAGAGAATGAATCTAGTACTGAAAGCATAAGCTACATCTAGCTAGCACTGCAGTGCATAAATGTGGTGAGTAGTTGACTCAAAGAGAGAGAAAGACAATAGTTTAACAGTTTTGAACAAATGTGTTTATTCCAAAATGAAGGAGAAGCAAGAGAGAGAGAGAGAGAGATTGTCACTTTTCACTTTCAGTTTCACTTACTTAGCTAGCAAATGCAGCTAGCTAGTTTAGCCTACTCAAACACCCTGCTCAAACAGAGGGATGCTATGTTAGCTAGCTGGCTATGACTATCCAACACAACACTGGAACTCTTCCAAGTCATGGTAAGCTTTTACTAATTTATTGCCACCGGGGCCCGCCGGTGTAACTGCTTACTGACTGTACACTGTAACGTTACTAATTTGTAGCGGGTTTACTAACGCGTTAGCTAATACAACTAACGCGTTAGTTGTATTAGCTATGTTGACTATGACGTTACTTTAGCTAATATGGTGACAACGATATAGGGTATGTGTAGTGGTTATGATATGGTTTGGCTTGGAAAAATTTTTCCCCACCTGGTCACATACAGCTGATGTGTTGTGCATTGAAGTCCACAAGCGAAGGGACAAGGTGAGAGGAGGAGAGTGCATAGATGCGAGAAGGAATACGACGTGGCTGCTATGAAAGTGAACTGTGTTTATGCATGATCAGGGGTGTATTCATTCCGCCGATTCTGTTGAAAAATGTTTCTTAAACGGAAGCAAACTGAATAAAACGGGGATGAACATACCTGAATTTGTCCAATAGAAACTCTTGTTTGCAACTGTTGGACTAATGATTACACTCTATATCAGCTAGATGCAGGCAAGAGTGAGCAAGGCGGTATTGAATGTGTCACTGTCTTACCATGTGTCACTCAAATCTTTCTCTCAACCTGTGTGCACCTACTTTGTAAACTTTCATTCATAGGCTAAGTTGTACCTCATGATGGTTATAGGGAAAATTAGATTATCCTACTGCGTTTGACTATGATCTGCACAGACAGGGGATCACTTTCATCAAAAGGTTGACCCAACCCAAGGTTGCTCAATTATAATTCCTTTATGTTCTAACAACATTCTGACATGGTGACTCCCCACCCTCCTCCTCTTGCATCACAGGCTGAGGAGCGTCATGGTAACTTTGAGGAGCGACTGCGACAGATGGAGGCGCAGTTAGAGGAGAAGAATCAGGAGTTACAGAGGGTGAGTCATGCTCACGCTCCCTTTTTCTTTTTCTCCCTTCCACCCCCTCTTTCAAACCATTCCTTTATCACTCTTTACTCTACAATGGCATACTAATTTTCTAAACCCTCTATTTGACAGTCTGCACTCAGATCCCAATCTCCTTATCTTTCACTCAGTCAAGCAGAATGGTTGCTGTTCACTCTCCGCCCACCCTCGCTTCCACCCTCTCTCCTATTTTACTCTCTCCCTGCCTCAGGGCAGGCGAGGCACACAGAGTTTCCCAACTGGAGAGGCCTTGTCCAAGATGGCAGCAGGACCAACAGTAGAAACAATAACAGACATGAAAAGACCACTATTTAGCTCCCTAATCTCTCTCTTTTCTCTCTCCCCCTTCTTTCTTTCTCTCTCTCTCTCGCTATCTCTCTCTCTGCCTCTCTCTCTGCCTCTCTCTCTCTCTCTCTCTCTCTCTCTCTCTCTCGCTCTCTCTCTCCCCTAGGCGAGGCAGAGGGAGAGGATGAATGATGAACACAACAAGCGTCTGTCTGACACGGTGGACAAGCTGCTGTCTGAGTCTAACGAAAGGCTTCAGCTCCATCTCAAGGAGAGGATGGCTGCCCTGGAGGACAAGGTACTACTTACCGGCCCACTCACACTTTTTCAAACTTAGCATAGTTCCCACTCAAAACAGTCAACACTACAACCAAAACCCATACCCCTTCTCTTCACACTCACCTGAGTTCCCACTCAAAACAGTCAACACAATCCTCTTCATCCAGTTTCTATTCAAGACTGTTGTCACTTCAATATTAAAACCCACTCTGGCTCTAAACAGCTACTAAGGAATAAAGCTCAGACCTCATGTCATTGATAATGTGTAATTAATATGTTATTACACATATATTGTTGTTATGCAGTAGGCTTAATAAAGTTTTGAATGGTGATCCTTTCAGAATGCTCTCTCTGAGGAACTTTCTAACATGAAGAAGATCCAGGACGACCTTCTAGCAAACAAGGTATATCAAGAGATAATTCATTTTTTACTTGCTTTTATTCAATATTTCAATTGTATTAACATATTCTCTCTTTCTGTCCCTGTTTCAGGACCAGCTGATAGCCGAGCTGGAGAGGATTCAGCTGGAGTTGGACCAGCTCAGACTGAGACCCGGGGGGTCCTGCTATTCCAGGTCAGCCTCCCTCCCTCCCTCCCTCCCTCCCTCCCTCCCTCCCTCCCTCTACACACCTCCAACACACCTCCTACAGCTGCTGCCTATGAATGTGGCTGGCAGTATTGTAACCAAGTAGTAGAAGTGGTTTGCAGTGTTAAACACTTCCTATAACCTCTCTCTCCTATTTTCATTATAGAGATAGGGCTATACATTCAGGTGTGGCCTATACATATGGAGCAGAGAGGCTGGATGAATATACATTCCAGTTATCTCTCCCACTCACTGTCTATATTGGTCTATCTTTCCCCCCCCTCCCTCCCTCTCCCCCTCTCTCTCTCTCTCTCTCTCTCTCTCTCTCTCTCTCTCTCTCTCTCTCTCTCTCTCTCTCTCTCTCTCTCTCTCAGGTCTCTCCCAGGCAGTGCTCTGGAGCTGAGGTACTCCCACGGGGGCGGCTCCCTCCCCATGGGCTCCACCGCTCACTTGGATCACTACGGTAATGCCAACACCGTGGCCGTGGTCAGGCGGACTCACCGCGGACGCTGGAGCACAGCCCGGGAGGACCCCAGCAAGGTCAGAGGTCACATGATCGCATGCTCACCTTTGACCTGTCTAATATTCATAATGATATAGTCACATTGACTTACACTTAACACATCTATTCATTGGATGTTGTCTGTCCATTTGGGAATTAAACCCACAATTGTTATGTTGCAAGCATCACAACCCAACAAACTGAACCTTCTCTGTGTGTATGTGTGTGTGTGCCTGTGTGCATGCTTGCGTGTGTGTGTGTTTGTGCGTGTGTGTATGTATGCAGTACGGGGACTGGGACAGTGGGTCAGCGCTGCTGAGGACCGGGTTTGAGGGGGGTGTGGACCACGGTTGCTCTGACGATGAGGACGACAGAGAGACGCTGTTTGGCTCGGAGCTGCTGTCTCCCAGCGGACAGACTGACGTACAAACACTGGCCATCATGCTGCAGGAACAACTAGAGGCAATCAACAAGGAGATCAAGTAAGGGAGGAGGAGGGATGCAGGTAGAGGGGTGCTGTGATTGTGTACAAGCAGTTTAGGTCAAATACAGGTTTCTTTTCATTTTCTCCTAGAGGCTTCATTATGTTGATGTACTGTTCATTCATTGGACTCCTCTATTCTTATCTTCAGTCATTCACCCACACCCTGACACGCTCCTCCATTTCCCCTGTCTTTCTCTCTCTTCCCTTTTCACTTTCCTCTGTTTACCCTCTCTCTCTCTCTCTCTCTCTCTCTCTCTCTCTCTCTCTCTCTCTCTCTCTCTCTCTCTCTCTCTCTCTCTCTCTCCCCCTCTCTCACTCTCCCTCCCTCTTTCCCTACCTCTCCCCTTCTCTCTGTCAGGCTGATCCAGGAAGAGAAGGAGAGTACAGAGTTGCGGGCGGAGGAGATCGAGAGCAGGGTCAGCAGTGTGGCTCTGGACGGTTCCCCCATCCCCCCCTCCTCCCTAGGGAGGGACAGTCTGGGACGCGGCTTCATCCCTCAATCCCTCACCTCCTCCACCCTGGCCTCCCCTTCTCCCCCCAGTTCTGGGGTCTCCACCCCTCGCCTGCCCCACTCCCCTCACCGCGAGACAGATAGACAGGTATAGCTGCTCTGTCTGTGTGTGTGTCTGTGTGTGTGTGTATACATGCGTGCGTACATACTGTATAAGGCCCCTAAACGTGTTCCAACTTTCCCCTCCAGAACAACAAAGAGGATGATAGGTCCCTTGCCCTTCTTGACTCCACCCCTCCACCCACCCCTCGAGCGCTGCGACTAGACAGGATGACCCTCACCCACCCAGGGGCCATGATGGACGACCCCAGGGAATTCCGCAGGTATGACAGCCAATCATCATCGAGGAAACCCTGTAGTGCTCGTATGGTTCGTTCCTTCCCTGTTTCTCTTATTCCTTCTGTCTCTTCTGTCTGTCAGTCTGTCAGCAGATGGCAGTAGTTCCAACAGCAGTCAGGACTCTCTCCACAAAGCCAGTAAAAAGAAAAGCATCAAGTCTTCCATCGGACGCCTTTTTGGGAAGAAGGAAAAAGGAAGGATGGGCCCGGCTGGACGAGAGTCTGCCTCTCTAGGTGAGAGATAATTTAAATTATACTGGAAAAACTACATAACCCATGACTTTGCTTTAAATGTGTTTGAACTGCAAGAGGTCAAAGTCCACCTGGTGTTGACGCCCATGTTTGTAGTCTTTGTAACCCCTGACCCCCTGTGTCTCTCAGCCTCTACGCCTTCTGAGGACCTGGGTACTGGGGATTCTATGGGACTGACCAAGGGGAGCATGACAGGAACTGTTGACAACCGCCGCAGCAAAAAGAAGTGAGTCTCAGGGAATATCACCCTCCTATTCATTTCTCTCCTGGTGTCATTTCTCTTTCCTGTTCCTCTCCTTTTCTTCCTCTCTTTCAGAAATCACTTTTGGTTTTATGCTTATTCAACCTTTGTTTCCCCCGGTCTCTTTCTCCCAGACATGAGCTGCTGGAGGAGGCATGTCGACAGGGTCTTCCCTTTGCATCCTGGGACGGACCCACTGTGGTCTCCTGGTTAGAGGTAGATGTTTGATAGATAGATGGGAAACCTTTTATAGCCATATAAACCTTCACAATCAGTACATTCTAGCCAATCTGTTTCTAGCTCACCTCTTTCCCTCACTACTCCAGCTGTGGGTGGGCATGCCAGCATGGTACGTGGCAGCCTGTCGTGCCAATGTAAAGAGTGGTGCCATCATGGCCAACCTGTCTGACACGGAGATCCAGAGGGAGATTGGCATCAGTAACCCCCTGCACCGCCTCAAACTGAGACTGGCCATCCAGGAGATGGTGTCCCTCACCAGCCCCTCTGCCCCAGCCAGCAATCGCTCTGTTAGTAGTTTCACTAGTACACACTCACAGAACACAAACCGTGTAGACACAATTATAGAGGTACACATGATACTATATTGATATACACACATATACGTACAGGTAACTGCCAAAATAAAGGAAACACCAACATAAAGTGTCTTAATAGGGCATTGGGCCACCACGAGCCAGAACAGCTTCAATGCACCTTGGCATAGAGTCTACAAGTGTCTGGAACTCTATGGGAGGGATGCGACACCATTCTTCCACGAGAAATTCCATCATTTGGTGTTTTGTTGATGGTGGTGGAAAACGCTGTCTCAGGCGCCGCTCCAAAATCTCCCATAAGTGTTCAATTGGGTTGAGATCTGGTGACTGAGACAGCCATGGCATATGGCTTACATCATTTTCATGCTCATCAAACTATTCAGTGACCACTCGTGCCCTGTGGATGGGGGCATTGTCATCCTATGGGGGCATAGCCATGGTAGCCAAAATACTGGCCAAAATAATGGCCTGCGCAACATTTTTATACATGACCCTAAGCATGAAGCGATGTTAATTGCTTAATTAACTCAGGAACCACACCTGTGTGGTAGCACCTGCTTTCAATATACGTTGTATCCCTCATTTACGCAAGTGTTTACATTATTTTGGTAGTTACCTGTATATGCACGTTTACATTATATGTGCAGAGATTAACATAAAAATGTTACATGCATTCACAGCAGACTCATCAACACAAACAAAATGGCAACTTTTTTGTTTTTCTGATGATCATGTTTTCTTTCTTTCCTGTCTTGTGACCACAGTCGACCAGTAACGTGTGGATGACCCATGCTGAGATGGAGTCGTTAAACGCAGCCACCAAACCGGTAAGTATGTTTGTCCTGTTATGTTAATGTCTCAACATTTTGTTACGTTACAGCCTTATTCTAAAATTGATTTTTTTTTTTATAATCCACAATCCACAGTGCATTCGGAAAGTATTCAGACCCCTTCACTTTTTCCACATTTTGTTACGTTACAGCCTTATTCTAAATTTATTTTATTTTTTAATTGAATGACAAATCGAAAACAGGTTATTAGAAATGTTTGCAAATGTATTTAAAATAAAAAACAGAAATACCTTATTTACATAAGTATTCAGACCCTTTGCTATGAGACTCGAAATTGAGCTCAGGTGCATCCTGTTTCCATTGATCATCCTTGAGATGTTTCTACAACTTGATTGGAGTCCACCTATGGTAAATGTAATTGATTGGACAATGATTTCGAAAGGCACCCGCCTGTCTATATAAGGTCCCACAGTTGACAGTGCATGTCAAAGCAAAAACCAATCCATGAAGTCGAAGGAATTGTCTGTAGAGCTCCGAGACAGGATTGTGTCGAGGCACAGATCTGGGGAAGGGTACCAAAACATTTCTACAGCATTGAAGGTCCCCAAGAACACAGTGGCATCCATCATTCTTAAATGGAAGAAGTTTGGAACCACCAAGACTCTTCCTAGAGCTGGCCGCCCGGCCAAACAGAGCAATCCGGGGAGAAGGGCCTTCGTCAGGACTCTAGAGTTCCTCTGTGGATATGGCAGAACCTTCCAGAAGGACAACCATCTCTGCAGCACTCCACCAATCAGGCCTTTATGGTAGAGTGGCCAGACGGAAGCCACTCCTCAGTAAAAGGCACATG
Organism: Coregonus lavaretus; assembly: GCF_964263955.1. Taxonomy (NCBI): domain Eukaryota; kingdom Metazoa; phylum Chordata; class Actinopteri; order Salmoniformes; family Salmonidae; genus Coregonus; species Coregonus lavaretus. The sequence continues at coordinate 24,359,820 of NC_140015.1, read as the reverse complement.
ACAGCCCACATGGAGTTTGCCAAAAGGCACCTAAAGGACTCCCGACCATGAGAAACAAGAATCTCTGGTCTGATGAAACCAAGAATGAACTCTTTGGCCTGAATGCCAAGCGTCACGTCTGGAGGAAACCTGGCACCATCCCTACTGTGAAGCATGGTGGTGGCTGCATCATGCTGTGGGATGTTTTTCAGCTGCAGGGACTGGGAGACTAGTCAGGATCAAGGGAAAGACGAACGGAGCAAAGTACAGAGAGATCCTTGATGAAAACCTGCTCCAGAGCGCTCAGACTGGAGCGAAGGTTCACCTTCCAACAGGACAACAACCCTAAGCACACAGCCAAGACAATGCAGGAGTGGCTTCGAGACAAGTCTCTGAATGTCTTTGAGTGGCCCAGCCAGAGCCCGGACTTGAACCCGATCGAACATCTCTGGAGAGACCTGAAAATAGCTATGCAGCGACGTACCCCATCCAACCTGACAGAGCTCTGCAGAGAAGAATGTGAGAAACTCCCCAAGCTTGTAGTGTCATACCCAAGAAGACTTGAGGCTGTAATCGCTACCAAAGGTGCTTGAACAAAGTACTGAGTAAAGGGTCTGAATACTTATGTACATGTGATATTTCAGTTTTTTATTTCTAATAACCTGTTTTTGATTTGTCATTGACAAAATGTGGAAAAAGGGGTCTGAATACTTTCCGAATGCAGTTGAAGTCGGAAGTTTACATACACCTTAGCCAAATACATTTAAACTCTGTTTTTCACAATTCCTGACATTTAATCCTAGTAAAAATTCCCTGTCTTAGGTTAGTTAGGATCACCACTTTATTTTAAGAATGTGAAATGTCAGAATAATAGTATAGAGAATGATTTATATCAGCTTTTATTTCTTTCATCACATTCCCAGTGGGTCAGAAGTTTACATACACTCAATTAGTATTTGGCAGCATTGCCTTTAAATTGTTTAACTTGGGTCAAACGTTTCGGGTAGCCTTCCACAAGCTTCCTACAATAAGTTGGGTGAATTTTGGCCCATTCCTCCTGACAGAGCTCGTCTAACTGAGTCAGGTTTGTAGGCCTCCTTGCTCGCTTACGGTTTTTCAGTTATGCCCACACATTTTCTATAGGATTGAGGTCAGGGCTTTGTGATGGCCACTCCAATACCTTAACTTTGTTGTCCTTAAGCCATTTTGCCACAACTTTGGAAGTATGCTTGGGGTCATTGTCCATTTGGAAGACCCATTTGCGACCAAGCTTTAACTTCTTGACTGATATCTTGAGATGTTGCTTCAATATATCCACATAATTTTCCTTCCTCATGATGCCATCTATTTTGTGAAGTGCACCAGTCCCTCCTGCAGCAAAGCACCCCCACATCATGATGCTGCCACCCCTGTGCTTCACAGTTGGGATGGTGTTCTTCGGCTTGCAAGCGACTCCCTTTTTCCTCCAAACATAACAATGGTCATTATGGCCAAACAGTTCTATTTTTGTTTCATCAGACCAGAGGACATTTCCCCTAAAAGTATGATCTTTGTCCCCATGTGCAGTTGCAAACCGTAGTCTGGCTTTTTTATGGTAGTTTTGGAGCAGTAGCTTCTTCCTTGCTGGTCGGCCTTTCAGGTTATGTCGATATAGGACTAGTTTTACTGTGGATATATATACTTTTGTACCTGTTTCCTCCAGCATCTTCACAAGGCCCTTTGCTGTTGTTCTGGGATTGATTTGCACTTTTCGCACCGAAGTACGTTAATCTCTAGGAGACAGAACGCGTCTCCTTCCTGAGCGGTATGACGGCTGCGTGGTCCCATGGTGTTTATACTTGCGTACTATTGTTTGTACAGATGAATGTGGTACCTTCAGGCGTTTGGAAATTGCTCCCAAGGATGAACCAGACTTGTGGAGGTCCCCAAAAAAAATTCTGAGGTCTTGGCTGATTTATTTTGATTTTCCAATGATGTCGAGCAAAGAGTCACTGAGTTTGAAGGTAGGCCTTGAAATACATCCACAGGTACACCTCCAATTTACTCAAATTATGTCAATTAGCCTATCAGAAGCTTCTAAAGCCATGACATCATTTTCTGGAATTTTCCAAGCTGTTTAAAGGCACAGACAATTTAGTGTATGTAAACTGGAATTGTGATACAGTGAATCATAAATTAAATAATCTGTATGTAAACAGTTGTTGGAAAAATTACTTGTGTCATGATCAAAGTAGATGTCCTAACCGACTTGCCAAAACTATAGTTTGTTAACAAGAAATTTGTGGAGGGGTTGAAAAACAAGTTTTAATGACTCCAACCTAAGTGTATGTAAACTTCCGACTTCAACTGTATATATTGCTCTACAGTTATAACTTATACTGCTCAGTTAGGAGTCAAACTCTCTCTCTCTCTCTCTCCCTCCCTCTCTCTCTCTCTCTCTCTCTCTCTCTCTTTCTCTCTCTTTCTCTCGTTCTGTGTTTGTGGGACTACTATGCCTTAGTGTTGAGCATCTTCTTCTCTCCCTCTAATCTCTAGTTTCTGTTTCTGTGTAAACTGCTTCACACTAATGACCCGTTCACTAACACACTGTTCCTCCCTTGGTCTTCTCCTTCCTGTTTACCCTCTTCTCCCCTCCTCCCTCTGCTTTTCCTCCATCCATCTGTCTTCCCTGCTCCCCTATCCTGCTCTGCCTCTGTTCTCTCGCTCTATCTGCCCATGTCTCTCTCTCCTTTCTATCTGCTGCATCTAAGGAGCTGAAAGAGATTAGCTGGGATCAGGTAAGGAATGGAAGCACTGTGTTCAATATCATCAACATATAACACACTAATTACACTATTGTATGTGGCCATTGAAATACAAATTATCAATACAGAAAAGTACTATAAGTAATAATCGAGCTACACCACAAACAAATGAGACACTAGTGAAGGAGTCCTCTTCTGCCTCTCAGATCCTGGCTTATGGGGATATGAACCATGAGTGGGTGGGTAATGACTGGCTGCCCAGCCTGGGTCTGCCCCAGTACCGCTCCTATTTCATGGAGTCCCTGGTGGATGCCCGCATGCTGGACCACCTGACCAAGAAGGAGCTGAGGGGACAGCTCAAAATGGTGGACAGCTTCCATAGGTACGTACGGCTTGCTCGTCTGTCTGTCTGTCTGTCTGTCTGTCTGTCTGTCTGTCTGTCTGTCTGTCTGTCTGCCTCTCTCTCTCTCTCGCTCTCTCGCTCTCTCGCTCTCTCACTCTCTCACTCTCTCGCTCTCTTTCTGTTGCTGTTATTAACATCGGCACCTGGGTGGGTAGGCGTTTTCTGCCTCAAGGGGGTGGTGAAAAGCAAATAGACAAATTCCAGTTTCTGCAAATGAACAATGAAGTCTTCTTCTGTAACTGTCTCCCACTCCCACTATTCACTCACTGCCTTTCCTTTTCTGTCCTTCATTCTTTCTCTCCCTTTCTCTGTTGACACTCTCTCTCTCGCTCTCTAGTGTGTGTTCGTGGCATGGGAAACATGCAGGTGTTAAAGGATATGTTGAAACATTTCCTGCTGTTGTGACACTCACTCTGCAGGTGTGTCTCCAGGCCTTCTCAGGGTCAAAGACACCGGAGTGCTCTAATACTTTCTCTGAGTACAGGTGAGAGTCAGTCGACCATGCCCTCTATTAACCTTTTGACCTCTCTTGACCTTTCTCAGGGTTAGTTTACATTATGGCATAATGTGCCTGAAGCGCTTGAACTACGACCGCAAAGAGCTAGAGAGGAGGAGAGAAGACAGCCAGCACCAGAACAAAGGTGAGTTCCTCCTCTCTGACATTATATCCTCTGTTCCAATTCCATCCATCCATCCACCCATCCATCCATCCATCCATCCAATCCTCCATTCAGTAACAATCAAAGCCTTGATTGATGATTATGATTAAGGTTAGTAGAATCAGGTGTTTCACTGCTTGGCTTGAGCAAAAGTCTGCACCCACACTGGCCCTCTTAGTGTAAGATCCAGTCATCCTGTGGGTTTCTCTGCATGAGAATGTCAGGTGTTCTGATGTTTTCTGACAGATGCCTTCGTCCCACTACCCCTCTGTGTAGATGTGATGGTGTGGTCCAACGAGCGTGTGATGTGCTGGGTGCAGAACATCGGGCTGAAGGAGTACGCTGACAACCTGACAGAGAGCGGGGTCCATGGGGCTCTCCTGGCTCTGGACGACACCTTCGACTACACCGACCTGGCCCTGCTGCTGCAGATACCCAATCAGAACATACAGGTACACCCATCTAACCAATCAGAACACACAGGTACACCCATATAACCAATCAGAACACACAGGTACACCCATCTAACCAATCAGAACACACAGGTAATCACCCGTCTAACCAATCAGAACACACAGGTACTTACCAGCCTCACCCATCTAACCAATCAGAACACACAGGTACTCACCCATCTAACCAATCAGAATACACAGGCATGCACCAGCCTCACCCCACCCACTAATCAGAAATGTAAACGCACAGGTGAAACTGATCACGTCACTCATTAGAAGTGTTTGGACGCCTTCCCCTGCTCAGATGTTGCATGCAACAACCGATGGTTGTGTGCCATGTCATCGGTTATGTCGTCGGGGACCAGATTGCTATATTGAGTGGCGCAGCGGTCTAAGGCACTGCATCTTAGTGCTAGAGGCATCACTACAGACCCTGGTTCGATTCCAGGCTGTATCACATCCGGCCTTGATTGGGAGTCCCATAGGGCGGCGCACAATTGGCCCAGCTTCGTCCGGGTTTGGCCGGTGTGGGCCGTCATTGTAAATAAGAATTTGTTCTTAACTGACTTGCCTAGTTAAATAAAGGTGAAATAAAATAAAAATATTTATGATGTGGATAGCAGATCAATCAATCAATCAATCAATTTTATTTTATATAGCCCTTCGTACATCAGCTAATATCTCGAAGTGCTGTACAGAAACCCAGCCTAAAACCCCAAACAGCTAGTAATGCAGGTGTAGAAGCACGGTGGCTAGGAAAAACTCCCTAGAAAGGCCAAAACCTAGGAAGAAACCTAGAGAGGAACCAGGCTATGAGGGGTGGCCAGTCCTCTTCTGGCTGTGCCGGGTGGAGGTTATAACAGAACCATGCCAAGATGTTCAAAAATGTTCATAAGTGACAAGCATGGTCAAATAATAATCAGGAATAAATCTCAGTTGGCTTTTCATAGCCGATCATTAAGAGTTGAAAACAGCAGGTCTGGGACAGGTAGGGGTTCCATAACCGCAGGCAGAACAGTTGAAACTGGAATAGCAGCAAGGCCAGGCGGACTGGGGACAGCAAGGAGTCACCACGGCCGGTAGTCCCGACGTATGGTCCTAGGGCTCAGGTCTCTCAGTTGGCTTTTCATAGCCGATCATTAAGAGTTGAAAACAGCAGGTCTGGGACAGGTAGGGGTTTCGTAACCGCAGGCAGAACAGTTGAAACTGGAATAGCAGCAAGGCCAGGCGGACTGGGGACAGCAAGGTGTCAGCATGCCCGGTAGTCCTGACGTATGGTCCTAGGGCTCAGGTTCTCAGAGAGAAAGAGAGAACGAGAGAATTAGAGAGAGCATACTTAAATTCACACAGGACACTGGATAAGACAGGAGAAGTACTCCAGGTATAACCAACTAACCCCAGCCCCCCGACACATAAACTACTGCAGCATAAATACTGGAGGCTGAGACAGGAGCGGTCCGGAGACACTGTGGCCCCATCCGAAGAAACCCCCGGACAGGGCCAAACAGGAAGGATATAACCCCACCCACTCTGCCAAAGCACAGCCCCCGCACCACTAGAGGGATATCCTCAACCACCAACTTACAATCCTGAGACAAGGCCGAGTATAGCCCACAGAGGTCTCCACCACAGCACAAACCAAGGGGGGGCGCCAACCCAGACAGGAAGATCACGTCAGTAACTCAACCCACTCAAGTGACGCACCCCTCCTAGGGACGGCATGAAAGAGCACCAGCAAGCCAGTGACTCAGCCCCTGTAACAGGGTTAGAGGCAGAGAACCCCAGTGGAGAGAGGGGAACCGGCCTGGCAGAGACAGCAAGGGCTGTTCGTTGCTCCAGAGCCTTTCCGTTCACCTTCACACTCCTGGGCCAGACTACACTCAATCATATGACCTACTGAAGAGATAAGTCTTCAGTAAAGACTTAAAGGTTGAGACCGAGTCTGCGTCTCTCACATGGGTAGGCAGACTGTTCCATAAAAATGGAGATCTATAGGAGAAAGCCCTGCCTCCCGCTGTTTGCTTAGAAATTCTAGGGACAATTAGGAGGCCTGCGTCTTGTGACCGTAGCGTACGTATTGGTATGTACGGCAGGACCAACTCGGAAAGATAGGTAGGAGCAAGCCCATGTAACGCTTTATAGGTTAACAGTAAAACCTTGAAATCAGCCCTTGCCTTAACAGGAAGCCAGTGTAGGGAAGCTAGCACTGGAGTAATATGATCAAATTTCTTGGTTCTAGTCAGGATTCTAGCAGCCGTATTTAGCACTAACTGAAGTTTATTTAGTGCTTTATCCGGGTAGCCGGAAAGTAGAGCATTGCAGTAGTCTAACCTAGAAGTAACAAATGCATGGATTAATTTTTCTGCATCATTTTTGGACAGAACATTTCTGATTTTTGCAATGTTACGTAGATGGAAAAAAGCTGTCCTTGAAACAGTCTTGATATGTTCGTCAAAAGAGAGATCAGGGTCAAGAGTAACGCCGAGGTCCTTCACAGTTTTATTTGAGACGACTTTACAACCATCAAGATGAATTGTCAGATTTAACAGAAGATCTCTTTGTTTCTTGGGACCTAGAACAAGCATCTCTGTTTTGTCCGAGTTTAAAAGTAGAAAGTTTTCAGCCATCCACTTCCTTATGTCTGAAACACAGGCTTCTAGCGAGGGCAATTTTGGGGCTTCACCATGTTTCATTGAAATGTACAGCTGTGTGTCATCCGCATAGCAGTGAAAGTTAACATTATGTTTTCGAATAACATCCCCAAGAGGTAAAATATATAGTGAAAACAATAGTGGTCCTAAAACGGAACCTTGAGGAACACCGAAATGTACAGTTGATTTGTCGGAGGACAGACCATTCACAGAGACAAACTGATATCTTTCCGACAGGTAAGATCTAAACCAGGCCAGAACTTGTCCGTGTAGACCAATTTGGGTTTCCAGTCTCTCCAAAAGAATGTGGTGATCGATGGTGTCAAAGGCAGCACTAAGGTCTAGTAGCACGAGGACAGATGCAGAGCCTCGGTCTGACGCCATTAAAAGGTCATTTACCACCTTCACAAGTGCAGTCTCAGTGCTATGATGGGGTCTAAAACCAGACTGAAGCATTTCGTATACATTGTTTGTCTTCAGAAAGGCAGTGAGTTGCTGCGCAACAGCTTTTTCTAAAATTTTTGAGAGGAATGGAAGATTCGATATAGGCCGATAGTTTTTTATATTTTCCGGGTCAAGGTTTGGCTTTTTCAAGAGAGGCTTTATCACTGCCACTTTTAGTGAGTTTGGTACACATCCGGTGGATAGAGAGCTGTTTATTATGTTCAACATAGGAGGGCCAAGCACAGGAAGCAGCTCCTTCAGCAGTTTAGTAGGAATAGGATCCAGTATGCAGCTTGAAGGTTTAGAGGCCATGATTATTTTCATCATTGTGTCAAGAGATATAGTACTAAAACACTTAAGTGTCTCTCCCGATCCCAGGCCCTCGCAGAGCTGTGCAGATCCAGGACAGCTAAGCCCTGGAGGAATACGCAGATTCAAAGAGGAGTCCGTAATTTGCTTTCTAATGGTCATGATCTTTTCCTCAAAGAAGTTCATGAATTTATTACTGCTGAAGTGAAAGCCATCCTCTCTTGGGGAATGCTGCTTTTTAGTTAGCTTTGCAACAGTATCAAAAAGAAATTTTGGATTGTTCTTATTTTCCTCGATTAAGTTGGAAAAGTAGGATGATCGAGCAGCAGTGAGGGCTCTTCGGTACTGCACGGTACTGTCTTTCCAAGCTAGTCGGAAGACTTCCAGTTTGGTGTGGCGCCATTTCCGTTCCAATTTCCTGGAAGCTTGCTTCAAAGCTCGGGTATTTTCTGTATACCAGGGAGCTAGTTTCTTATGACAAATGTTTTTCGTTTTTAGGGGTGCAACTGCATCTAGGGTATTGCGCAAGGTTAAATTGAGTTCCTCAGTTAAGTGGTTAACTGATTTTTGTCCTCTGACGTCCTTGGGTAGGCAGAAGGAGTCTGGAAGGGCATCAAGGAATTTTTGTGTTGTCTGAGAATTTATAGCACGACTTTGGATGACGGTTGTATCTCAGTAACATCATCCACAGACTAACTGCTGGCTGGTGGATGACGGTTGTATCTCAGTAACATCATCCCCAGATACTTCAAATCAAAATAAAATAGATGTTTATTGGTCACATACACAGATTTGCAGGTGCAGCGAAATGCTTTTCACACTTAAAATACCTATCCAGGCATTGTAAGATATGTCATGCGTCAGCAAAGCCTGGGCAGAGAAACACGCCCATAAACTGGTTTCTTACTGCACCTGTATCTCAGTAACATCATCCCCAGGCTAACTGCTGGCTGGTGGATGACAGTTGTATCTCAGTAACATCATCCCCAGACTAACTGCTGGCTGGTGGATGACAGTTGTATCTCAGTAACATCATCCCCAGACTAACTGCTGGCTGGTGGATGACGGTTGTATCTCAGTAACATCATCCCCAGGCTAACTGCTGGCTGGTGGATGACAGTTGTATCTCAGTAACATCGTCCCCAGACTAACTGCTGGCTGGTGGATGACGGTTGTATCTCAGTAACATCATCCCCAGACTAACTGCTGGCTGGTGGATGACGGTTGTATCTCAGTAACATCATCCCCAGGCTAACTGCTGGCTGGTGGATGACGGTTGTATCTCAGTAACATCATCCCCAGACTAACTGCTGGCTGGTGGATGACGGTTGTATCTCAGTAACATCATCCCCAGGCTAACTGCTGGCTGGTGGATGACGGTTGTATCTCAGTAACATCATCCCCAGGCTAACTGCTAGCTGGTGGATGACAGTTGTATCTCAGTAACATCATCCCCAGGCTAACTGCTGGCTGGTGGATGACGGTTGTATCTCAGTAACATCATCCCCAGGCTAACTGCTAGCTGGTGGATGACAGTTGTATCTCAGTAACATCATCCCCAGACTAACTGCTGGCTGGTGGATGACGGTTGTATCTCAGTAACATCATCCCCAGACTAACTGCTGGCTGGTGGATGACTGTTGTATCTCAGTAACATCATCCCCAGACTAACTGCTGGCTGGTGGATGACGGTTGTATCTCAGTAACATCATCCCCAGGCTAACTGCTGGCTGGTGGATGACAGTTGTATCTCAGTAACATCATCCCCAGACTAACTGCTGGCTGGTGGATGACGGTTGTATCTCAGTAACATCATCCCCAGACTAACTGCTGGCTGGTGGATGACGGTTGTATCTCAGTAACATCATCCCCAGGCTAACTGCTGGCTGGTGGATGACGGTTGTATCTCAGTAACATCATCCCCAGGCTAACTGCTGGCTGGTGGATGACAGTTGTATCTCAGTAACATCGTCCCCAGACTAACTGCTGGCTGGTGGATGACGGTTGTATCTCAGTAACATCATCCCCAGACTAACTGCTGGCTGGTGGATGACGGTTGTATCTCAGTAACATCATCCCCAGGCTAACTGCTGGCTGGTGGATGACGGTTGTATCTCAGTAACATCATCCCCAGGCTAACTGCTAGCTGGTGGATGACAGTTGTATCTCAGTAACATCATCCCCAGGCTAACTGCTGGCTGGTGGATGACGGTTGTATCTCAGTAACATCATCCCCAGACTAACTGCTGGCTGGTGGATGACAGTTGTATCTCAGTAACATCATCCCCAGACTAACTGCTGGCTGGTGGATGACGGTTGTATCTCAGTAACATCATCCCCAGGCTAACTGCTGGCTGGTGGATGACAGTTGTATCTCAGTAACATCGTCCCCAGACTAACTGCTGGCTGGTGGATGACGGTTGTATCTCAGTAACATCATCCCCAGACTAACTGCTGGCTGGTGGATGACGGTTGTATCTCAGTAACATCATCCCCAGGCTAACTGCTGGCTGGTGGATGACGGTTGTATCTCAGTAACATCATCCCCAGACTAACTGCTGGCTGGTGGATGACGGTTGTATCTCAGTAACATCATCCCCAGGCTAACTGCTGGCTGGTGGATGACGGTTGTATCTCAGTAACATCATCCCCAGGCTAACTGCTAGCTGGTGGATGACGGTTGTATCTCAGTAACATCATCCCCAGGCTAACTGCTGGCTGGTGGATGACGGTTGTATCTCAGTAACATCATCCCCAGGCTAACTGCTAGCTGGTGGATGACAGTTGTATCTCAGTAACATCATCCCCAGACTAACTGCTGGCTGGTGGATGACGGTTGTATCTCAGTAACATCATCCCCAGACTAACTGCTGGCTGGTGGATGACTGTTGTATCTCAGTAACATCATCCCCAGACTAACTGCTGGCTGGTGGATGACGGTTGTATCTCAGTAACATCATCCCCAGGCTAACTGCTGGCTGGTGGATGACAGTTGTATCTCAGTAACATCATCCCCAGACTAACTGCTGGCTGGTGGATGACGGTTGTATCTCAGTAACATCATCCCCAGACTAACTGCTGGCTGGTGGATGACGGTTGTATCTCAGTAACATCATCCCCAGGCTAACTGCTGGCTGGTGGATGACGGTTGTATCTCAGTAACATCATCCCCAGGCTAACTGCTGGCTGGTGGATGACGGTTGTATCTCAGTAACATCGTCCCCAGACTAACTGCTGGCTGGTGGATGACGGTTGTATCTCAGTAACATCATCCCCAGACTAACTGCTGGCTGGTGGATGACGGTTGTATCTCAGTAACATCATCCCCAGGCTAACTGCTGGCTGGTGGATGACGGTTGTATCTCAGTAACATCATCCCCAGGCTAACTGCTAGCTGGTGGATGACAGTTGTATCTCAGTAACATCATCCCCAGGCTAACTGCTGGCTGGTGGATGACGGTTGTATCTCAGTAACATCATCCCCAGGCTAACTGCTAGCTGGTGGATGACAGTTGTATCTCAGTAACATCATCCCCAGACTAACTGCTGGCTGGTGGATGACGGTTGTATCTCAGTAACATCATCCCCAGACTAACTGCTGGCTGGTGGATGACGGTTGTATCTCAGTAACATCATCCCCAGACTAACTGCTGGCTGGTGGATGACGGTTGTATCTCAGTAACATCATCCCCAGGCTAACTGCTGGCTGGTGGATGACGGTTGTATCTCAGTAACATCATCCCCAGACTAACTGCTGGCTGGTGGATGACGGTTGTATCTCAGTAACATCATCCCCAGACTAACTGCTGGCTGGTGGATGACGGTTGTATCTCAGTAACATCATCCCCAGACTAACTGCTGGCTGGTGGATGACGGTTGTATCTCAGTAACATCATCCCCAGGCTAACTGCTGGCTGGTGGATGACAGTTGTATCTCAGTAACATCATCCCCAGGCTAACTGCTGGCTGGTGGATGACAGTTGTATCTCAGTAACATCATCCCCAGGCTAACTGCTGGCTGGTGGATGACAGTTGTATCTCAGTAACATCATCCCCAGGCTAACTGCTGGCTGGTGGATGACAGTTGTATCTCAGGCATGCAAGTGAAACTGATAGCACTGTATATCAAATAAAGTGACTAACCTGATTCTTATCTGTACCCCCCCCCCCCCCCCCCACCCTCACATCTCTCCTCTAGGCCAGACAACTCCTAGAGAAGGAATACAACTCCCTCATCTCTATGGGAACAGAGAGAAGACCAGATGAGGTATTAAAGAAAACAGTACGCTTAGTTCAGAAATTATGTGAAGACTGCATTTTTCCCCCCCTCATAAAAGTCATTCTTTCTAACTTGATATTATGACAATGTTGACAGACATAACCTTTTTCTATTCTCTCTATCTCCCCCCCCCCCCTCTCTCTCCCCCCTCTTTTCTCCCCCCCCCCCCCCCCCCCCGTTAGGATGGGACTAAGACATTCACCCGCTCCCCTTCCTGGAGGAAGATGTTCAGGGAGAAGGACCTGAGGGGGGTGACCTCGGACTCGTCGGAGACCCTGCCTGCTAACTTCCGTGCCTCCGCCATCTCCACGCCCTCCGTGACCCTGAGAAAGGTTCAGAGTGACGGTGAGTAGGATGACCCCTGACCTCTGACCCCTCCCTTTGGCCACGCTCTCAGTTTCCTATTCTTCTATTATCACTCAGAAGGTCACGCTTTGGACAATATATGACCCCTTAAAACTCTGGATAACACATATTTACATATTTACTATGGGCTAGTTATACTCAGGGCTAGTATCGATAATGACACTTTTTTCAATTGGATAGCTGGGATTATGTACTGATCCAATGTCTGACCAGGCTTATCATGAGTAGGTTCAGCACCATGCAGATATCACAGAATATAAACTAGGCAGTCTGATTTATTAATAGATAAAAACAACATTTGTCTTGAGGCTGTTTGCATGTTACGTAAGAGAAGAAATGTAAGACCAGTGTCACATGTGAGTATGTTCCGATGTACCCCATTCATAGACGCTTACTAACTTTAGCGCCGATTGACGATAGTATTTTCTGTCCGGTAGAGTTTTGTTAAGAACCCCGACGCTTGCTCTAAACGTTAACATGCATCGCTTGCGGTACAGTTTTGGAAACATAAGGAACTGATCTTTCATTTCAGTGAGAAATCATTTTCTAAAAACAAAAGGTTACATTTCTACACACCTTTATAGGATTAGGGTTCCCACACGGCCATGTTTCCAATGTTACAGCGCTGTTTTGTATTTGTGAAATTATTTTGATGTGATATGAAAGTAGAGGGCTTTATGTTTCTATAACCGTATCACAATTGAGAATCGAATCACGTTTAGATGGAGTATCTGGCCATTTTGCCTCTAAACAGAACATGTAAGGTCCTTGGACTATAAGGAGTAACGTTAGGCTCCTTTAGTCTATTATTGGGCTAGTTCCAACGCTGATGGCATTAGCTTGGATATTCATATGCTAAACCTCCTTCAAATGGCTCGCTCCAACAGGACACAGCAACATCAGAGGGCAAGGCTACAACAATTTCCTCCTCCCACGACTTTATAATAGTACATCATGGAAAAGTTCAACACTATTTAGTCATTATTTTTATGATGTTTCTCTCTCTTTCTTCTTCTTCTCCCACAGTGAACTCTGGGCCTCGCGGTGAGGCAGCCTCAGTCAGGACATACTCTTGCTAAGAGACATGGAGGTGAGAAGCCCTCAATCGACACATTAAACACACATGTAGTAGCTAGTTAGAGTTCTCTCATGGTTTGCCTTCAGGTATGCCAGATAGCTTGCACATGTGCAAATTGAAGTGGCTCCACTTGTTTTCGAGCTACATTGTTTGTTGTGGTGCTGTGTTCTGAGCTTTGGTTATATACAGTGCCTTCGGAAAGTATTCAGATCCCTTGACTTTTTCCACATTTTTCTAGGTTACAGCCTTATTCTAGATTTGATTAAATTGTATTTTTTCCTCATCAATCTACACACAATACCCCATAATGACAAAGCAAAAACAGGTTTTTAGAAATGTTAGATAATTTATTAAATAGAATAAACAGAAAATACACATTCAGACCCTTTACTCAGTACATTGATGAAGCACCTTTGGCAGCGATTACAGCCTCAAGTCTTCTTGGGTGTGACGTTACAAGCATGGCACACCTGTATTTGGGGAGTTTCTCCCACTCTTCTCTGCAGATCCTCTCAAGCTCTGTCAGGTTGGATGGGGAGCGTTGCTGCACAGCTATTTTCAGGTCTCTTCAGAGATGTTCGATCGGGTTCAAGTCCGGGCTCTGGCTGGGCCACTCAAAGACATTCAGAGACTTGTCCTGAAGCCACTCCTGCGTTGTCTTGGCTGTGTGCTTAGGGTCGTTGTCCTGTTGGAAGGTGAACCTTCACCCCAGTCTGAGGTCCTGATCACTCTGGAGCAGGTTTTCATCAAGGATCTCTCTGTACTTTGCTCCGTTCATCTTTCTCTCGATCCTGACTAGTCTCCCAGTCCCTGCCACTGAAAAACATCCCCACAGCATGATGCTGCCACCACCATGCTTCACAGTAGGGATGGTGCCAAGTTTCCTCCAGTCGTGACGCTTGGCGTTCAGGCCAAAGAGTTCAATCTTGGTTTCATCAGACCAGAGAATCTTGTTTCTCATGGTCTGAGAGTCTTTAGGTGCCTTTTGGCAAACTCCAAGCAGGCTGTCATGTGCCTTTTACTGAGGAGTGGCTTCCGTCTGGCCACTCTACCATAAAGGCCTAATTGGTGGAGTGCTGCAGAGATGGTTGTCCTTCTGGAAGGTTCTCCCATCTCCACAGAGGAACTCTAGAGCTCTGTCAGAGTGACCATCGGGTTCTTGGTCACCTCCCTGACCAAGGCCCTTCTGCCCCGACTGCTCAGTTTGGCCGGGCGGCCAGCTCTAGGAAGAGTCTTGGTGATTCCAAACTTCTTCCATTTAAGAATGATGCAGGCCACTGTGTTCTTGGGGACCTTCAATGCTGCAGACATTTTTTGGTACCCTTCCCCAGATCTGTGTCTCGACACAATCCTGTCTCGGAGCTCTACGGACAATTCCTTCGACCTCACGGCTTGGTTTTTGCTCTGACATGCACTGTCAACTGTGGGACCTTATATTGACAGGCCTTTCCAAATCATGTCCAATCAATTTAATTTACCACAGGTGGACTTCAATCAAGTTGTAGAAACATCTCAAGGATGATAAATGGAAACAGGATGCACCTGAGCTCAATGTTGAGTCTCATAGCAAAGGGTCTGAATACTTATGTAAATAAGGTATTTAAGTTTTTTCTTTTTAAGACATTAGCAAAAATATCTAAAAACCAGTTTTTGCTTTGTCATTGTGGGGTATTGTGTATAGATTGCTGAGGATTTTTTTTTTGTTAATCAATTTAAGAATAAGTCTCTAACGTAACAAAATGTGGAAAAAGTCAAGGGGTTTGAATACTTTCCGAAGGCACTGTAATTGTTTGTGGGTGAGGTCTTTAACGGCGGGCTTGGTTCATTGGTTGGTGGGTATTTGGTTTGAGTGAAGTCAGGAGGGCAGTGGTGTGTGAGAGTAATCCTGTGTTTCTCCTCAGGGCCATGGTGACTGGATCACGACTGGACTGCCCTCCTCTCATTCATTCACAGGAGGGGAAAGCAGCGGAAAAGCAATGAATATATACATTTATTAAATATAAATCTATTGGTCTGACCATTCTGCAATAACAGTGGTAAAGAAGAAATGACGAAGATGGAGAAACAACAAAGGGAAAAGGACATGAAGAATGTATGAAATATTGACAGGATCTATATTGTACGTACATGGATGGAAGGGTAGGATGAGGCAGGAAGACTGTTTTATCTCTCTCTTTGTTCCGTCTCAATATGTGGTTGTGTGATGTGGAGTTGTGTGCTGAGAAGGAGGAGAGGAGACTGGTGTCCAGTGTCACCCATTGTGGCTCTCTATCTGTTAGTTTCTATGGTGCTGTCAGGGGTTCCCCTAAGTTGGTTAGAGTGGTGCAGTAAAACCATGTCCCATTCAGGCCGCCATCTTGGCTCCAGCCACATCAGAGGGGCAGCAAGCCGCTCCTCTACTCATGGTTTATCCATTGGCACCTTGAAAGCTGAGAGGCTCTAGTGTAATCTCTTTTGAATGGAGTCTATTGTGGAGATCAAAGGCCGGGCCACAGCAGTGGAGATATGATGGGATGGGGGGCCACACAGAGGCATTGTGTTAAATGGCTGTGATGTCATTTAGTAGTTTGTAGGTATCCACTAAAGCCAGGTAAATTAGAGTGGGGGGACATGTTGTTGAGGCCAGGTTACATCCTGCAGGTCTAGTACAAAGCCCAGGGTAATGGCTTTCTGGATGTGGTGGACTTTACGGCTCTCATCATCAGCTCAGGTTCATTGGGTGCCCCTGAAAGACGAGGGGAAAGATAGAGGTGTGACGAAGGAGATAAAACAGTCAAAGTGACCAGAAGAAAAGAGGATGGAGACGATTCATTTACTGCACGCAAGCCATAACAGAAACCAAGACAGGAAGGATGATGAGCAGATCCAGGAAGAGAGAAGAGACCGTTGGAAGTCAAGAAAAACCTTTAGCTTCTGTGTTTCGATGCATGTCAAACAACCAAGATGACAATGAAGTCAACTTTGGGGGGGTGAAGATGATACACATATATCTGTAGAAATCAAACCTATGAGGATGAAAGCCTGGGGAACAATTTGTAAAATGTGTGTATTATTATTTAAATTTTTTATGTTTTTATGATAACTATATTTATTTTCGTTATGTATGTATGTATTGAATAATTGTATGTACATGTTCATTTAATACTTAATTCTGACTAATTTAATTTGACCTAGTTTGAAAAGTAAATATAAAACATAAAAAATTGTCATTAAAATATGCTACTGTATGTGTACATTTGGAAAACAAATTGTCTTATGATTGAAAAAATATATTAACGACGAAGATGATAATACAAGTTGAAAATGACACCTGCAACATAAACAATAATGATGATGATGATGATGATTAAAAGACAAAATAAAGTGTCTCGTGGTACTACACATCATCCCAAAGTGTGTTCTCACTTTGTGTATGTGGGGTTGGCACGTGTGTAGACAACAGGAGAGTGTGTAAGGGGAAGAGAGGCATTGGTTTGTGTATTTGTGAGAAGCATGTTCAGTATGTACACTACCGTTCAAAAGTTTGGGGTCACTTAGAAATGTCCTTGTTTTCAGAAGAAAAGCAATTTTTTTGTCCATTAAAATAACCTCCAATTGATCAGAAATACAGTGTAGACATTGTTAATGTTGTAAATGGCTATTGTAGCTGGAAACGGCTGATTTCTAATGGAATATCTAAATAGGCGTACAGAGGCCCATTATCAGCAACCATCAGTCATGTGTTCCAATGGCACGTTGTGTTTGCTAATCCAAGTTTATCATTTCAAAAGTCTAATTGATCATTAGAATTATGTTAGCACAGCTGAAATCTGTTGTGCTGATTAAAGAAGCAATAAAACTGTCCTTCTTGAGACTAGTTGAGTATCTGGAGCATCAGCAATTGTGGGTTCGATTACAGGCTCAAAATGGCCAGAAACAAATAACTTTCTTCTGAAACTTGTCAGTCTATTCTTGTTCTGGGAAATGAAGGCTATTCCATGTGAGAAATTGCCAAGAAACTGAAGATCTCGTACAACGCTGTGTACTACTCCCTTCACAGAACAGTGCAAACTGTCTCTAACCAGAATAGAAAGAGGAGTGGGAGGCCCCGGTGCACAACTGAGCAACAGGACAAATACATTAGAGTGTCTAGTTTGAGAAACAGACGCCTCACAGGTCCTCAACTGGCAGCTTCATTAAATAGTACCCGCAAAACACCAGTCTCAACGTCAACAGCGAAGAGGCGATTCCGGGATGCTGACCTTCTAGGCAGAGTTGAAAAGAAAAAGCCATATCTCAGACTGGCCAATAAAAAGAAAATATTAAAGATGGGCAGTCTGAGATATGGCTTTTGATGCTCCAGATACTCAACTAGTCTCAAGAAGGCCAGTTTTATTGCTTCTTTAATCAGCACAACAGTTTTCAGCTGTGCTAACATAGTTGCAAAAGGGTTTTTAATGATCAATTAGCCTTTTAAAACGATAAACTTGGATTAGCAAACACAACATGCCATTGGAACACAGGACTGATGGTTGCTGATAATGGGCCTCTGTACGCCTATGTAGATATTCCATTAAAAATCAGCAGTTTCCAGCTACAATAGCCATTTACAACATTAACAATGTCTACACTGTATTTCTGATCAATTTGATGTTATTTTAATGGACAAAAAAATTGCTTTTCTTTCGAAAACAAGGACATTTCTAAGTGACCCCAAACTTTTGAACGGTAGTGTATATACTGTATGTGCATATGACAGAAAGAGAGACAACACACACTGATAGATCACACCATTGACACTTGCCCGATGAGACCATTATACATAAAAATCATGATAAAATAAGTTATAATAGTTTATCTTTTACTTATGGAATAAGAAATAGGCCTTTACAATATACATACATGTATTATAAAAAGCCAGATGTATAAATATGTTGTACTGCATATACTATACAGATCCTTTATAACAGCTTCTTTGTGATTAGAGTGCAGAGTTCAAACTGCAAACTGAGTTGAATGGAATTCTTCAATGATCTAATGATCTAACTACAGGGAGAGACAGAGATATAAGGCTTCTGTGGTTGTCACACTGCTGCATGGTTTCTATTGGTCAATCAAATGTTCTGATCACATATGATTGGCTACACTGTAAATGGACTGTTGCTCTCATGACAACAGTATGGGCATCATGATGACACCCACCATTGTGCTCACAGTATACATGGCTCCATTCTCCTCTCTATCTTACTATTAAAGCACTCAGTGATAATGTTCTCTGTGAGACTTCACAAAGGAGGACTGGGGATGGTCAGTGCTCAGTATGGAGTGTTGAGCAGTATCAGGCTAAATCATTAGGTGGTGCCCCTCCCATTCAGAGCAGAGGCTGGAATCATGTAACAACAACAAACCTATCATTCCACATACCTTACTCTATAAATATACATAGGTACATACTTTCATACATAAAAGCATACTGTTCACATATTGTACACATATATAAAGAAATATATTAATATCAAACATGCTTACATACAGTATTACTCAGCAATAACATGTATGATATGAAAACAATTATGAAACAAACAGTACTTTTCTAAAATCATTATTTTGATATGATAGTTTTCCCTAAGTTATAGTGTTGAGGTTCATTTGTTTTTGTGTAGTCACTCGCACTGAGCCCGTGATGGGTGGTGGGGTTGTCTCACCTACACTCTTAAAAGAAAGTGCTATCTAGAACCTAAAAGGGTACTTCGGATGTCCACATAGGAGAACCATTTTTGGTTCCAGGTAGAACCCTTTCGGTTCCAGGTAGAACCCTTTTGAGTTCCATGTAGAACCCTTTCCGCAGAGGGTAACCCCAAAAAGGGTTCTACCTGGAACCAAAAATGGTTCTCCTATGGGGACAGCCGAATAACCTTTTTTCTAAGAGTGTAGCTATCAGAAGATGAATGCACTAATGTAAGTCGCTCTGGATAAGATTGTCTGCTAAATGACTAAAATATCATAAAATGTTGTGGGATTCAGAGAGAGCTATTAGTAAAGATAGAGAGAGGAGTGAGAGTGAGGGATGAGAGGAAGACAGACTGATAGGCACTGGTCCATGAGGAGAGGCTCGTCAGTCTAAGAGCAGAGGCACCCTGGCCTAGAAAGTAACACTTACTGTCTCACTGACATAACATCCAATGTCCCAAGCATTATCTGTGCTAACATTTCTTCCACATTATCCTCTCCCTCTCCACCTCTCCTCCATCTCCTGCCCTCACTCCCTTCCTCTGTAGTGCCTGGTTACTCTGGACAGTAGAACACACACGCAGGATGAGTTGATGCGGACCCACCTCCAGCCCTGCAGACCTCTGTTGTCAACAGTGAGGGCTCGGACATATGTGTCCTTGGCCTTACACTGACTCACCCACTGCCTGATATCCACGCCCCGGCAGCTGGCCCCGGACACACCTATGGCCTCTGTCCCTGTGCCCGCTGCCGAGGCCCCTGCCCCCCCTGCCTCCCGCTGCGGCCCCCCGCCCCTCTGCTGCCCCTCCTGGCGGCAGCGAGTCTCATAGAAGTACTGCTTAAGCAGCCCCTTGACCGTCTTGATCTCTGGCACGATGTTGACCGTGTGACCCTTATCGTCGATGACCGTCGTCTTGTCCGTCACCCACACGCTCTCCGACTCGCACACCGGCATCTCACCCCGCCTGGTGTGGGACAAGTGCGAGCGCTTGTGCCTGTGGGCGGGGCGAGGGGGCTCCCTAGCCCCCCTGAGAGTGTCCACCCAGCTCAGCGGCACGCTCCCGTCTGTCTCTCTGTCCCCATGGCCCTCCATGTGTCCGTCTGCGTCCGCCACCTCCTCCTCCTCCTCCTTGTCGTCTCCTTCCATGGGCAGCATGCCTGACTCCAGCATGAGGAGGAGGGGTGGGTGCTCTGGAGGAGAGGCAGAGAACAGGACCCGCGGATGTGCATCTAAAAACACCAGCTCTTGCTTCTCCTGTAAACCTCCCAGACCCAGCCCTAAACCTAGTCCTACTTCCATTCCTAAGCCTTCCTCTGACAGCTCCAGACCTTTCTCAGCCCCTGCCCAAGGCCCACCCTCCCACCCCTCCTCTCCCCTGTTATCACTGCTCTCTGTCCTAGCCTCTGCTCTCTGCGGGGCCCTCTGACTGGAGGGATCTGGCCCAGTTTGACTGTGGTGTCCAGCAGTAGTGGAAGGTTTGTACGTTTCCACCACAGACATGTTGGGAGGTCTGAGATCCTGTTTATCGGTCCTGGGGTCTAGAGAGTGATGAGGGTTTTCCTTCTGAGCCATGTCTGTAAAGCTGCTGTCATCACCAGCTCTACTGCTGTCTGATTTATAGTCCCCTAGTACATAGTTCTCCTGGGAGGGGTAGTCCTGACGACTGCTGCCATTGGTGCTCCCGAGTTTTCCTCCATCAGTGTTAGAATATTTATTTAAACCGACGCTGTTTGTATTTTCTGTATGAAAATTGCTTTTTGACAGATAACTGTGTTGTTTTCGCTTCCCTTTCAAAGTTTGCACCTCCTTTTTAATTATGGAGGGGTTATTGTAGTCTTTCTTGACACCCATCATGCTGAGGTGTTTTGTACTGTCTGCTCTGCCAGAATCAGCAGTCAAGTTGTAGTCCTTGAGTGAGGCATTACTGTGGGAGTTGTAGTCCACAGAGGCCTGAGGAGCTGGAAGTGTGGCGTAAGATCCGGAGCGACTGGAAGAGTCATCGATGTCCTCTGTGTGGTTGTCCAGGCTACTGCCGGGCTCCATCATCGCAGCAACAGTACTGGCCACAGGGCTGTGAGGGAAGGGCAGGGCCGAGGCAATCACCATGGCAACCAGGGGAAGCCAGTGCATCACTCCCAACACGTATCAACTGATGGAGTGACGGGTATGGGGGGAGAGAGAGAGAAAGAGGAGAGAGAGAAATTGGGTTAAAACAGTGTTCAGTACAGTAAATGTGGCACTCTCATAAAAAGGTAAAACAAGCCTTTTTACTGGTGCTAACCTGTAGATTTACTGTTAACTATAGAAGTGTAGAGGTAGCTTTATAATCTTAGCAGAACTCATGGAACATGGGGAAAACTGCAGCAAGCTCAGTTTGTCCATGTGAGGAGACTGTGGAACAATGGACATGCAGCAGAACTGATCCCCTGCCTGCCCGGTTGGCTGCCTGGTTGGCTGCCCGGTTGGCTGCCCGGTTGGTGCCTGGTTGGCTGCCCGGTTGGCTGCCCGGTTGGCTGCCCGGTTGGCTGCCCGGTTGGTGCCTGGTTGGCTGCCCGGTTGGCTGCCCGGTTGGCTGCCCGGTTGGTGCCTGGTTGGCTGCCCGGTTTGCTGCCCGGTTTGCTGCCCGGTTGGCCTTCAGATGGAGCCTCTACAATCCTGCTATGTGTGTAGACTGTGGGTCATACATTTCACAGCCAAAGGAAATTCATTACAACTCAAGCAGTCATAATGCGGCTTTAGGTTTTCGAAAGGCTTTTTTCAACTTTTAAGGGCATAAAACATAAAATGTTTGTAGTTGCAGTTTGTCCTCTGTGCACAATCTATGGTTGTGTGCGAAGTAGTCCCTTTGGTCAACAGATTTGGTTTACATTTACATTTTAGTCATTTAGCAGACGTTTGGTGCATATCAGTTTGCAAAAACATACATGTTGCAGATGAGTAAACATGCAAGCTTTGATCCAATAAATGCCTTGTGGCAGAAAATAAGGAATTGCACAGTAATAACTGAACTAATCACTTAATTGTTGTTGTGACAGATGCTTAACCTAGACTGGGAAACATTAACAAAGAGAAAGCAGAAATACTTGAAGAACAGTCTCTTTTTCTTCTCAAAAGCTCCAGCAAATCCTGGCCCTTGGCCAATTCTCTGAAAGTTTACACCACAACCTCCTTTGAATACAATGACTGATGAGTAATACCAGAGAGACATTTAACCAATTCCCTGATCCTCTGTCCTCTCACTCACACCTGCCACCAGAGGGCAAAGCAGACCATCACATTCAGCATTTTCAAGATAATATGCTACTACAATAATAATCTATTGATTGAGCGTCAATGTCATATTGGTATGTCAACTATGGCATTGGATTGGCAGTTTCATGTAAGAGTGTAACATTAAGGATTTTTTTTAAAGAACATTCTACTCCAAAATGTAATTATGTTCTCTTCCTTTGAAACTCTTCTGAAAATCTAGGACAGTTTCCTTTTATCTCTTGATCTCAATGACATCACCAGCCAATTCTATATGAACCCAAAAAATAATTTAGCTAGCGTAAAGTTACTGTATCATAATTATTACATACATCTACAGATGTACAATCTTAATTTGAGCCAGTTTGCTACAGCAGGAAAAGTATCCTGCAGCAATAGGAAATGAAATTATTATGTGGATTATAATTAATTGACATTTTTGTAGGGGTTGATGATTTTCCCTTACGAAAAATCTAAGTCTGAAATGTCAAAGTGGAAATTACAAACTTCAGAAGCCTTTTTAAACCTCAAATACACTACACGTTTTTAAATGTCCTGCATTGCAGGAAAGTTCTCCTGCAACAGGGTGATCAAATTAAGATCCTACGTCTGTATTAATAGGGTTGGCTCATTGAGATAGTTAGAGGACACAACATTGTATCTGTCCCATTATGGTGTCTGTGAGAGCATGGACAGCGCCATTGAGGCCATCTCCATTTTGAAGTAGTTAATTGTCCTCTTCTACTACGTCTGAGTTGGTAAACAAACTGAAAAGGTGCATACTGTCACCATACTGCCACCTGGAGTGTGTTGTTTGAACAGGTATAAAACCAAGGTTGGTGATTTACTGTCACCTGCAGTTATGGAATGTTTGCTCACTAGTATAATTCAATGGCTGATCCCTCCTGATGACCTGGATGGAATGATGTGATCCTTCCTTAACCCATAGGAAGTCCCACCCAGTTGACTACTTCAAAATTGTAAAAGTCCTCACTGGCGCTGCCCATGTTAAAACCGGCTTTTGGGCACTAGAGTCCTCTATCTCTATGGGTTGGCTACACTTCCAGGATTACAAACTAGCTAGCTAGTTACCTGGGAGGTTTCTCTGAAGATCTGATGAGAATTTGAGGAAGATATGTAACTTGTTGTAACTTGTCACTCTGAACTTGTCACTCTGATCTTGGCAGAAGAAGAAGAAAAAAGTTGTTGTTTTTCAGTGGCGCCAACGATTTAGCAGCGACTATGTGCCGCTGTTAAATGAATACAGAGGAAACACTGATCAGTACAGCAACATATGCCTTCCTCTGGTTCTCTTTTTGTCTGATGAGGCCTGTTCCTTATGTGGCATATCGTGATGGTGTCACACATCATCTAGGACTAGTCAACCATGATTATGAGAATTCCTCTGGGAGAGCATGTGGCCTCCACACAGAAAAAGATGAACTCACTTCCAAGGCTGAGTCAAGTGTCACTTCTATTTATCTGTTGTTGTGTGAAAAAGGGGAGGACATTTAGAAAGAGTTAAAAAGGTGGAATGCTCAGAATGTCTGTGATGTGGGTTTACTGCTACCTTCAGGTGTCCCCAGACCAGACAACAGACTGAGAAAGGGGGAGGGAGAGACTGAGAAAGGGGGAGGGAGAGAGAGATAGAGAGAGAGAGAGAGAGAGAGAGAGAGAGAGAGAGAGAGAGAGAGAGAGAGAGAGAGAGAGAGAGAGAGAGAGAGAGAGAGAGAGAGAGAGAGAGAGAGAGAGAGAGAGAGAGAAAGCAAGAAAGATACAGCGAGAGCGAGAGAAAGAGAAATGACAGGAAATTCACTACACCTGACCACACCTGGGACACAATGCAGTAGTGATTAGTGGAACAACCAAGGACATTAGATGACACATCAGCCATACATTTATGTTTGCATGCTGTGGGCCTCGTTCCCTGGTGATACATAAATCACATCAAAGGACTCATTTCCTGTTTTCTCTTATTGGTACAGGGCCATCCGTAAGTTCGTAAACGCAGGTGTGCTGTGTGCAAATAAAGTGTCCTGAAGTGCCATTCTGGGTTCTGGTTAGTTCCAGCCCAGGCAGGTGGTGAACTGCAGCAGAGCACTGTCAATTATAGATGAACATGCAACAGACAACACAGACAGAGACAGAGACGGAGACAGAGACAGAGACAGAGACAGAGACAGAGACAGAGACAGAGACAGAGACAGAGACAGAGACAGAGACAGAGACAGAGACAGAGACAGAGACAGAGACAGAAACAGAGACAGAGACAGAGACAGAGAGAGGGGGGGGGGGTAGACAGAGACGCAGAGAGGTGAACAGCAGTCAATTATTCAATCAGTGGCATTATGATCCCCATGTAAGTTTATGAACAGGTTTATTCTGAAAAATTGGATCTAAGGCTCTGAAAAATTGGATCTAAGGCTGTGTGTGTGTTTAGTGGAAGAGCTGGTTGTAAGGTTTTCTGAAAACACACACCAGACAGGCAGGCAGACACACGTGCTGGAGACCATATGAGCGAGCGGTGTGTACTCTGTGGCACATCATGCTCCATTTGCTACAATGACACGCGCCATTTACACTCCCTGCATGGCCAGACAAGGACCTCCTCACTCCTCAGCTGTCTGGACAAGACACAAACACTGTCCCAACTAGCAAATCTCAAACCATCTCACAAATTAATAGACAACCCAATCCCCCAAACGAACCCACTCGGTCTATAGAAAAAACATCCCAAAACCACAGATCCAAAACTATAAGAAAACATAGGACTTTCACAACTAACTTACAAAACCTCCAAACATTATCCAAACGAACAATCCAAACCCCAAATGCTGTCAAAACAAACCATCTAACCCCAAACCAAAACACTCCACCAAGTTCCTACAGAAGACCAAACTGCCCAACAGTTCAAAAACACACTAATTTTTTTAATTAACTTCAAATAAAACAGACAAAACGTAACACTATTACAACAAAGTCATAGGTACAACTTACAGCTAGGCCTAAATCACACAAATAATCCTGGTGATTAGGGATAGGTGCCTTATGGTTGTTGGATTGACTTATCTTTTAGATGGTTACCTGATAAGTATATTGTGGGTCTGAAATGACAAAGAGGGAGTGAGAGAGAGGATGAGAGAGGAGTGAGACTGGGAAGCTAGAGTTAGTCTGGGAGGCTCTGTTAGGAAACAGTGAGAAGAGAATTCCATAAAGTTGGCTCCACACCTGGCAGTGGCTACTGTGCAATTATCCTGTTAACAACTAATCCCCTTCATGTGTGGGTAATAACCCGGATGTCCATTTGTCCGTCTGAGATCATGCATTCTGTCAAGGCCCAGACCAGTCGAGATAATCATATCTCTTTGGAGTCAACACGTAACCTTATGGACGTGTGTGTGTACTGAAACCATCCGTCCATAGACCACATTAGACATTGCAATGTGTGGACTTCACCATAGCCTAACTGTGACAGAGGTCAACTTCACGCCTGTGACACCTGCTGTGGGTAGAGCAGAGGAAACACTCCAGCAGCTTAATGTTTTGTCTTTGTTTTTCTCTCTCTCAGTATGGCCTGAGACTGAGTAAAAGCCTTGCGCTCACGTGTGTTGAGCATGTAACAGTGCTTAGCTGTCCTACTGTGCAAACAGCCCATTAATTACGGTTCTTTGATTGTGTCATTCCATGCTTTAGTCTAACTGGGTATCTACCCTGGCCTCTCTCTGGCCTTGGCTCTGTGTACAGATCTATCAGTTCACATTTCCACACCACACACACACACATACACACACACACACACACACACATACACACACACACACACACACATACACACACACACACACACACACACACACACACACACATACACACATACACACACACACACACACACACACACACACATACAGATGTAGGATCTTAATCCTGCAGCAACATGAAATGAAAATGATTAGGTGGATTATAATTAATGGACATTTTTTGTAGGGGTTGATACATTTTTCGTTAGGACACACACAAACACACACACCCCACACAAAAAAAGCACACACACACACACAGCATAAACTCAGATGAATATGCAAGGGGCTTGTGAAATCTAATCAGGCACTGACCCAAAGGATAAGTGATAGTCAATCTGATCATAGGAAGAACGGAGAGCAGCAGTGCAGTGTGAATTAAGCTGTCTGCCAGAAGGGAGCCTTCTTGAAGGAAACATTCCATATGGTACCATGTTCTGACTTAATCGTAGGTGCAAAACCCATAACGTTTTCCTTATGCATTTAACCAACTGAAGCTGGTGCACATGATATTATTTACATGCAAAGGGCCACGTTTGCAGGCATGTTAAAGGCATAATCTGGAAGATTTCCTGCTGTTCTTTGGTTATTTTGATTTCAATTAATGATATACCCATTGATTCTTGAAGAATATAATTTATTATTCCTCATGAGTTTAGTATAACTGTCTTCTTACTCCATCATAACACAAAATATAAGGTTGTAGGCCTTATTTATTTCAGTAAGCAAACAATGTATTGCTACAAAATGTTTTCAACTATCATGCATGTAATAGACTGTCAGTACTTGCATTCAATGCTCCATCTATGAATATGAGAGTGGTTACATTTCCTAACCCCATCTCTCAGCTTCCTACCAAACCTACTGTTGGGCTGAAACACATACTCAGGATTGTGGCTTTAATGCACTCCGCTACTGGTAAATGGACATAATCATAGTAGTCTAATATTTCAGGGACATTATGCACTTAATGTCATAAATTACTTTTAACATAAGAGGTAAGCAACCATTAAAATCTCAAAAACTCCCACAAAGTAGCATATAGGCAAGATTTCAGTCGATTATGGATCAATTGGCCTGATGACCTGTCAATTTGTGTGATCTCTAGCATACATATCGGTAGCCTATTCTCATATCTGAATAATTGTGAAAGAAAAAAAACAGTGATGGGGAATTATATTAGGCTATACCAGGGTTCTTCAATTCCGGTCCTGGAGGGCCGAAACACTTCTGTTTTTTATTTCTACCTGGTAGTTAATTGCACTCACCTGGTGTCCCAGGTCTGAATTAGCCCCTGATTAGAAGGAGAGGATGAAAAACAGAGGTGTTTCGGCCCTCCAGGACCGGAATTGAAGAACCCTGGCCTATACAATAATGCGCTGTGGCAAACCCAACAGTAGGCGTATTAACCGAAAGTGTCCATAGCTTGTGTTAATCAATATGCAAACAAATTAACATATACATGAACTGCAGTTTGTAAAAAGAACACAAGTACATTTTTACCGTTTAGGTGAGATCCGGACAACGCGTCCTTCCAGTTGACAACACATTGGTTATAGGCTAATGGTCCGAGAGAGTTGGCGAAGTGGTAAAACTCTCAATATTGGTTTAAATTAAAAAGTTACGTTTTCATATTCAATTCAAATTAACTTCCCACGTCACAAAAAAAGTGTTCCTTCTATCAGTTAGCCATGTCAGTTTGAATTAATGAAAACCCATTTGAAAAAACGATGGGAAGAAAAAATTAATAGCGCAAAAACAGCTCCGTCCTAACCGCGCTTTAAACAAGACAGACAACGCGTTTTCTAAAATAAAAATTCCATACATGATTCGGTCAAGATCTCATCCTCCTGACGTTGTTATTCATATTCCATGAAAAGAGGAACTATAATTTATTTACATTGAAGTCGACATACGCAGTAAACTAATCGATGTCTCTATAAAGATTGGCAGCGAAGCGCTGCGGTCCGTTTAGGCTACGTTGGGATCAAAAAAGTTTGTCAAATTCTTCCCAGTTCTCAAAATCTCCGCCTGTAGCCTAAACGCGAATAGCTTCTGGTTGCTAGTGGAGCGGAGGAGAGGGAGGACAAGACGGGGCGAACGAGTTTTTTGAAAGGGGTAAAGGACAGAGGGGGAAAGAAAGCACAGAAGAAAAAACAGGACGAGGAACATCTGTGAGAGGGATATCGAATGCCAAGTTTCCTCAAGACAAAATGTATAGCCCCAAATAGCCTAACTGTTGTTTATTAGGTGTAAATAAAAACGTTATAGATTGAATAACCAATATTTAAAATCAATACATCAGGTAGGGCAATTTAAGCTATTATTTACCTTTACCTCACCCTCCCTTTCCCTGGGATATCATGAGGTTAAACTGGGTTAAGGTTCATGACTCGTCAGTCGAGCTAGGCCTACTGTCTTGTACATATAACACATCATAACCTACCCGTAAATACTGTACCTAATCAGAATTTGAGGTAATTGGATGAAGTGGGACATTTTGGGTGGATGAGTATGAGTCTGGTTAACTAGTACATATAACACATCATAACCTACCCCTAAATATTGTACTTAATCAGAATTTTAGGTAATTGGATGACATAGGACAGCTATCTTCTGATTGTTTGAAGATAGCTGACATATAGGAGACCACATTTCTAGCATACTAGGCTACTGTGTAGGTCTTTAGGCCAACGTTTGAGGTTTGACAGACTCAACAACAAACTGGTGAAGATGAAACCATGGCTGAGAGCTGAGACCTAGGCTACTGCGAAGAGAAGGAAATTCAAGGTAAACGAAAAACAATGGAGATATGACAGACAGTTCATCTAGATGGGGCTTCGCACCAGCTAAGTATGTAGCCTATGTGGACTTCTTTTGACCTTGGAGAACAGCACATCCACTGAGTCGGTCCACCTTGAAGGGTCTTGTTGAAAAGGAAACCATACATTGGTAGATGAGCAGAGGAAGACTTTACCTTTCCCTTGTGTCTGTCTCTCACACACTCTCTTTCTTTTCTTTACCAAGTCGTGGTTTCCATCTCACCAAAACCTTTTTTCCCTGAATGTTTAAAAAGATGAAAGGATAAGGAAAAGAATGGAGACAAAAGCAGGGAGGCTTGTGTTACAACCCTGCCCCTGTGAGACTGCTCATGAAAGACTTTTGGAATGGGAGAGATAGGGACAGAAGAGGAGACAGAGAAAGAGGGGGAGAATGAAAATAAGTTTTCAAACTCCAACTGCTAAACGGGTCAATTGTGTATAGTGGAACTAGATAAAATGCAGAACTCACTCAAAGATGGGGGTACTTACCACTGTCAATACAGTCAGACCTAAAGGGATGTTGATATATAGCACTCTGTGACTGACTGCTACCATTTTCCCACACACACATGCGCACAGCCGCACACACTCCATCAAATACACTCAGTCTCACTCACACATACAGGAGCAGCACTAAAATAAGATTTGGATGTTATTTCCTCTTCATATCCTCACCCTGTGTCTCCCTCATGGCATTCCTCCCTCTCAGCATTTAGTGTCAGTCATTGGCAGTCCTTGGAACCCTCCCACCATTCTCTCTCTGCTTCTTTGTCTGAACTTGTTCTGTGCACACTTAGATATTTCTGCCAGAGGGTGCATCAGTGAGAGAGGGAGAGCGAGAGAGAGTTAGCAAGGTATTGACAGAGATGACAGTCAAACAAAGACGGTGAGAGTAAGGTCAACACACACAAATGTAGGGACAAAAGTTATTTCTCTCTCTCTCTCTCTCTCTCTCTCTCTCTCTCTCTCTCTCTCTCTCTCTCTCTCTCTCTCTCTCTCTCTCTCTCTCCAGAACCACATCATTAGGCACAGATATATATATTTTCTAACTTTTTTTTTTTTTTACACCCATTCACCTGGAGCATTTTTCTGTCACATGAAACACAAATCACATTATCCAAACATTCTCTGCTAATATATTTAGAGACTGTGCTTCTTAAATGCATGCCACATTTAAAAATGCACACACAGAGACTCTTAAATGTCATAACATTGTGACTCTCGTGATCCATTTGTCTTTCATTCATCTCGTATACGTGTAGCTAATTGACCTCAATAACTAACAAACGAACATAACAATAAAATCATGGTATTGCAATTTGCACCAATCCAATAACCTCAATAAACTGAAACACATTCACACACCCCTAGGCTGTGTTGATCTATTTCCAAGTAAACCCTAATGTTTCAGATTAAACCAATCAGTCTACCTCCCTTTCTCTTCCTCACACAAAATGTAATCAAACATGGATTTATTACTATAGCAATGAATATCCCATCAATTTGACCTCAGCCACATATCAGTGTAATTGTGGCAATTATTGCAAATAGCCGAGCTGTCAGGGGGGAGGTTATACAGTCTGATTGTCCACACCAGAGACCATGGGCATGAAGGCAGACGCGTCAGACTTAACTTCAATGATTGAACTCACCCTTTCCCCAGGCTGTGTCAATCTTTCATTAACTCTCATTCCTTCTCCCCCTACTCTCTCTAACCCTTCCACTATCTTTTCATGTCTCTCTCCCTCTCTCTTTCCATGTCTGTCTCTCCCTCTCTTTCCATGTCTCTCTCTCTCCCTCCCTCTCTCTTCTCATATCTTTCTCCCTCTATATTCTCATGTCTCTCTCCCCTCTCACTTTGTCCACTTTATCTCCTCACATCTCACTCTTCCGCCTTTCTCCTTCATTCACATTCTCTCCTCAACTCTCACTCTTACTATATCTAAACCATCTCTTCATGAGCCTCACCATCCCCCCGTTCCTCCTCTTTTTCAGACTTGGGTACAATGAGCGGCCCCATGTGTTTCCAATTTCAGGCGTAATGCTCCACTCACCGCAATCTGACCCAATTAGCCGGTGACTCCTGGAAACGCCCCAATCACCCTCACCGGCTACGCCACTACCCCGCCACCGTGGCACGGAGGTAAAGGGTCGG
Organism: Coregonus lavaretus; assembly: GCF_964263955.1. Lineage (NCBI taxonomy): Eukaryota > Metazoa > Chordata > Actinopteri > Salmoniformes > Salmonidae > Coregonus > Coregonus lavaretus. Next base: position 24,328,720 of record NC_140015.1, on the reverse strand, counting down.
GTCACTGAGGGGATGGGGGGGGGGGGGATACTATCTGATGATGAATGTGTGACTGGCTCTGTCTGGGTGGGGGGAGGGAGGGGGGAGCATCTCGCCTCGCCCCCCAGCAGTAAGTGAGCTCTGCTTCAGAGGCGTCCGACCATAATGCAGACATATCTGAGGAATAATCACTCAAGCCTGAAATTGAATTTCACAGGAAAGGGAGGGTCAGAGAGGCTGTGGGATGGGGTTCCAAAACAGACCACACATAGCCTATCACAAACACACCAGTGGTGGTCGGTGCCGTTTAAGATTAGGGAGGACGATTTATTTTTTGAATGAGCATGGCCTTATTTCAATTACAGCATATTGGATGACTGTCATTCATATTCCATTCACCCAGCTCAGTGTAACATCGATAGGTTTAGGCTACTGTATGATACTTGAATTTGCTCTCTACCTTTCATGAGGTTGCTACAACCTAACCTACAAATGAATGTTTATAACATAGGTGCACAGGTTGAGAGACAAACTGGAGTAATCAAGGTGACAGACAGTGACACATTAAATACTGCCTTGTACACTCTTGCCTGCATCTAGCTGATCTAGGGTGTAATCATTAGTCCAAACGGTTTCAAAACATTACGTTTTGCAACTAAACAAGTCTTTCTATTGGACAAATTCAGGTATTCCATCCCTGTTTCGTTCTGTTTGCTTCCGTTTAAGAAACATTTTGCAACAGAATTGGCTGAATGAATACACCCCTGATCACACAGTTCACTTTCATAGCAGCCATACAAACAGCATCATCACATCTACCCGCTCTCCTCCTCTCACATTTTCCCTTCACTTGTGGACTTGAGTGCACAACATAACAGCTGTCTGTGACCAGGCGACAAAACCTTCTCCTTAATTTTGGAAGAAATTAATTTGTTCAAAACTGTTCAACTATTGTCTTTCTCTCTCTTTGAGACAACTACTCACCACATTTTATGCACTGCAATGCTATAGCTAACTATCGCTTATGTGTTCAGTACTAGATTCATTCTCTGATCCTTTGTTTGAATGGACAACATGTCAGTTCATGCTGCAAGAGCTCTGATAGGTTGGAGGACGTCCTCCGGAAGTAGTCATAATTACTGTGTAAGTTTATGGATGGGGTGATAACCATGAGTCTCCTAGGTTTTGTATTGAAGTCAATGTACCCAGAGGAGGACGGAAAATAGCTGTCCTCTGGTTACACCCTGGTGATACCCTACAGAGTGCTGTTGAGGCTACCGCAGACCTTCATTGCAAAACAGTGTGTTTTAATCAGTTATTTGGTGACGTGAATATATTTAGTATAGTTTTATCTGAAAAGGATAATTTTTTTAATGAAATTCACTGAGTCCTAACCCTTTCTCCTTTGAGGAGCCACCACTGAAATACACACACACACACACACACACACACACACACACACACACACACACACACACACACACACACACACACACACCACACACTCACATACACACACACAAACCCATAAAAACATTTATACACATACTCATAAAAACATTTACACACAGCGAAACAAATAAAACACACACAAAGCCTCAAGTCTATATAATAAGTGTGGGAGAGCGAGAGAGCTAGGGCAATATAAAAAAAATCAGAGTGGAGTTGGATGTAAGGAATGTCTTAATTATGGGAACAGAGGACTAACTTCAATTAAATCTTTAATGAGAAACAGGTTTGAATGGAAGAGAAACTAGAGCTGAGGGGAGAGGGGGCTCTACATTAGATTATCTGGCAACCCATGCTACAGATGTAGGATGTTAATTTGAGCCAGTTTGCGACAGCAGGAAAATAATCCTGCAGCAACAGGAAATGTGAATTATTATGTGGATTATAATTAACGTACATTTTTGTAGGGGTTGATATTTTGTAAGGGAAAATCAAGTATGACATCTCTAATTGGAAATTACGAATTTCAGAAGCCTTTTTAAACCTCAAATACAAAGTTATCCTGCAACAGGGTGATCAAATTAAGATCTTACATCTGTAAATACTGTAGTTGACAGTTGATTCTCATAATTGTATCAATGCAAAATATGATGTCTCTTCATGTTCGTACCTCTATTCTATCTTTCCATTGTGCATCTCTACTTCTCCGTTATGCATACATCTCCGGCCCTTTCTCTCCATCCCCTTATCCATCTGTCTTTTCTCCCTCTCTCTTTCTGCCAGAGAAACATTTTTACACATTGTAAACTTTACTCACTGAACGGCACCCGGCAGTATAGGATTTCACAGGCAGACTTTTTATGTGAACCACTCTGGCAATTAGCAGAGGATAGACTTACAGCGTACCCACTGCACAAAGGAAGGACTGGCCCAGTTCCACAAGCCTCTCTCCCTGTTCTGTTCCTCTGCCCCTCTCCATCTGTCAGTCCCACAGGACAGGGTGTGTGTGTGTGTGTGTGTGTGTGTATGTGGGTATGTATGTATGTGTGTTTGTGTGTGTTGTAGGAGGTTTGTGTGTATCTCTGTGTCAGAAGGCGTGTCAGCCATGTGACATTGCATGTACATGTGTGTGCATACATTGGATGTATGCAAGTGTGACAGAGCAGAGGTCAGGGGTTTCTGTGATGCGCTTACTTACATCACCCTGTCATTATCCTTATCCCTTGTACCTTGTTACACTGTCATTGTCACAGACTTGTTATTACGTCACACAAGACAGAATGTAGCACACACTGCTTTAATAACGCTTACATAGTGCTTGGTCTGTTCAGTAACACTACTGACATCATGGCCATTACACTTTCATTGCATAGTAATGACTTTGAGTGTTTTTTGTAATAATTATTCAATTTGTGTAATAACAAAAAACGCTACTATGCAATTACATAGCTGTTGCTGAATCATTCATTTCAGCATTATTATAGATATTATTGTACATCTGATGCTCAAATGCAAACCTCACTTTTATTCATGATTGGAGTATGGGGTAACTGATCCTAGATCTGTGGCTAAGGGCAAGTTCTATCTTCTACATATATCCTAGCAAAAGTAGAATCAATGTTTCCCTGCCCTTTATCGCCCCCAAGTGGAGGGGTGGAGGTACACCTGGATGCATCAGAAGTCAAGCGTTAGCCATTGATTGACATGACTAATGAGTATGAGGTAACTCTGCATCTTAATAATCTCTCCTTCCTCCTGAAGTGTGCACTTGTTCACGTCCCTTCATAGATTTAAAAGAAAATGACTGGTATATGGAAACTCCCTCTAGTCATACCTACACCAATCCAATGCTTTTACATTTGTGGGGAGTAGTGATCGAGTGCACACTTCAGGTGGAAGGAGAGAATATTGGGACGCAACCTCACTCCCACTCTCTTTCAACTGTCTCTTCCTGCTAGCTCATCTCTCTCTCTCTCTCTCTCTCTCTCTCTCTCTCTCTCTCTCTCTCTCTCTCTCTCTCTCTCTCTCTCTCTCTCTCTCTCTCTCTCTCTCTCTCTCTCTCTCTCTCTCTCTCTCTCTCTCTCTCTCTCTCTCTCTCTCACTCTCTCTGTCTCCCTCCTCAACCTACTCTCACTGTCTATGGTAATGATTATAGTGACAATCAACTTGTACTTGTGTATTATCAGCCCAAAGTTATAAACAAAAGCTACTGTCTGTTATACAGCTGATCATGAGCTAGTAGTCTATCACTAGACACTGACCTTGAGGAACAACTCAACTTAGTAATTGAGAGTCAAAAAGAAGCAGAAAGAGACCTAGAAATAGAGAGAGTGAGGTAGAGAGAGCAAGGAGCAAGCGAGGGGGTTCAGAGATCCAAGCTGTTTTATTAATCTGCCAATTTTCTCAGATGACGCAAGGACTGTGATTTTGCCTATTCTTTCTCTCTCTCAATCTCTCCATCCCTTCCTCCCTTCATTGTGTCTCTCCCGATGCCTTGCTCTGGTTGGATGGGAGAAGACACACAGCAGGTAGGACTGGCTTTATCTCCCTTCTCTTCATTCCTTCTATCCCTTAACCTATCCTCCCTCTGATCTTTCTCATCTTCTGAATGATGTTCTGGACATTTCTTTCATGTTCATCTCAAATCCTCCCCCACCCATGTGCATAGGATTTATCAGAAGTGTAGTTGTACTACCATTGGCAGTGCTATTTTTCATTCACTGAATTGCTATGAATTTTGAGTCCATGCGCTCATGTCACTTTCGCTCTGTTTCTGTCAGTCAGAATGTGCTGCACATTGACTGTCTGTGGTGATGTGTGTATATAGGTGTAGGTGGGCGTGTACATCGTTCATCTCTTTTCTATTTTATGGAATGTTCTGTACCATCATTTTTATTTTCATAGATTTTCACTAGAGTGTAGTCAGTGGTAATTATTTGATATTAAGTGTGCTATGGAACTTCAGCATTAGCTGACATATGACTATTTACATTCCAATGAAGTGCTTTCCCAGCTGTTGTGTTTCAAATTGTTGTGTTTAGAATCAGAGTGAGAACAAGAGAGAACCAAGACAGAGTTTGCGTTTGGAAAAAGAAAATGGAGAATATTCAAAGGATATTTTTGGCAAAAGGAGAGGATGGATATACTGTTCTGGAGGATTGGGAAGAATAAAACTAGGTTCTACTGGAGGAATTGCATTCCAATGACAGATCGAAAGGAAAGAGGAAAGGGAGAGTATGAGGGAGGATTTATAAATAGCAGAGCTTTAGAAGGGTGAAGAGAGCAGATGTGATAGACAGTCTGTGCTTAAGGAGTTCAAACAACAGATTAATACACTCAGATTATAGTCCGAAAGAGAGGAATGGAGGGGCAGGGGGAGGGGAGGGTGTGTACCTGCCACACACACACTCTCTCACGCACACACAAATCAAATCCAATTTTATTGGTCACATACGCGTTTAGCAGATGTTATTGCGGGTGTAGCAAAATGCTTGTGTTTCTAGCTCCGACAGTGCAGTATATCTAACACACACACACATTCATTTGCACGCGTGCATACACACACACAGATGCGCACACACTGATGAACAATCAATGACAAATACACAAGCTCCCTCTTTTACATTTTTTCTCTCTTTCTATTTATCTCTCTTTTTTCTCTTTGTGATGGTCTATTGACTCCAGAGCTTGTGACTGAGGGATAAAGGGGAGGTTTTCTACTGATCGATGACCAAATGCATTAGATCTGATCAGGGGCGCAACTTTGGTTTTAGAAGTGGGGGAGGGGACATAATTATTATTATTACTTTTTTTATCCAGTTGGATAAACACTCCAAACAGCCTATCCGACCGCTCGGAGGCGTCCGCATGGTCATAAAGCACACCGTTGCCTAGTTTTGTATCACATTCCAATTAGAAAACTGGGGGTGACAAAAATGCAATTTCAGAATGTGGGGTGGACATGTATGGACTTGTTAACCTATACATATCAGTGCAGTGTTGTAGTAGTCATGACCCCCTCCCTTGTTCTCTCTGGAAGAAGGGACGGGGATTTGGGATTATATCTCTGTCCCTGCCAAGATCACGCCAAACAGTCAACCAAAGGAAATAATCCCCCCCTCACACACACACACACACACACACACACACACACACACACACACACACACACACACACACACACACACACACACACACAGACACACACACACACACACACACACACACACACACACACACACACACACACACACACAACATGCTCACGTGACAAAGACAAATGCATACACAATCTCATACACAGAGCTCAATGTAAATGCATATAAACTCCCATGTCCAGTTAGTTAATAGGGCTGTAGACAGGAGGTGGGGGTTTAGCGGTAGGCTAGCCATCACACAGCTGTTTAGTCTCTTAAACCCACGTCACTGATTGGTCAGAGGCAGGGACTGTCACTGATTGGATGAGAGCATGCGTGGGTCTCTGCATGGTTGGTGTCAGTAAATACCCGTCATTGGTTAATACTGTCATTAAAGGCCATCATTAAAGAGCCACTGATACAGTTTCTTCAGAAAGTATTCACTCCCCTTGACTTTGTCCACGTTTTGTTGTGTTACAGCTTGAATTTAAAATGGATTCAATTGAGATTTTGTGTCACTGGCCTGCATACAATACCCCATAATGTCAAAGTAGAACAATGTTTTTCGAAAAAATAAAAATAAATAATACAAATGGAAAAGCTGAAATGTCTTGAGTCAATAAGTATTAAATCCTTTTGTTATGGTAAGCCTAAATAAGTTCAGGAGTACAAATGAGCTTAACCAGTCACATAATAAGTTGCATGGAAAAATAGTGTTTAACATGATTTTTGAATGACTACCTCATCTCTGTACCCCATACATACAATGATCTGTACAGTCCCTCAATCGAGCAGTGAATTTCAAACACAGATTCAACCACAAAGACCAGGGAAGTTTCCAATGCCTCGCAAAGAAGGCACCTATTGGTAGATGGGTAAAAAAACAAAAAAAACTGACATTGAATATCCCTTTGAGCGTGGTGAAGTCATTAATTACACGTTGGATGGTGTATCAATACACCCAGTCACTACAAAGATACAGGCGTCCTTCCAAACTCAGTTGCTGGAGAGGAAGGAAACTGCTCAGGGATTTCACCATGAGGCCAATAGTGACTTTAAGACAGTTACAGAGTTTTATGGCTGTGATAGGAGAAAACTGAGGATGGATCAAGAACATTGTAGTTACTCCACAATACTAACCTAATTGACAGAGTGAAAAGAAGGAAGTCTGTACAGAATAAAAAATATTCCAAAACTTCATCATGTTATGGGTATGCTTGTGATCGACAAGGATTAGGGAGTTTTTTATGATAAAAAGAAAAGGAATGGAGCTAAGCACAGGCAAAATCCTAGAGGAAAACCTGGTTCAGTCTGCTTTCCACCAGACACTGGGAGATGAATTCACCTTTCAGCAGGACAAGAACCTAAAACACAAGGCCAAATCTACACTGGAGTTGCTTACCAATAAGACAGTGAATGTTCCTGAGTGGCCGAGTTACAGTTCTGACTTAATTCTACTTGAAAATCTATGGCAAGACCTGAAAATGGTTGTCTAGCAATGATCAACAACCAATTTGACAGAGTTTGAAGAATTTTGAAAATAATAATGGGGAAATGTGGCACAATCTAGGTGTGGAAAGCTCTTAGAGACTTACCCAAAAAGACTCACAGCTTTCATCACTGCCAAAGGTGCTTCTAGAAAGTATTGACCCAGGGGTGTGAATACTTACACTACCAGTCCAAAGTTTGGACACACCTACTCACTCAAGGGTTTTTCTTTATTTTTACTATTTTCTACATTGTAGAATAATAGTGAAGACATCATAACTATTAAATAACACACATGGAATCATGAAGTAACCAAAAAAAATGGAACAAATTAAAATATATTTTATATTTTATATTCTTCAAAGTAGCCACCCTTTGCCTTGATGACAGCTTTGCACACTCTTGGCATTCTCTCAACCAGCTTCAAGACGAATGAGGAGTGATTCATGAGGAGTGATACATGATTCCATATGTGTTATTTCATAGTTTTGATAGAAAATAGTAAAAATAAAGATAAACCCTTGAATGAGTAGGTGTGTCCAAACTTTTGACTGGTACTGTATGTAAATGAAATATTTCATTTTCATTTTCAATATATTTGCTAAAATTTCAAAAAACATGTTTTCACTTTGTCATTATGGGGTATTGTGTGTAGATGGCTGAGAAAATAATTCAGGCTGTAACAACAAAATGTGAAATAAGTCAAGGGGTGTGAATACTTTCTGAAGACACTGTAGATACTGATCATCATAGTGACAGTCACAGTGATAGATACTGATCGTCATAGTGACAGTGATAGTCATATTGATATCATAGTGATAGTGATCGTGATGCTGATAGTGATTGTGATACTGATAGTGATACTGATAATGATTGTGAGAGAGATCATAACATAGATAGTTTGTTTTCAAATCCAATGTTAATATGTGCATTGATAGCTCAGCGATATTTTATTACATACTACAGTGATGTAAGTCTCTCCTCCTGATCAAAGAGAGAGAGATCAGCTGTCCTGGCATGACCATTCCGGGGATGTGAGTATCTCTGGAATCTGGATGCATGGAACTAGTTTCAATCTGGTTTGTTGCTGATCCAGGAGAGCTCAACATGGCACGACACATAAAGAAGAACACCACTGCCAGTAAGGATTACAGCCTTCTCCTCCCGTTGAGCCTGGCTGTCTTTGAAGTATCCTCCTCCATCCCTGGTGCTTTATGCTCATTCCTAACACATGTTTCTGTTCTGAGGGCTTCCCTAAAGCCTTTTCCTGAGGAATACTGTAGATTTCTCCTCAGAGAGTTCATGGCCTTTGAACATACCTGCCAATGTTGTAATACCTCTGTCACATTTGACCAAATCCTGGATTTACCGTAAGGGCTCTGATTTAACAATGTAAACCCATTGACTGTCTGCTTTTATGTATATAGTCTCTTGTAAAAGACTGACATTAATATAGCTAACAAGCCTGCATGCAAGATACTGTTCTGGGTGCTGAGATTATGATGAATGTATAACGAAGCATATTACTCATCTGTGATATAATGTGATATGATGTAACATAAACTAATATGACTAGTCCCTATGTCTAGCTCCGGTCCAGGGCTACATGTGGATTATCTTCTCTGTCGGTCTGTTGGAGGCTAGCTCTGGTCCAGGGCTACATGTGGACTATCTTCCCTTTCAGTCTTTTGGAGGCTAGCTCTCGTCCAGGGTTACATGTGGACTATCTTCCCTGTCGGTCTGTTGGAGGCTAGCTCTGGTCCAGGGCTACATGTGGACTATCTTCCCTGTCGGTCTGTTGGAGGCTAGCTCTCGTCCAGAGCTACATGTGGACTATCTTCCCTTTCAGTCTATTGGAGGCTAGCTCTCGTCCAGGGTTACATGTGGACTATCTTCCCTGTCGGTCTGTTGGAGGCTAGCTCTCGTCCAGAGCTACATGTGGACTATCTTCCCTTTCAGTCTATTGGAGGCTAGCTCTCGTCCAGGGTTACATGTGGACTATCTTCCCTGTCGGTCTGTTGGAGGCTAGCTCTCGTCCAGAGCTACATGTGGACTATCTTCCCTTTCAGTCTATTGGAGGCTAGCTCTCGTCCAGGGTTACATATGGACTATCTTCTGTGTCGGTCTGTTGGAGCCTTGGAGGATAGCTCCCACTCCCACTTTTCAGGCCGTTCCTACATTTCCTGGAGACGGAAAATAATCCCTTAGTCCTAGGAAGAAGATGGATTTGTAACACGGCTACAGCAGGCTACAGGTCGTTTAGCATGTCACTGCAGTTTATGCGCTGTTCAATCTTCAGGATATATCCTCATTACATGATGCAGGAGGCATCCTGTCGTTTGGTAGGAAAATGAGTCAGCCACAGAGATCTTATTAAATTCCTACTGTATATGTAATTCTATGGGGTCGGGTCCTCTGTCTGACCTCCTCCAAGGTCTTAATACCCATCCTAAGAGCTGTAGACCTGGGCTGTCTTTGGCACTGCCATCCTACTGAACACAAAGTATTGTCACTGAGATCTGTGTCCCAAATGGTACCCTTTTCCCTTTATAGTGCACTACTTTTGGCCAGACCCCTATGGGCCCTGGTGAACTGTACATTATATAGAGAAAAGAGTGCTATTTGGGATGCACATAAACACTCTGTGTGTTCTGTGTTTTCAGATAGTACAGTGATTGTGCAGTTCATCAGGTCATGGTGGGGTTTCTGACTCACCCTCCAACAATAGGACTGCTGGTTAATTGGAGTACAGTACATTGTCTCCTGGATGTTTGTAAACATTGTTCTTAATGTTAAGAATGAAATGAATTTTGCAAAGAGGATTGGTGCAGTAACAGAAACAGGGAGCCCCCTCCTCCCCTCCCCTTCCCCACTGCCCAGTTCAAAAGGGATTATATCTCTCTGCTATTGAAACTTGGTTTTAAAAGAGTTTCTCCTTCCCCCCCATTTTTTTTTGCATTTGCCGGCAATCCCACTTTACTGTTGTTGGACTTATACGTGAGATGAAGACAAGCTGATGAACAGAGCAGGGAAAGAGAGCGTGATGGAGAGAGGCGAGGTCAAAGGGTGAGGTCCATAGAGAGTGGAGGAGGTAAAGAAGGAAGGAGAGAGGTAATAAAAGGAGGTTAGACTAGACTGGTCTACATGCATGTTGGTGAGTGTTTTCTCTATTCTTCCTTATGTAGAAATGCCTTCTGCATGGCTGATGGATTATAATCATGTGCGATTGTCCAGCGGAGGCAGTCTGTTTGTAAATGTGCCACTCAGGTTCCAGACGCTGACTTCACACACCGCCATGTTGCTCTCCAGATGTGTTTATCTCTGGTGGGAGGGGGATTCATCATCACTCTCTACACTCTGTTGGAACTGGTGTTGCTGGTCACTGCATTGGAATACTGGAACAGACAAACTAAGCAGACTGAGTAGGAATTAGTTGAATATTATTCTAATGTATCAAACCAGATCAGATTTACATTGCTTACATAATATTGGTGCTTTTATGGAAAGGTCTTATTAGGATTGTACGCCTACCTATTGTTTTGACTATGTTTGATCCTCTCTAGTCTGATATCTGATGTTAGGCTGGATGTTCCTTCTCTGACAGAAGTGGGGGTTTGGTTTAGGTGGTGATGGATGGGTGACTTGAATAGAATCCTGCACCCTCACTCACATTTTCAGATTATCGTTGATCATTCGCATGACATGACTCACAGATGATTGTCAGAGCGCTTTGTTACTCCGCCTCTCTCCGTCTCTCTCCCAATTATTTCCATCCGTCTTTCTCCACCTCCATATCCTGTTTTATTCAGATTGTGGGTACATTCCTTCTCAATGTAATGACATTTATCAGACCTTAACCTGACTGATCTGTCAGATCTATGTTACTCATCTTAATCAACAGCACCCAAAGGCAACAATATGGTGGAAGTTTCCCCAAGCCAATAGAAAGGCTAACTGAAATGCTTACACCAGAGGAAGAGGCATGGGGCTGTTTTCTGACCAGGCAGATGTGTGCTCTCACAGTACACCTCCCTCTCTCACCCTCTCCCTCTCTACCACAGACAGGATGACGAATCAGCAGCCAGCCCACCAGTCTAATAAGGCTCATTATGATGAGGCACTGCCACCCATTGTTGGCGCTGGAGTGTTGGACTTGTTGGAGCCCAAACTTCCCAAGAGTTTCTTGGGAACCTACTGTGGCTTCCTCATCCGAAACTCACTGCTGGCCCTCACTATACTGGGTAGGTGACTACCTCGCTTCACGGCAATACACACAATACCCCATAATGACAAAGCAAAAACAGGTTTTTAGACATTTTTGCAAATGTATAAAAAATAAATAACTTAAATATCACATTTAAATAAGTATTCAGACACTTTATTCAGTACTTTGTTGAAGCACCTTTGGCAGTGATTACAGCCTCGAGTCTTCTTGGGTATGACGCTACAAGCTTTGCACACCTGTATTTGGTGCGTTTCTCCCATTCTTCTCTGCAGATCATCTCAAGCTCTGTCAGGTTGGATGTGGGCATCGCTGCACAGCTCTTTTCAGGTCTCTCCAGAGATGTTTGATCGGGTTCAAGTCCTGGCTCTGGCTGGGCCACTCAAGGACATTCAAAGACTTGTCCTGAAGCCACTCCTGCGTTGTCTTGACTGTGTGCTTAGGATTGTTGTCCTGTTGGAAGGTGAACCTTCGCCCCAGTCTGAGGTCCTGAGCACTCTGGAGCAGGTTTTCATCAAGGATCTCTCTGTACTTTGCTCCGTTCATCTTTCCCTCATTCTCCCAGTCCCTGCCACTGAAAAACATCCCCTCAGCATGATGCTGCCACCACTATGCTTCACCGTAGGGACGGTGCCAGGTTTCCTCCAGATGTGACTCTTGGCATTCAGGCCAAAGAGTTCAATCTTGGTTTTATCAGTCCAGAGAATCTTGTTTCTTATGGTCTGAGAGTCCTTTAGGTGCCTTTTGGCAAACTCCAAGCAGGCTGTCATGTGCCTTTTACTGAGCAGTGGCTTCCGTCTGGCCACTCTACCATAAAGGCCTGATTGGTGGAGTGCTGCAGAGATGGTTGTCCTTCTGGAAGGTTCTCCCATCTCCACAGAGGAACTCCGGAGCTCTGTCAGAGTGACCATTGGGTTCTTGGTCACCTCCCTGACCAAGGCCCCTCTCCCCCGATTGCTCAGTTTGGTCGGGCGGCCAGCCCTAGGAAGAGTCTTTGTGGTTCCAAACTTCTTCCATTTAAGAATAATAGAGGCCACTGTGTTCTTGGGGACCTTCAATGCTGCAAAACAAATGTGGTAACCTTCCCCAGATCTGTGCCTCGACACAATCCTTTCTCGGAGCTCTACGGACAATTACAGACTACAATCTATTACAGACTACAAAGGGAAGCACAGCCGCGAGCTGTCCAGTGACACGAGCCTACCAGACGAGCTAAATCACTTATATGTTCACTTCGAGGCAAGCAACACTGAAGCATTCAGGAGAGCATCAGCTGTTCTGGACTGAAAAGATTTGGCATGGGTCCTCAGATCCTCAGAAAGTTCTACAGTTGCACCATTGAGAGCATCCTGACTGGTTGCATTACTGCCTGGTATGGCAACTGCTCGGCCTCCAACCACAAGGCACTACAGAGGGTAGTGCGTACGGCCCAGTACATCACTGGGGCCAAGCTTCCTGCCATCCAGGACCTCTATACCAGGCGGTGTCAGAGGAAGGCCCTAAAAATTGTCAAAGACTCCAACCACCCTAGTCATAGACTGTTCTCTCTGCTACCGCACGGCAAGCGGTTCCGGAGCACCAAGTCTAGGTCCAAAAGGCTTCTTAACAGCTTCTACCCCCAAGCCGTAAGACTCCTGAACAGCTAATCAAATTGCTACCCAGACTATTTGCATTGCCCCCCCCCCCCCCTCCTTTACACTGCTGCTACTCTCTGTTTATTATCTATGCATAGTCACTTTAACTATACCTACATGTACAAATTACCTCAATTACCTCGACTAACCGGTGCCCCTGCACATTGACTCTGTCTTTTTACTGTTATTTTACTGCTTTTATTTTTTACTTATCTATTGTTTACTTAACAATTATTTTTCTTAAAACTGGATTGTTGATTAAGGGCTTGTAAGTAAGCATTTCACTGTAAGGTCTACAACTGTTGCATTCGGCACATATGACAAATAACATTTGATTTGATTTGATTTGAATTCCTTCAACCTCATGGCTTGGTTTTTGCTCTGACATGCACTGTCAACTGTGGGACCTTATATAGACAGGTGTGTGCCTTTCCAAATCATGTCCAATCAATTGAATTTACCAATCAAGTTGTATGAACATCTCAAGGATGATCAATGGAAACAGGATGTACCTGAGCTCAATTTCGAGTCTCATAGTAAAGGGTCTGAATACTTATGTAAATAAGGTATTTCTGTTTTTTATTTTAAATACATTTGCAGAAAAATCTGAAAACCTGTTTTCGCTTTGTCATTATGGGGTATTGTGTGTAGATGAATGAGGAAAAACATTTTTTAAATCAATTTTAGAATAATGCTGTAACGTAACAAAGTGGGGAAAAAGTGAAGGGGTCTGAATACTTTCCGAATGCACTGTGCACTTACTGTAACTCCCCCTGGAATGGAAATGAAACCCAATGAGTTAGACGCTGTGATTATAAACCCTCTCGAAATGCTCTTCTAAAGCATTTCACTGGAATCTCTCCTCTCTGCGCTCTCACAGAAGCTGTAAGGGTGACAGAGGCAACCATTGTGTGGCTGTTGTGCTAACTCCTCTCCTCTGTGCACTGTGACAGGTGTAATAGCGGGGTCGCTGTTTGGGATGCTGCTGCGGTATGTTTCTATTACAGACCCCAACACCCTAATGCTGGTGTCCTTTCCTGGAGACATCCTCATGAGGATGCTGAAGATGCTCATCTTGCCCCTCATCATCTCCAGCCTCATCACAGGTACACCATTGTAGTACACAGCACACACGTGCCTGCACACACACACACACACACACACACACACACACACACACACACACACACACACACACACACACACACACACACACACACACACACACACACACACACACACACACACACACACACACACACTCACACACACAAACACACACACACACACACACACACACACACACACACACACACACACACATGCAGGTGGAAGGTGCCCTGCTCATCAGCCTGTCTCTCTCCCTCCCAGGTCTGGCTGGTCTGGATGCTCGTTCCAGTGGGAGGATGGGCTCCAGGGCCATGGTCTACTACATGTCCACTACAGTCATCGCTGCCATCCTGGGGGTCATCCTGGTCCTGGGGATCCACCCGGGAAACCCCAAACTCAGGAGCAGTCAGGAGCAGAACGCCGCCCCCAAGAACCAAGAGGTCAGCAGTCTGGATGCCTTCCTGGACCTCATCAGGAACCTGTTCCCTGAAAACCTGGTGCAGGCCTGCTTCCAACAGGTAGGACCCAGACCCAGAACTAGACCCATACCCATACCCAGAACTATACCCAGACCCCATCAAACAATGGATGTTCAGTTGTTATTGTGAGATGTGGATCCTATCAAAGCCTGACTTTAATGACCAGCATTGGGAATGTGTGGCTTATGGGGCAATTGTGTCTAATTCGCAAATGATTGTCTCAGTGCCTTCAGAAAGTATTCACATCACTTTACTTTTTCCACATTTTGTTGTGTTACCAAGTGGGATTAAAATTGATTTAATTGTAATAGTTTTTGTCAACGATCTACACAAAATACTCTGTAATGTCAAAGTTGGAAAAAAATTAATAAAAAAACACTAATATATCTTCATTAGATAAGTATTCAACCCCCTGAGTCAATACATGTTAGAGTCACCTTTGTCAGCGATTACAGTCTTTCTGGGTAAGTTTCTAAGAGCTTTGCACACCTGCATTGTACAATATTTGCACAAAATTCTTCAAGTTCTGTCATGTTGGTTGTTGATCATTGCTAGACAGCTATTTTTAAGTCTTGCCATAGATTTTCAAGCCAATTTAAGTCAAAACTGTAACTAGGCCAATTAGGAACATTCAATGTCGTCTTAGTAAGCAACTCCAGTGTATATTTGGCCTTGTGTTTTAGTTTATTTTCCTGCTGAAAGGTGAATTTGTCTCCCAGTGTCTGTTGGAAAATAGACTGAACCAGGTTTTTCATTAGGATTTTGCCTGTGCTTAGCTCTATTCCGTTTCTTTTTATCATAAAAAACTCCCTAGTCCTTGCCGATGACAAGCATACCCATAACATGATGCAGCCACCACCATGCTTGAAAATATGAAGAGTGATACTCAGTGATGTGTTGTTTTGGATTTGCCCCAAACATAACACTTTGTATTAAGGACATTAAGTTCATTTCTTTGCCACATTTTTTGCAGTTTTACTTTAGTGCCTTACTGCAAACAGGATGCATGTTTTGGAATATTTGTATTCTGTACAGGCTTTCTTCTTTTCACTCTGTCAATTAGGTTAGTATTGTGGAGTATTGTGTAGTAACTACTCAGTTTTCTCCTATCACAGCTAATAAACTCTGTAACTGTTTTAAAAAGGTGCCCTTCTTTGCGAGGCATTGGAAAACCTCCCTGGTCTTTGTGGTTGAATCTGTGTTTGAAATTCACTGCTCAACTGAGGGACCTTACAGATAATTGTATGTGTGGGGTACAGAGATGGGGCGGCAGGTAGCTTAGTGGTTAAGAGCGTTGTGCCAGTAACCGAAAGGTCGCTGGTTCTAATCCCCGAGCCGACTAGGTGAAAAATCTGTCAATGTGCCCTTGAGCAAGGCACTTAACCTTAATTGCTCCTGTAAGTCGCTCTGGATAAGAGCGTCTGCTAAATGACTAATAATTTATTTAGATGAGGTAGTCATTGTTAAACCCTGTTATTGCACACAGAGTGAGTCCATGCAACTTATTATGTGACTTGTTAAGCAAATTTGACTTTTGAATTGCCATAACAAAGGGGTTGAGTACTTATTGACTCAAGACATTTCAGCTTTTCATTTGTAATTAATTTGTAAACATTTCATAATTCCACTTTGACATTATGGGGTATTGTGTGTAGGCCAGTGACAAACAATCTAAATGTAATCTATTTTAAATTTAGCCTGTAACATAAAAAAATGTCAAGGAGAGCTAATACTTTCTGAAGGGACTGTATATGCACAGACTAGTTCCTATAAAGGAGTGGCTTATGTCATCATGGAAGTAGAATTGTGCTTTAGAGTAGAGAATACGTTCTATCTGATGTGCATATCTAGTCAGCAGCATATCTAGAGCTTGGGACTATAAGGTGCTGTCTGCAAAAATATGATTCTGAGATAATTGGCTTTAAAGTTCAGAACCCTCATTGGTTTGAATGGTGTCAGCAATTCTTTCATTGTATTCTTTTGAATTTAACAACATGAATTGGGGTATTTATAGTACTATATAAAGTACCAGTCAAAAGTTTGGACACACCTACTCATTCAAGGGTTTTTCTTTATTTTTACTATTTTCTACATTGTAGAATAACCATGAAATAACACATGTGGAATCATGTAGTAACCAAAAAAGTGTTAAACAAATCAAAATATATTTGATATTTTATATTCTTAAAATAGCCACCCTTTGCCTTGATGACAGCTTTGCACACTCTTGGCATTCTCTCAACCAGCTTCATCTGGAATTATTTTCCTATAGTCTTGAAGGAGGAATGAGACTAAGATGTCTTATTTAAGATCTTTGAAGAGGTAGGCTTTCAGACGTTTTCAGAAGATGGGCAGGGACTCTGCTGTCCTAGCATCAGGGGGACATGATCCTGTGCTCAGATGGCTGACCACAGGATAGAACAGGAGAGGACAGGAGACTACAGGACATGATAGGGCAGGACAAGACAGAACAGACTCTTTCTTTGTGATTCACAAAGCAACGCTGCCTGGCAGATATGACTGCTGTTTATCCAAGCAGGCAGATCATCAGTTGCCTTCTTTTGTCCAAATCCTGTGTTTTTTCTCTCTCTCTCCTTATAGCTCTCTATCTCTCTCTCTCTTTCGTGTGTGTGTCTGAATGATTAGAAATGCTTTTCTGTGTTATACTGGGTGAGGGTCAGACCTTCTGTCGGTGCTAATCTCTTTACAGCTGCGTTGGGTTGTCTTCATTTACTACAGTAAGGCATCTGCCTAGTGTGTGTATGTGTGTGTGTGTGTGTGTGTGTGTGCGTGTGTGCGCATGTGCATGTGTGTGTGTGTGTGTGTGTGTGTGTGTGTGTGTGTGCTGTTCAGCCCTGGGCTTATAGGGATCTTTTCTCTTGCTGTGTGCTATCACTGCGTTTGTCCTCATCAGAGATTCATTGATATTGTAATTACTTTTGCAGATCAGCCAAGAAATTGCATGACGATCCCCTGCCCCCTTTTCCATCTTTCATCTTCTCTTTACCTCTCTCTCTCTACCTCTCTCTCTCTCCCCCTCTCTCTCTCCCCCTCTCTTCTTCGCTGTCTGCATAAACATCTCTCTCATCTCTCTGGTGGTTGCTCTCTCTCTCTCTCTCTCTCTCTCTCTTTCTCCCCCCCCCCACCCCTCTCTCTTCAGGTTCAAACAGTAGCAAAGAAAGTGTCAGTGATACCTCCGAACCAGACAGAACCTGTCATAGTCAGCAAGAAGAAACTGGAGTTCAAATGGGGCATGAATGTTCTGGGTGAGAGAATGCTATGGTTCTTTCCTCTCTATTCACTGATTGGGCAACAATGTCCTGTTCGGTTCCCCTCTCTTTCTGTTGATTGGACGGAATACTATTATGTCTATTTCCTATTGTTTCATTGGTTTAGATATATTCATCATTCGTATTGAGAGAGCACATTGGTTATTTATGAACAGAAGATTTAATGTTGTAATTATGTTTTCTGAAGGTTTAATTGGGTTCTTCATCACATTTGGAATGTGCATGGGGAAGATGGGAGAGAAGGGGAAGCTCATGTCAGAGTTCTTCAACATCCTCAACGAGATCATCATGAAGATGGTGGGCATGATCATGTGGTACGTGTCTCTTTGTGTCTTCCTGGCTGTGTCTTCCTGTCTGTGTCCCTGTCTGTGTCCTTGTCTGTGTCTCTCTCGGTGTCCCTGTCTGTGTCTTCCTGTCTGTGTCCCTGTCTGTGTCCCTATCTGTGTCCCTGTGTCTTCCTGTATGTGTCTTCCTGTCTGTGTCCCTGTCTGTGTCTTCCTGTCTGTTTCTTCCTGTCTGTGTCCCTGTCTGTGTCTTCCTGTATGTGTCCCTGTCTGTGTCTTCCTGTCTGTGTCCCTGTCTGTGTCTTCCTGTCTGTGTCTTCCTGTCTGTGTTGCCCTGTCTCTGTCCCTGTCTGTGTCTTCCTGTCTGTGCCCCTGTCTATGTCTTCCTGTCTGTGTCCCTGTCTGTGACCATGTCTGTGTCCCTGTCTGTGTCTTCCTGTCTGTGTCCCTGTCTGTGTCTTCCTGTCTGTGTCTTCCTGTCTGTGTTGCCCTGTCTCTGTCCCTGTCTGTGTCTTCCTGTCTGTGCCCCTGTCTATGTCTTCCTGTCTGTGTCCCTGTCTGTGACCATGTCTGTGTGCCTGTCTGTGTCTTCCTGTCTGTGTCCCTGTCGGTGTCTTCCTGTCTGTGTCCCTGTCTGTGACCCTGTCTGTGTCCCTGTCTGTGTCTCTGTATGGGTCTGTTTTTCCTCCAGTGGAACAATGGCTGCAGTGCTGAAAAACATTCTATGGACAGTGATGAATTCACTGACAGTCATGAATAAGGGGAGGACTGCGTACATGAGAAAAATGGTGGGAACTGGGACCAGGGGCAGAGAGAGGATTGGAAAGGGGAGAAATATAGGGAGAAGGATTCCCTAAGACATGACAGTGTGTGGAATGCTGAGGACTAGCAGGAGTGGGAGCAGAGCAGAAGCCTTTCTGGTTCCCAGGGGGGAGAGGGTGGAACAGGTCCAGAACGTAATTAATCCACAGACAGGAAAGGAGCCACTAGCTGCTCAGCAGGCCAGCACAGATCAGAGCGCAGACAGACTGATGCAGGGCAGGACAGAGGTACTTGGTGAGATCCATGTCCTTGGAGAGCGATGAAGGCCTTGATGCTTTGCAGGACAGTAGCAGACAGTCCAGTTACATTAAAAGAGCGAGGGAAAAGAGAGAGAAAGGGGGAGAGACAGAGAGACTTCACAGGACACTGGCCAGTACCACTGAGAGAGAGAAAAACATATCCCCCCTCTCTCTCTCCCCCTCTCTCTCTCTCTCTCTCTCTCTCTCTCTCTCTCTCTCTATCTCTCTCCACCACAAAGAAGCACCTACTCAGGGGCCATCTTGATGCGCAGCACATTTTCCAAAGAAACTGTGTTCTCCATACCACAAACCCAATGTAAACCACCCATTTTACACACTAAACACATTACTCACTACTAGGCCTACAGAGCTGGCCAAACAAACCAGCATATATATACAAATAACATGTCATACACAGTACACTAAACACACTGGTCATACACAGTATACTACATACTCTACCAAACAACTCTGGCTAAATGCCATCTTCCTCCCAGATCAACACACAGTACATCCCTTACACCTCAGATGCTAAGGTTGTGTTGCTATGACCTTTGACCTGCCCAGCTGTGGTTCCTTAGCACCTAGTCCCACTGCCTGTTTAGTATTGATGCCATAGGTGGGGTGTGTCTCAATAATCTAAAGTGGTTTCCTCTCCCCATATATTTTCCTTCACTTGCAATATTCTGGAAGAACCCTCCTCATTACCAGTGGTGTGTTGACCCTCCATGTTGTGTCTTCAGGTACTCTCCAGTTGGTATTGCCTCTCTGATCTCAGGGAAGATAGCAGCCATCGGGGACCTGGAGGTGGTGGCCAGACAGCTGGGCATGTACATGGTGACTGTCATAGTGGGCCTGATGATCCATGGGGGCATTATCCTGCCACTCATCTTCTTCACCATCACAAGGAAGAGCCCCTTCACCTTCTACTCTGGGATCTTCCAGGCCTGGATCACTGCCCTGGGCACCGCCAGCAGGTAGAGGAGGGAGGAACACTCTAGGGAGGGTTGGGTGTGTGTGGAGGGTGGGCGTATATACTATGTTTAGCCAATTTGTGCTGGTGTGTATTTTCCTTAGTAGCACTGCATGATACTGTATGGCATCAGGTACCGTAGTAAATGTGATGGAGGGGTGTTATGTTACTGTGTATTGGTTGCTGGGCTATTTAGGTTAACCCAGAATAAGAGGGCTGACAAACTAGAGCTGCAGAGCCAACTGTGCATGAATCTGGGTGATCCCAGACCAGCTCTGTCTGACAGACACACAGACAGACAGACAGATTGACATACCCTGTGTTGTAAATGTCTGGGGCTCTGGATAAGGTTGGATGGGCCAAACTGGCCGTGTTTCCGCTGCTTCTGAATCTGTCATGCTGCTCAAACCAACTGTCATTTTGACGCATTATGGAGGCTTTAGAGAATAAGAGTAATCCTATCAACTTTCTCTAATTATATTATGACCTGGGCTTAGCTTGGGCTCAAATCAAATTCCTGCAATTCATTCATTGGATTGTAAAATACCCCTGCTGTTATGATGATGCTGTTAGATTTCACCCCTCCTCTCACCCTCTCTGCCCCCCCCCCCTTCTTTTTTTACATTCTCCCTCCCTCACCCTCACCCTCCCTCTCCCTCTCCCTCCCCCTTTCTCCCTCACCTCCCTCACCCCCCCACTCCCTCACTCACCCTCCCTCCCTCCCTCACCCTCCCTAAACCTCTCTCTCTCTCCCTCAATCTCCCTCACCCGCACTCTCCCTCCCTCTCCCTCCCCTACCCTCACTCTCCCTCACCCTCCCTCTCCCTCCCTCCCTCCCTCCCTCCCTCCCTCCCTCCCTCCCTCCCTCCCTCCCTCCCTCCCTCCCTCCCTCCCTCCCTCCCTCCCTCCCTCCCTCCCTCCCTCACTCACTCACCCTCCCCCTCTCCCTCACCATCCCTCACCCTCCCTCTCCCTCCCTCAATCTCCCTCACCCGCACTCTCCCTCCCTCTCCCTCCTTCTCCCTCTCCCTCCCTCACCCTCCCTCTCCCTCACTCTCCCTCACCCTCCCTTTCCCTCACCCTCCCCCACCCTCACTCTCCCTCACCCTCCCTCTCTCTCACTCTTTCTGTCATTATTTTCTTTCTCAATACCTCTCTCTCTATATAATGTCTTTATACCCTCTCTCCCCACTTTTATTTTCTTCCCTTTATCTCTCTCTACCTGTCTTTATCCCTTTCTTACCCACTCTGTCCTTCCCTCAGTGCGGGAACGTTACCTGTCACGTTTCGCTGTCTGGAGGAGAATCTGAAGATCGATAAGCGTGTGACGCGTTTCGTGCTGCCCATCGGAGCCACCATCAACATGGACGGTACAGCCCTGTACGAGGCGGTGGCAGCCATCTTCATCGCTCAGATGAATGACATCAACCTGGACGCAGGACAGATCGTTACTGTCAGGTAGGCCTCTTCTTTACCACTAACACCCCTGGCCCAGGGGGTTTCTTAGGATATTTTTGTGTTGAGGTGTGTTACCTGGGTGTAATATATTATGCTTTTAGATATAGTACTAAAGTGCAGTGATGGTTTTAAGGCTGTCATGCTCGGTATGTATGTAAGAGAAAGCTATGTCCCTTCCTCCATGGCTTTTTGTACCTTGAAATAGTCATGTAACTGTAGGCCTACTGTATCTATCAGTTGTGGTTGCTTACTGATGACTTTTCTGAGTCACATGCTAATGCACTGTGGTGACAATGTCTTGGAATGAGAAACATGTGTGTAACATCCTCTCCCTCTCTCCTTCCCCTCCTCTCCTCCCAGTATGACAGCTACCCTGGCCAGTGTGGGAGCGGCCAGTATTCCCAGTGCAGGCCTGGTCACCATGCTGTTGATCCTTACAGCTGTGGGCCTGCCCACCCAGGACATCAGCCTGCTCATCGCTGTCGACTGGCTGCTGTGAGTCACACATACACAATATATTGGTATTTTATTCAACAATGTGATGACATTAGACTACCATGATTCAATGTTGCTTATTATCTAAATGGAAGAAAACTAGGGTACATCAAGCTCTTTCAAAATGCAACACATATTGTAAACTGTAAAGGGTAGAGTGGTACTTAGCTGTAGATGGCATTGCTGTTGTTGGCATCTACTCATCCATGAGAGCTCCTGTCTGGTAGTGTAACTGTAACACAGTGATCAGTCATGGCTGACTCCAGCATTGTCTGTCTGTTGGGTCAGTGACAGAATGCGTACCTCAATCAACGTGGTGGGCGACTCGTTTGGGGCTGGGATTGTGGACCACCTGTCCAGGGCAGAGCTAGCTGAGATTGACGCGGATCTCCTCTCCCCTGAGGATGAGGAGTTCATCCCCCCGCCCCCTGTCCTCACTGAGATGGACCTGGTGGACCCCATGAGACCTCCCGATTTACCCCCGCGCTCCCCCCGCCCGCCCAAACTAAACCACCACGGCCACTCCAACCTGTCCCAGATCTACTCCATCACCAACTCTCCCCGCTCCGTCCGCTCTCCGTCCCCCCGTTCGGTCCGCTCTCCCTCCCCGCGCTCCAACTGTTCCCACTCCCACTCCCCACGGCCCTCTGCCTTCCGTACCCACTCCCCACGCATTCTCCGCAGAAAAGAGCCTGGCTACTGCGCCCTGCCCAGCCACGACAACCAGGTAGGCTGGCTTCCCATTAATTTACTGCATGGTTACAGCTACAACTAGGGCTCAATCCTAACTTAAGATGTGTGGGTTTCTTGTTTATCATGTATTGATATCAATGGAATATTTGTGTGAAAGTTTGAGTTGGATGGCCCTGTGATGGCCTCTCTCTGACTCTGTTTCTCTTTGTCTTCCCAGATCCCCACACTCCCTCGCTCCCACAGAGAGAGAGACAGAGGGGATAGAGACAGAAGGGAAAGAGACAGGGAAAGAGACAGAGAAAGAGACAGGGAAAGAGACAGGGAAAGAGAAAG
Source organism: Coregonus lavaretus (assembly GCF_964263955.1). NCBI lineage: Eukaryota > Metazoa > Chordata > Actinopteri > Salmoniformes > Salmonidae > Coregonus > Coregonus lavaretus. The sequence continues at coordinate 24,305,636 of NC_140015.1, read as the reverse complement.
TGACAGAGGAAGAGACAGAGAGAGGGAGAGACTGCGGGGGCGAGAGAACGACCGGTATCAGAGCGAGACAGAGGAAGAGGAGGAGAGGGATAGGGTGCTGGATGAAGGGAGTGAAGGAGAAGAGAGTGACGACACCGCTTACGACCGCAGGAACACCATCCTGCCCTGCGACCTGCCCTGATTGGGATGCCTCTATGAAAACACTTCTGTTTTACCACAGTTTTACTACACTTCCCCCATTTTACTGCACTACCACCTAGTTCCACTGTGGTGTTTTTGATAGAGGTCTGGGTTGGTGGATGCAGTGCTCTACAAGTTACTATTTAGCAGTTGTCTGATTTGAGTGTTCTTGTGTGATTTGAGTCTTGTTTGACATGATCAGTGATCGATAAGCTTGCTTTGAGTGATGATGATATTTCGGTTGCTATGGCAACACCCTTTAATAATCGTTAAAGAAGGGTCCATGCCCTAACTTTTGCACTTCAGTGTGCTGCAGAAGGGAGCTTTAACTTAGTGTTGTGTCCTCTGTCAACCCAGCTCTATTCTCTCAGAATCATTGTATTTTTCTAATAATTTTAGCTAGCCAGTTCCTCAACCTTATCCTCTACCCTCTATTGTGGCTGAGAGAGATGCTGTATTGAGATCTTGGTGTTGAGGCTTGTCAATTTGTGTTCAGTGTCAGTTAACGCACAATCATAAATGTTCTCTTCTCAACTTCCAAAAAGTCATCTGTAGAACGTCATCCATCTCCAGCAGTACAGTATAGAATGATTCAACAAATAAATAATAATTATACTTATATGTAAGTTAAAATGTATGATAAACTTGTGTGTAGCAACTATATGTAATTAAAGGGAACAAACACACTGTAGACAAACTATTTTTTATACTATTCTACCTCCTCTCTCCCTCTTCTCTTCCTAGTCTTCTCCTCTACAAACTCAACACTTCACTTGACTTTACCTCAACTTGTACCTCAACTTGTCCTGAAATGACAAATATAATATGGTTATTGTTGTTAATATTGTTATTACTCAGAATTGATGTATGGTTTGTACTTTTTTGTCATTGTCTGGTGTCTGAAATGATGGTTGTTAGTGGTTGTTTTGTTCAACACAGCAGTCTGTCAGTCTGTGTTGCACAGCAGTCAGTTTTCATTTTGGTTCATGTATTAATTTACTTGTTGTTTCATTACTCTTGTACTTCAATTATTTATTGGTTAATGTATTGTTGTAAGAGATATTCTCATTGGTTGTGTCACACTTATTTGTTGTCCTCTGTCCCTCTGAAATGTCTTTCATTGAAGGTCATTACTGCCTACCCAAATCCTCCAGTCTTAATGCAGGTTTGCAGATCCAGGTTGTGTGTATATTGTATGTAATAAAATCTTAGAGATGTATTTAAATTAAACTGTGCACATATTTGTACTATAAAAAGGGGACACACGGCAATATTTAGTGACTAAAGACAGTGATGAAATCCAGTGGACAAGGATATTATTGGATGTTCGAGTTGCAACTGACACACCACTCCTTGCACACACACACACACACACACACACACACACACACACACACACATACACACATCATTACATTCACACATTGATGAGACAAAGACACACAGAGATATGAACACACTTAATCCGCTCAAAAAAGAGTTGGGAATGGGGAAGGAGGGAGGGAAAGAGCGAGGGATGGGAGAGGAGAGGAATAGAAGAGCGGCAGATGGCCAGAAAGACGTCAATCGTACTCATTCTTCCCAGACAGCATAGGGCACTGTGGGTAATTGCAAACAGGACTGACGTTAGTGTTGGGACCCTGCACGTCACAGAGAGAGGAGGAGAGGATGAGAGAAACAGGTAGAGAATGAGGGAAAGCTTCAGGCCACAACCAGCCACCACCACCTAGTGAACCCAGTGAACAGGGACAGACATGCCTGGTATTCAACAAAACAGACAGAGTATGATTAATTTCTCTATTCATATGTAGTGAGCTGAATCTTTTCGGTTCACATACAGGAATTCCTCACACAACAAGAATGCCACTTGTATTCTTTGTCAATTCAATGAATAGCAACCAAAAACAAGCATAAATCACTCCAAACCACAAAATGAGTTGTCCATATGTAACACTAGAAACTTCTCCCCACAACACATGACATCGGGATGTCAGCCAACCCGGGGGGAGAGGGGGGTCAGGAATTTAATCATTGGGACAGTCATCAAGCAGCGAGGGTATGAAGAGCCTCATCTGCTCAAACCCTGCCGTCAGTGTTGCTGAAAACCTGTCAACTCATTTAAACTTTTATTTAGAAGCTTTTACTTCTCTCTTTTAGCAACAGTCACTGTCACTGAATTTCCTCAATCCCCCCTGGCAGAGTAGAGGACTTGGAACTGGTTGATGTTATTTCTATGTAGAGGATGGTTATTGTAATCATTACATTAGTGTCACACTTATTGCATGTTTATTTCATCCCACTTGCACAATTCACCATTTCCGCCACCTAGGCTTTTTCAGTAGGGCGGATGGTGAAGTATGTTGCAGATAGAAATGCATTACAGACATGAATCACTGTACTTACGGGATTTCTTTGTATGGTTGTCCCATAAAATGAATGTTGTTTGTATCATTTGTTATTGTTAACATAATTATTTCAAGCTACAAAATACACAGTAAATGTTTCTTCTGGCTTCATGGCTCAGAAGAAAGCAACCACAGAGTCCTCAGTATGATGTCCCTGAGCTGGGATGGCTGGGAGGATTTGGACTGTGTGCTGTGACATCTAGAGACTAAAGTGTTAGTTGCAAGGAGGGAAATCAACTCAATCCTTTGGGGTGCGTGTGAACTGGGAACTCAAATGATCCAATCTGCTCCCTTACCAAATTAAACAGATGGTACCTAAATCTACCAAAAATATCATACATTTAACATATTATGACAACATTTTGAAAGACTCGTTTTCTGGTGAAGTGGAAATCTGCTGACTCATCTCCCCTCTGTTAACAAAACAGGGACTCATTTAGATAACTGCTAAAATACCATCTTTATTAAATACAGCAAATATAAACAGGGTTCACACACATATAAACAGGGCGCACTGTCATAGAACACATACTGGTAACCACACACACGTGCATACACACATACACACACACTACCCACTCTCTCATACAATCTGTGCAGCTCACAATCTCTCATCATAAGAACATATTTACTGTATAAACCACAATATAAACACTGAACACTGTGAAAAGCATTTTGTTAAGACAAATTCTTATTAGGCAAGGTAATTGAGGCACCATGGTAATATGGACAGGGGCCGGGATTTGTCTTTGGACTGCAGTAAAGTAGTTCTACCCAGTGGGGTGAGCATGGATTTATGCCAGTGGCGTCTCCTAGTGTTAGCCTTGCACAGCAATTGGGAGGAAGGGTCAGCTGGAAGCCTGACAGCAGCATGATTCATAAGGTCCAGAATCAGATTTCCCTGCCGCCCAGCCTAGCTGTCTCCATTACACGCTGAAAACTCTCCACTGGCCCAGGACCAACACGTAGGGCTGCTCTCTGTCTGCACCACAGCCCCCATGTTGATCTCTTTGTGTTCCATGTCAACACAATATTACTGCAGACCATTTCTGCCATAGCTTTCATAGACAGGTGCCCAGTCCCATCAGGGCATTCAGGGTGTTTTTACATATAGTCCTCTTTTAAAGAACTGATCTTTGAATGAGGACTCAACTATTTTGTCAGTTCACTTCACCTATTTTGTGGTCCGAGTCCTCTTTGCATTGACATTGCCATGTTTAGAAAGGAATCAAGATCTTTTTCCAATATTCACTCAATGCACTCTGGGTTTTTACAGAGTGCAGGACAAGCCATTCCATCAGAACGTGTTATCGGACAGCTAGATATACCTACTTACATTTTGAAAGCTAATAGACTGCATTTAGTTTAAAAAAAGGGGAGACATAATCATTTTAATCAGAAGACACTATTAGCATGTAAATATTATTGGTAACAGAATAAATAGCAGAAGAATAACTGCAGATTAAATAATGCTGTAATTGAAAATTGTACACCCAATGTAGGCTACTGCCCCTTTAAGAGCTAGAATTGATTTTGGACCCTATGTTGTGATTCTCACCAAATATGTTGTTTTCTTCTCACACTATTCAAACCCCACAATTGAATAAACAGTTTATGAAGCTATTTTAGCCAATAGATCACATATGGCAAACAAATAATCTGAACTAAAAACTAAAAATGTCTGTGGATTCTTGACATTCGCTAATCAATATCGACAAACATCACGTTTTTTTCCACAAACCTGCACATCCTCTTCTCTCTTTTGTCGCACCAATGTGAGGGGTTATGGCAGGGGAACTAATGTTGCAGTAGTCTAGTGTGTCATGCAGGAATAATGACAAGCGAACCTGGGGAGCTTTGTGTTCACATTGCCTTAAAAAAGGGAACCGAACCTCGGAATTCAAGCGAACTGAACTCAGACCACCTCTCGAGATGGTCTCAGTTCGGTTCGCTTAGGGGGCTCTTCTGAGGGGGTCTGAGTTCCTTTGGGAGTGTTTACACTGCACAAAAAAATTAGCAAACTGCACTGGGTTCACAAAACTTGTCTGAAAGGGACCAAGTGTGAAAACGCCCTTAGTCAACCCCTCTACACATTCAAAACGGCCCTGTGCATCTAGCTAGCTAGCACACAATAATGAATAAAATGGCACTGCAATTCACTCATGTCTTAAAAACACCAACATTTACAATTGCTATAATTTTATGTACTTTATAGACAATTATTACAATCTGGTAAATATATAATAAATAAATATACATTCAGCTGTTTTTATTGTCAATATGATGGCATCATACTCGTATCTCAGTGACATTAGCAAAAAGCAATCTTTATAAAAGTGATGTCCAAGCTGTCGGTCTTTGAACACTGTGTGTGACTTGAATATCTCTGCCATGGTCTCATCAGTTCTGTTTGTAGTAAACAGTGTAAGCCATTGACGGTGCAAGCGTGCAAGTAAGTTCTTGTGTAATATAGTTTATTTTTTTCTCCTTTACTTTGACATCCTCCTTTTTCTTTCTCTCTATTTAACTTAGAGGCAGTGTACCAGGGTTGTATTCAGCAGATCCTCTGTCTATCCATCCATCCTGTCTCACACCTGAGTGACCAGGGGTTCCCTGAGGTACACGTTGCCTTTATTCTCCTCCCCGTCCTGCCCTGCACACAGTCCTGACAGCAGTGTCCCATTGAGGGGGTTACAGATTCCCCTGCAATCACCCACATACAGGGGAGTGTAATCTCCCTCCCCCTCGTCCCCCTCCTCGTCCTCACCCTCCCAGAGAGAGGTACTGATGTGGGTGTACTCACTGATTTTCTCGAGACACTCCGTCTCTCGGTGGTAGAAGTAGCTGAAGTTGGACACAATGACGGGGACTGGCAGTGAGATGGTGAGCACGCCAGCGATGGCACACATGGAGCCCACCAGCTTGCCCCCCAGAGTCGTAGGGTACATGTCCCCGTAGCCCACTGTCGTCATGGAGACCACAGCCCACCAGAAGGCCTCGGGGATGCTGGTGAACACTGTGTCGGGGCTGTCCACCTCAGCGAAGTAGACGGCGCTGGAGAAGAGGATGACTCCGATGAAGAGGAAGAAGATGAGCAGGGCCAGCTCTCTCAGGCTGGCCTTCAGAGTCTGGCCCAGGATCTGCAGGCCCTTGGAGTGACGCGACAGCTTGAAGATCCTGAACACCCTGACTAGCCTAATGACCCTGATGATGGCCAAAGACATGCCCGGGTCCTTGTTGGAGGTTTTGTCCCTGGCCAGCTCTGTGCCCAGAGTGACGAAGTAGGGGATGATGGCGAGGAAGTCGATAGTGTTCATCACGTCCTTGAAGAAGTGGAGCTTACTGGGGGAGCTGGCTAAGCGCATAATGAGCTCAAAGGAGAACCAGCAGATACATATGGTCTCCACCTGGAAGAAGGGGTCTTGGAAAGCACTGCCAGTGGGAGGGACCAGGATGGTGACGTTGGGGAGGGTAGGATGGGGCTGGTAGGTGAATTTCTGTAGGGAGAGAGGGAGAGAGGGAAAGTGAGTGGTGTTAGAAATTAAGCAGGAGAGATTGAGGGGGAGGTAGAACAGTGAAGGGGGATAGACCGTGGTTTAGACAAGAGATAACAAACAAGGTAATGAAGGTTAGACAGAGGTCGGGGACAACCCTGATGACTACAGTAAACAGGAGAGGGAGGAGAGAGGGAGGAGAGCTGATTATTTTAAAGGTGTCAAAGTCTTTAATCAGCACATGTGGAAAATGCATCTGTCATCACGGTCTGATTAAGACTGTGAGAACTGTAATACTGTGTTAACATAACTTCACTTGTGCAATCGCACTCTCTCTCTCTCTTTCTGCAGACTTTGATACAAATGTGTTTCTCTATGTTTAAATAGAAGAAAAACATTATAGTGCATGACTGCATGTGACAAAGGCTAATGTTACAGCACAGCGTCTGGACTGACCGAGGAATCTGACACTTCATTTCATCCTGACAATGTTTTCTAAGAAGCACTCTTGGGGTTCAAAGTAAGGCAGTCAACTTTAGGTTTTATGGCATGTCCAGCCGTGAGACGGATTGGAATCAAATGGCTCTGACTTTTTATTGCCTATGATATAACTATAGTGAAGCAATAATCTATGATACCCTTTTTGTGTGTTAGAGCGTGTCCGTGTGCGTGCGTGAGAGTGCCTGTGTGAGGTACATATATAGCAGTTGTTTGTTTGTGCATACAGTGGGGAAAATAAGTATTCAGTCAGCCACCAATTGTGCAAGTTCTCCCACTTAAAAAGATGAGAGAGGCCTGTAATTTTCATCATAGGTACACGTCAACTATGACAAACAAAATGAGGAAAAAAAATTCAGAAAATCACATTGTAGGATTTTTAATGAATTTATTTGCAAATTATGATGGAAAATAAGTATTTGGTCACCTACAAACAAGCAAGATTTCTGGCTCTCACAGACCTGTAACTTCTTCTTTAAGAGGCTCCTCTGTCCTCCACTCGTTACCTGTATTAATGGCACCTGTTTGAACTTGTTATCAGTATAAAAGACACCTGTCCACAACCTCAAACAGTCACACTCCAAACTCCACTATGGCCAAGACCAAAGAGCTGTCAAAGGACACCAGAAACAAAATTGTAGACCTGCACCAGACTGGGAAGACTGAATCTGCAATAGGTAAGCAGCTTGGTTTGAAGAAATCAACTGTGGGAGCAATTATTAGGAAATGGAAGACATACAAGACCACTGATAATCTCCCTCGATCTCACCCCGTGGGGTCAAAATGATCACAAGAACGGTGAGCAAAAATCCCAGAACCACACGGGGGGACCTAGTGAATGACCCGCAGAGAGCTGGGACCAAAGTAACAAAGCCTACCTTCAGTAACACACTACGCCGCCAGGGACTCAAATCCTGCAGTGACAGACGTGTCCCCCTGCTTAAGCCAGTACATGTCCAGGCCCGTCTGAAGTTTGCTAGAGTGCATTTGGATGATCCAGAAGAGGATTGGGAGAATGTCATATGGTCAGATGAAACCAAAATATAACTTTTTGGTAAAAACTCAACTCGTCGTGTTTGGAGGACAAATAATGCTGAGTTGCATCCAAAGAACACCATACCTACTGTGAAGCATGGGGGTGGAAACATCATGCTTTGGGGCTGTTTTTCTGCAAAGGGACCAGGACGACTGATCCGTGTAAAGGAAAGAATGAATGGGGCCATGTATTGTGAGATTTTGAGTGAAAACCTCCTTCCATGAGCAAGGGCATTGAAGATGAAACGTGGCTGGGTCTTTCAGCATGACAATGATCCCAAACACACCGCCCGGGCAACGAAGGAGTGGCTTCGTAAGAAGCATTTCAAGGTCCTGGAGTGGCCTAGCCAGTCTCCAGATCTCAACCCCATAGATAATATTTGGAGGGAGTTGAAAGTCTGTGTTGCCCAGCGACAGCCCCAAAACATCACTGTTCTAGAGGAGATCTGCATGGAGGAATGGGCCAAAATACCAGCAACAGTGTGTGATAACCTTGTAAAGACTTACAGAAAACGTTTGACCTGTGTCATTGCCAACAAAGTGTATGTAACTAAGTATTGAGAAACTTTTGTTGTTGACCAAATACTTATTTTCCACCATAATTTGCAAATAAATTCATTAAAAATCCTACAATGTGATTTTCTGGATTTTTCTCTTCTCATTTTGTCTGTCATAGTTGACGTGTACCTATGATGAAAATTACAGGCCTCTCTCATCTTTTTAAGTGGGAGAACTTGCACAATTGGTGGCTGACTAAATACTTATTTTCCCCACTGTATACTGCATATGTTAGTCTTTATGTAGAGGCCTGGAATGCTTTTATCAACTGAAATGACAGAGTGACATTTGCCCTCACATCTGTCACCCACTTTAGTTCAGTTTCTCCTCACCTTTATAAGGTTCAAAAGCCATGATCACACTGCCCCAACAGACATTCTCACTCTTTGTCACCCAATAAGGAAGGTATAACAACTAGACGCTCATTCCAAATGGTCACAGAACCATACATGCATGTCTTTCAATACTGTATGCACTGAGCTAGAGCTACCTTTGCAGCGGGAGGTGATCGTCTTGTAAAAGACAATTATTTATTTTCAGTTGCTTCAACTATGTTGCCATTTTCAGGCTCTACACAGCACTGGGTGTCTTATGTCAGATGTTCTGATCATGTGAGTGTGTGTGAGTGTGTGTGACTGAGTGTGTGTGAGAGGTCGGGTGTGTGCATATGTGCTTCGGTAAGACCCACCGTGTACCTTGTGTTCTGTGCTATTGCATGATCCCTCAAAATCCAAAGGCAGCTAAGCCAACCTTGTCGGTAAGCCACGAGGCGTGTGGGGTTCATTTCATTTTGTGCTAGTCATCAAATAGGTGTTCTGTACTACTCTTTCCATGCCTCTTTCAGTGGGTATGAGTCAATGTGTTTATTAATAGGAACCAGCGTTTACGTGTTGATGTGCTCTTAGGGTTGTCCTTACGCTATATATAGCTCCTTTAGATCTCTAAGGAGTAACGTGAGACACGCTCCTCTCCTCTCTCCTCCTTTGCACTCCACCTTCACTTATTCTCTCTCTCTCTCTTTCTCTCCCTCACTCTCTCTCTCAGTTTATATGTTCTTATCCACTCCATCAATTCCCGTACAGAGTTGTCTTGGCAGTGATCCTGGAGCACCGGTCAATGTGAGACACAGATGGACAGTGATCTGGAGATACCATCAGTAAAGCATAATGTTCTTTGTGCAGTCCATCTTTACCCCTCCCTTCCTGCCCCTCATCTCTCTCTGTTCCATCCCTTTTTCTCTCTCGCTCTTACCTGCAATCTCCCTCTTTCACTAATTCCCTAACTCTGATTCTCTCTCTCCTCCAACCTATTTCTCTTGTTTTCCCACCGTACTTTCATTCCCCCTCTCCTCACCCCCCACTCTTCCCATTCTTTTCCCTCAATCTAAGTGTGTCAGATTTAACGACATGACTAAAATAATCTCAGCAATAACCCGCCGCCTCTCTCCTTCTCCCACTATCTCTTCCACATCTCCTTTCCATGTGTCTCTAACCCGTGTCTCTGTCCCGTGTGTGTGTGTGTGTGTGTGTGTGTGTGTGTGTGTGTGTGTGTGTGTGTGTGTGTGTGTGTGTGTGTGGGTGTCGCATGTTGTGTTTAATCCTGTAAGGGGCCTGTGTGGTCACACATGTAGCGTTTATGTTCCACAGGGTGACATCTGTCATTGACTTTCACCAACTGTCATCCTTCACTAACTGTCATCCTTTACTGTCATCCTTCACTAATTGTCATCCTTCACTAACTGTCATCCTTCACAAATTGTCATCCTTCACTAACTGTTGACAATCACCCCATCATCAGTCTCCCAATGTGCTAACCTCTGTTCTCTTAGCACCCTGTCAAGATGCATTCCTTCCTCTTTCATCCTCTCTTCATTCCTCTCCTTCCTCTATCTGTGCTTTATCCCTCAGCTTCACCTTTCTCCTGGTCCCTTTGTTCGTTTCCTTTTCTACCATTCTCTTGTCTTCTCTGTTTCTCTCTCATCCTCTCTCTCTCCTGTATGTTATTTCTGTGTGGCCCTCAGGGCCCTGGCCCCACAACGGCCCCCTCTCACCTCTCTGAGCTCCTTCTCGTTCCTGAAGTCAGGCAGCGTCTCCAGGCAGAAGATGGCGATGGACACCACAATGACCATGACGCTGATGATGGCGATGATGCGTGCGCCCGAGGAGGATTCTGGGTGCTCAAAAAGCATCCAAACCTTCCTCTGCATCTCGTTCTCAGGCAGCGCAGGCACCTCCTCCTTGGGGAAGCCCTCGTCCTCCTTGAAGCGTTCCATGATCTCCTCACTAAGCTCATAGAAGCGCAGCTCATCCAAGAAAACATCCAGGGGCACGTTGGCAGGCCGCCGCAGCCGCCCGCCAGACTGGTAGAAGTAGAGGATGGCATCGAAGCAGTTCCGGTTCCGGTCCAGGAACAGCTCATTGCGCAGTGGGTCAAAGTAGCGAATTCTGCGGTGGGGATCCCCCAGGAGGGAGTCAGGGAACTGGGCCAGAGTGCGGAGCTGTGTCTCGTAGCGCATCCCCGACACGTTGATGGCTAGCCGCTCCGTCAGAGCCCAGCCCCCCCTCCACAGGGAGCCTGAGTGACGACAGCTTTCCCTCTTCCCCTCAACACTCTCCTTTTCACTGCCGTCGTTCTCCGTCTCCTTCTCTCCCTTCTCTGCCTTGTTGCGCTGGTCCTTGGTCCGCTTGTCGCTCTCACTCACCTCCTCTGGGAGATGTTTCTTGTCTCCTTCTCCTCCTCCTTCACCTCCTCCCTTGTCATGGTTCTCCATTCCTTGGTCTGTCGTTCTACTTCTATTTAGTTATTTGTGTGGACAGTTTGTCCCTCTCTCTAGAGGAGAGAAATGCACAAAGTTGCTCAAGTTATCAAGAGACATATCAGGTACTGCAGAAGAAAAAGGCAGATAAAAAAGTAGATGGAGAAACATCTCACATTATTGGCAATTTTAATACTCATAATTATTTAACAGAAATGTAACATGCTAAGTAATTTACGCCAATTCACCCGCAAATATGCAAGACACATTTTACAACTACAGTACAGAATAACAAATAAAAGCATGACTAGACAGGTGTTATTTCAATCAGAACCTTTAACCTTTATGTTCGGTCAGAATGACTATTTTTTCATCAGAAGGTTAGTCTTTAAAGTAAACACAGCCATTATTAGAATAACACAGAGTCTTACTCATAAACATCCTAGTTACAAGCCATGCCCAAGCATGCTGCTGTGAAGTAAGAACCATATTGTTGGTGTTATTTACGAGAAGCAGCCTGCACTGTCCCACTTACCCCTCTGTCAGTCAGCTACTGTTGATAGAGACTAATTACTCAAGAGAATCACGGTGCCGCCACTACTGCACCTCCACCACGGGGTGTATGTCTGTCTGTCTGTCTGGCCCTCCCTCTGGCCGTCTCTCTGTCTGGCTGTCTGTCTGTCCGGCCCTCCCTCTGGCCGTCTCTCTGTCTGTCTATCCCCTGTTTGATCTCTCCGTAAGTCTCTATCTCCCAGCTCGCTAGCTGTGTCAGGTCTGGGGGGGAAGGGAAGGGAATATGGGGGCACCATGGCTCCTTCAGGGGTAGTGTTAATCCGTCTGCTGATTCCCCACCCTGGGTGAAGTGAAGATAGTTAAGCTTGTTTGTAGGTCATGGTCTTCAGTCTCTCCCCTTTACTCTCTCTCATGCCCACTAGTTCTCTGGAGAATGCTGTCAGGTCGAAATTCAATCCACAGCCTTCTCTCTCCAACCTCAGAACAGCGTCCTCCTCATACCCCCAACCCCAAATGTCAGCCCCCTGCCCCTCTCTTAAAGTCTTAAATTCTCCCTCTCTCCCTGTCATAAACACACACACACACACAAACACACACACACACCACCCTCAACACATGTACTAATGTACTCACGAGACCCAAATGAACACCCATGAAATCCCAGTGAGAATATATTCTGGCGTTCCATTCTGGCTTTAGTATTTATATTGCTCCTGACTAGGGCACTGTGTTTTTCTGACCATGTAACCTTGCCAGGAAACACTCTGGGCCCTAAACAAGTTATATAGCAGAGCCAATGTATTTCCTGGTGAGGTGTGGTCAGGAAAAATGTAGGGCCCTAGTCACATTTACAAACATGTTAATACATGTTATGAGAACAAACAGTAAAACTGAAAGCCTACAACAAAAAGCCAAGACACTCCTTTTGTGATTATCCTTTCGGAAACCTTTATTCAGTTGGCTTAGTGTATGGTTTAGTATAGGGTATGGTGCAGACATGTCAGACAGGTAATGACTCACAGGTGTGGTGTCAACAAAAATGAAAGTGACATAAAGTGACAACAACAGGTAAGATGTCAACAGCATTATTTATTTACATATGGGGCGGTAGGTAGCCTAGCCGTTAAGAGCGTTGGGCCAGTAACCGAAACTTCGCTGGTTTGAATCCCCTAGTCGACTAGGTAAAAAATGTGTTGATGTGCCCTTGAGCAAGGCACTTAACCCTAATTGCTCCGGTAAGTTGCTATGGATAAGAGTGTCTGCTAAATGACTCAAATGTAAAATAAGAGTTTATGGTTGAGTTAACTATTTAGAGAAATGTGCCAAATTAGGAAAAACATCCCAATTAAAATGTATAACAGTTATAACACTGATATTAGGTGTATTCTACAGGAAAGTGAGCATTAAAGCATTTAAAGTATTTAAAATATATATAAACAATTGCAAAAACCATCCCATTTACTTCTTGGTTGATTGATGAATGTAATTGCTTATTTTTTCCATTTCAGAAAATGCCTCATACATAGACTGAGATACCGGTATGCATGTTGACACAGCAGGTTGCAGCACCAGAATGTGCATTAGAATTTGCAAGGAGCTTAAACTACAAGTCCCACAAAGCCGCTCGCCAGTCTTCACAGACGACAACAAACCCCATGATTTTTGAGGAACTTGGAGGAGGAAGAGAAAGTAAACGTAGAAATGTAAAAGACAAAAAGACAACGGGAGGGATACAATTATATATTTTACTGCATGGCTACATGTAAAGAAATATAATAAAAAAGTGTAGCTTGGAAAGAGGGCAAGTAACTTTGTTTGTGGCATTCGACTAACACAATCAATCAGGTAGTGGCGGTTCTTTGCGAAAGTATCATCACTGAAATCATCACCCGAGACTCAGTGGCTCTAGTGAACAAGTCAGGCAGTACATTGCGTTACGGCGAAAAGTTGTCATTGTGACCGGCGGGTCTAAAGGGATTGGTAGAGGGATTGTCAAAGTATTTGGTAAGAATCAAAGTTGCTTTTTGAAGTTAGTTTGTTGGGATTTGAGCAGAGTGAGGTACTGGTGCAACAATAATTTGCTATTCTGTTGTTTTTTTCTCAGTGGAGAATGGAGCCAAAGTTGTCTTCTGTGCAAGAGGGGGTGAGTGTCTGCACATTTCTTAGATTTTTTTTGCTCAGATTAAAGTATACCTTTTCAGGTGTGGTGGAACTGGTGGCTTCTACGGTTGTGGCTAGATGGAGTACAGCTATGTACCAAAAGTTGCATGTTCGAGTTGCGTCGGTGACAACTGTAGTATTGTAGCTAAGCCTAACCCTTTTCTCCTAACCTGCTACGTTAATTATCATAGCCTGCTACTTTAATTATCCTAACCTGCTACGTTAATTATCCTAAACTGCTGCATTAGTTATCCTAACCCGCTACATAAAGTAACTTCTTTATGCTGCTCCATCTAGCCACAACTGTAGAAGCCATCAGTTACGAGAAACCATCAGAATCACCACACAGGTATCAATAATGTGTCTCAGAATCTTCATTCATCAGTAATCCATTGTTGAAGACTTTATTAGTCATAATAAAATCAATTTCTACATCATCTTTACATTGCATATTCATAAGTTTACTGTATTCTTATTTTTTTGAATTTTCTTATTTTTTTTATAGTGGCAGAAGGACAGGCTCTAGAGGCCGAGCTGAACAGGGCAGGGCCAGGGTCATGCACATTTGTCCCTTGTGACATCTCCAAAGAGGAGGACATAAAGGTAGGGCTTCTGGGCAATGATTGATCTTATAGAGCAGTGAAATGAGAGTCAAATGATCACTCATATGCACACCATTTCAACAGAGTTTATATCCTCATTCCTCAATGGATCACATGACCTGTGGTTTATCAGAATGCTTACTATTACGTTTTGCATTGTAATCTACACTCCACCTATCTTTAGTCTTTGTTGGATTATCTCTGCCTGCGAAAGGACTCTTCTCCACTGAGTTTACTCACAGCTCTAGCAAGCCCCTTGTCCCTCATTTGAAGGTCTGCTTATAAACTGCTTAGAAATCACTATTAAAGGCCCAGTCGGTCATTATTTGAAGCTCTCTTTGTTTCCTGTGCCCTGGTTTCCTCCCATGTTTTTTATGCTTGCCTCCCAGACTGAGAGTTCGCTCATAGGCATTGAGGTCTGTGCTGACATACATTTATTAATTAGTAAAAATGTATTAATCAACAAAAACAAAAAATATATATATTGGAGTGGACAGATAGATGAAGCCACATCCGACAATTAAAATGTATTAGTGATCAGACTTTAACACTGCAAGGCGGACGTCCTTCAGTGCGTTTCCATAATGTTTTACATTTACATTTAGGTCATTTAGCAGATGTTCTTATCCAGAGCAACTTCTGTTTTTTCTACATGTCTTTCTCAAAGAGCCTTAGCGACACTCCAGCTACCCGTCCAATCATCAATCATCATAGTGACATTGCTATAACCTGTTTTGTGTGTTTGACTGAGGGACGTGGGTATGCTTGTATGTTATTTTAGTGGTGTGTCAAGCTGGTTTTTCAGCTTAGGCTCTATGTAGCAAGTTAGGTAGGTACATAGGTAATGGGATCATAGGTACACATACCTGGAGATAGCAATTATAAATGTCTTACAACAGTGTGGTGGTCAATGACAGAGTGCAGTCAACTCAACGTATGATATTCTCTCTGCAGAGGTTGATTGCAGTGACAGTGGAGCATTATGGTAAAATAGACTGTCTGGTCAACAATGCTGGGTGGCGTGAGTATCTGCTATAATTTTGTACGAGAACTGATGTTGTTAAGGAAAGAAAGAAAGGAAATTCTATATCCACAAATCAGGTGATAGGTGGTATACTAATCCACGTCCAGGCACTTAAAAAGGCAAGCCGTTATTTAAACAGGCATATTCAAGCATTAAAAACACATACACTGAGTGAACAAAACATTAAGAACACCTTCCTAATATTGAGTTGCACCCCCCCATTTGCCCTCAGAACAGCCTGGACTCTACAAGGTGTCGAAAGCGTTCCACAGGAATGCTGGTCCATGTTGACTCCAATGCTTCCCACAGTTGGCTGGATGTCCTTTGGGTGTTGTACCATTCTTGATACACACGGGAAACTGTTTAGGGTGAAAAACCCAGCAGCATTGCAGTTCTTGACACAAACCGGTGCGCCTGGCACCTACTACCATACCCCGTTCAAAGGCACTTACATCTTTTGTCTTGCCCATTCACCCTCTGAATGGCACACATACACAATCCAAGTCTCAAGGCTTAAAAGTCCTTCTTTAACCTGTCTCATCCACACTGATTGAAGGAGATTTAACAAGTGACATCAATAAGGGATCATAGTTTTCACCTGTATTTACATTTACGTCATTTAGCAGACGCTCTTATCCAGAGCGACTTACAGTTAGTGAGTGCATACATTTTCATACTGGCCCCCTGTGGGAAACGAACCCACAACCCTGGCGTTGCAAGCGCCATGCTCTACCAACTGAGCTACAGGGGACTTGTATTTACCTGGTCTGTACACTCAGTGTATATGCGTTGCAGCATCAAACCGATCACATCCTGATCCTCACACCCTGACAAAGGGGCAAGCCGCAACGCGGATGTATTTTTAATGCTATACTGGTTTTCATCGTTTTTTAAGACCTGCATAAGTTCCTGGAGGTGGATTTTGAACCACTTAACACTTTTTTGTGTATATGAAATTTATGTTTTTTTCCCCCTCTTCTAATAATAATATACCATTTAGCAGACGCTTTTATCCAAAGCGACTTACAGTCATGCGTGCATAAATGTTTGTGTATGGGTGGTCCCGGGGATTGAACCCACTACCTTGGCGTTACAAGCGCCGTGCTCTACCAGCTGAGCTACAGAGGACCACACAATTCCCATACTCCATAGCCATTTGGATAGTGTTTATGCTGTATTAATTGAGTTCCCTCTCTTTCATCCCCTCTCAGACCCACCTCATAAACCCACAGATGACACTACTGCAGATGAGTTCAGAGATCTTTTGAATCTTAACCTCATTAGTTACTTCCTGGCCTCCAAAGTAAATCATTCACTCATTATATTGACTTTACTGAAAGCCTTCAGGTATAATGCTTTATTACTTGTTATAAGCATGTATGAGCCTTAATAAAGTGTTATTATATGGCTTATAATATGTTTTGTTTCATCACGGGATCTCCTCACCTCTCTCCCCTCCTCAGTATGCCACCTGCGACAGCGCCAGGGGAACATCATTAACTTGTCCAGTCTGGTGGGCTCCATTGGTCAGAAAAATGCAGCACCATATGTAGCCACAAAGGTGAACTAAACGTCTAGATAACAGTATGCATCAGTACTTTATCCCACAGGCTTGGAGAAGTAGGCCAAACAGGGTTGATGTGTCTCTTTTCCTCCACAAGGGGGCGATCATTGCCATGACAAAAGCCATGGCTGTGGATGAGAGTCGGTACCAAGTGAGAGTCAACTGGTGAGTAGAACTGGCATCTGTCTCCTTTTACAAACTTTTATTATTTTCTACTTCCTTTTTTCTCTTTCCCTCCGTCTGTCCTGTTTTTAAAATACTTTTGTATTTTTCCACTTTTTCTCTGATCTCTAGCTCTGTTTGCTGCAGTCTAAATGTGTAATCTCTTTTAGCATCTCCCCTGGTAATGTGATGACACCTCTGTGGGAGGAGCTGGCTGGACAGACTGCAGATACCTTGGCTACCATTAAAGAGGGAGAGAACGCTCAGGCAAGTGCTCACTGGACAGGAGCCATACAAGATAAGATATAAGATGAAATATAAGATCTGTTACAATGACATATTTCAGAATGCATTGAAAAGGGAGGGTTGGTAGAGACTTCCTAATTTCACTTGCATCTCTCATCTTGATGAACCTGATGCCTTATCTGTAACATTCTTCCTAATCTCCAACAGCTGCTTGGTCGAATGGGGACAGAAGCTGAGAGTGGGTTGGCTGCTCTGTACCTGGCTGCTGATGCTACGTTCTGCACTGGGATAGACCTTCTGCTTAGTGGAGGGGCAGAACTCAACTATGGCTACAAGAGCCAGGTCCCATGAGCAGGCCTGTCACTCCGGGCCTAGTGCCTACCTGACCAATAACAGGACCTGTTCTGTTCTACTGCCATCCTGCTTGAGATTATTGAACCAATAATCTTGTTTTAACCATAGCCACGGGATGTAGAGGTGCTTGGGGTGCTACAGCACCCCCTGGTGGTGAGATTGTAACGCTGCAAGAATTTGTGTTGTTGCAATAAAAAACAATTAAACTATTTTTCCGTTGCATTATTTATATAAATGATAATGGGATTGTGGTAGGGGAGAGGGAAAAAAATATGGGATATGTATATATGGGCCCCATTCTGCATGGAGAGCTCTCAGCTCTGTTTAGTAAGCTTTGCGCTCATGATGATATGCTGTTATCTATTCAGTGTGGTTGGTTTGGAGTCGGACACGCTCTGCTGTCGGATAGACAGTTTGAGTTAAGTCGGGTCTGACCCTCTCCACTCTCCATCTTCTAGTCTTTCCCCATTGTGGTGGATATCAAGTGATTCCGTGTAGCTCAGTTGGTAGAGCATGGCGCTTGCGACGCCAGGGTTGTGGGTTCGATTCCCACGGGGGGCCAGTATGAAAATATGTATGCACTCACTAACTGTAAGTCGCTCTGGATAAGAGCGTCTGCTAAATGACTAAAATGTAATCTGGAGTAGTGCTCGCAATAGTTCTTCACTTCTATTTTCTATAATTTAACAATTCTAAACTTGGCGTAAAGGGAATGGGAACGATATCAAATAAGGAACATGGCATTCTCTGCTGCTGCCCATATCAAACACGTAGGCGTACTAGCCAACTAGCCAACACGGTGCTGGGTGCCGCTCAGCAAGTGGCGCTTTCCATCCGCTGGTGCTGGATCGAGGTGAGCGCTTTTCTCCGCGATGGATCGCATAGCTGTCCATTTGTGCTCAGTTTTATTAGGCACAATCTTAGTTACAACCCCCTTCTCGTTATCTCTCTCTCTCTCTCGCTCGCTCTCTCTCTCTCTCTCTCTCGCTCTCTCTCTCTCTCGCTCTCTCTCTCTCTCTCTCTCTCTCTCGCTCTCTCTCTCTCTCTCACACACACACACACACACCCCTTGTAATTATGCAGTAGCCTACAACAAATGTGCGCGCTGTTCACAACGTTCTATTCCTAGGCGGCGCGTGAGTTTCAAGTTTGAGTTTCAAGTTTGGAGAAGCTTACAATTTATCCTACCATTTCTACCGATCTGAATTCAAGTTATGATTTTCATATGCACATTTTCGTGGAACAGTTTCATTTAAATAATAACGTTTTAGTTTCTCAAAATCATTGTCAAATCGGAATTAAAATGATAAAAATCTAAGTTAAAATTCCACCAATGGGAGAGCACCAGCCTCTGCCATATGAACACATTGATTCACCATGAGCCATTGGCAGCTAAAGAAATGAGCACATGGAACTAAGAGATAACCTATAGGCCAATGTAGTTGTAGGCCTATAACTTACATTGTCAACTAAGTAAAAATACATAAACCTTTCTATCAGTCTTGATTTTAGCTATCACTAGTGAAGTGCAACATTGAATCAAATCAATAAACTGGGTCCGGCCCAATAAAGGTCTGGCCCAAAGCTGTCACTAGCAACATTGAATCAACTAGCCTATTCCGGGCCATTACAGTTTCCCGCTCCAGTGAGCTCCGGACAGACACAACTGTTTATGGCAAAGGGAAAGGTCTTCAGGTATTTTATGACGTTTCCACTGGATATATGGGATCCTCAGAGCATGACATTTTGCTCTTTCACACCGAGGCCTGGTGATTATCTAGGGGGAGAGTGTTGGAAAGATTTTTCAAATACTGTGAGGAACTATTATCATTCACAATGGATGTAAAACAAATATATATACTTAATTGACTTACTTTGTGAGCTGAAGAAAAAATTACTGACAAACTCAGCTTATTAGTGGTGGTGAGTTAAGACAATCAGAAATCAGACATCCCCAAATGGGCAACCAGACACATTAGTCCATTGCTGACATAGTCCCAACATGTTTTGCTTGTCAGCGCTCAAGTTTTCAAGATATGTAACTTTCAAAATACAGAAATCATCCCCATATGATGCATTTTGCATCATATGACGCTGCGTTTTGAATCATATGATGTCAAATGCCTCATATGGGTATGATTTCTGTCAAACAATTAATACAAACAAGGTATGCGCAAAAATTGGCGGGAGACAGCTCAACACATTCTGGAGAGCTGAGCGCATTCTGGAGAGAGATGCACCAATATCGTCGCCACACACCCCTCCCGTTCTTCTTGTCTCAACATTTCAAATGATATTCAAGACACATTATCTTCACACATATTTTAGATGCATTGCTTTTCACTGACAACCACATCTCAATAATCAGCTAGGCCTATTGCTACATGCGCTGTCCAAACTGAGGTGCTTCCCAACTAGGCATATGCTTGTGATTGAAACAATCCAAAGCTATTTTTTTAAAGAAGCTAATGATCCTCTGTGGCTAAATCATGCTTTCTGGTGTAGTATCTTAAACAGTCTAGAAATGCTGATTGTTGCAGAAAGTGTGATAGAGGGAACTTGGCCCTAAGATTTTGCTGATGTGGCAAAATGGTGTACTCTACTGTGCTGGAAACATCTGGAAAGCATTACTAAATTCCTGGAAAAGAGGATATGTAATGGCCAGGGATTGGTTTTTTAGAATCACACCATAATACGTCACAAAGGATATAAAACCATGTCTTGAACAATAGAATAGGAGGAATAGCTAATCAGATTGGCTCGGGCTGTTTTCCAGACATCTGCAGGTGTCTGTCAAAATTCGATGCTGTAAACTCTTTGTTATAATAAACCTTTATAATCAAAGTATAGTGTCGGCGGATCTTCTTATCATCACAAGCATGGACCAGCAAAAGTGTTTCTTTTAGTAACCACACTGGTGAAGTATTTTGAATGATTTTAATGTTCTTCACAATGCTCCAAACTCCAGAGCACAAATCTCAGTGATATGGATTTTTCTTTTTTTTTGCTACAGGGTAGAAGAAAAACCCAGGAGAAATCCCCAGAGTAGGCCTAACTCAACATTAAATGAAACTAGACCAACAGGTGATTCAGGTTCCACAAAACACAGATGCCCACATTGATTAGATATTACTTGTTAGATATTACTGCGCTGTCGGAGCTAGAAGCACAAGCATTTCGCTATACCCGCAATAACATCTGCTAAACATGTGTATGTGACAAATACAATTTGAAATTTGAAATTAAACTAAGGTTACTTGGAATAGATTACACAACCTCACATATGCCAATGTTTTTCTTTACAATACACACATTTTGAATACAGTAAAATAAATTAGATTAGTAACAATTAGACAAGTTTTTGCAAAATATTTTGCCACCCTCCAATAGGATAGCATCCACTTGCATGTAAGGTAAATTCATTATTTTCAGTCAGTAGGCTTGGCTACATAGGTTCTGTGAGTGTGATAGCCAGAGTGTCTAGTATAGTCACTGACCTTAATATACTGTATATCTCAGTGGTGCGCTAGATGAAGTTGTGAAACCCAAGTTCATAAAAAGTGTGCAACCGGGAAATGCTTCCCGAGAGTTGCATCAGCTTTCTATATGGACACCAGAGAGGAAAAGGCGAAGCGAGAGGTTTTACTCAGCCCAAAATCTGTCAACGAAAATAATCCCACGAAGTGAGGATTTTTTTGTATGGAGGTTAATGAGAGAGAGTAGAATTTGGTCAACAAAAAAAGTAATTGCTAATTAGCTGCATTAGGCTTTTTTTATGGAATAGAAGTTTCCTAATGGTTAGGTTGTTATGAATGCACTGATATAATTGGACGCAAGTGGCATTTCGGCAACTTTAAAAAAGATTTACTTTATATCTGAGGTATGACTGTTGTCATAGAGATGGATAGAGGACTTTTCAGGGAAGTCAGGAACCAATATACACAATCAGTTAGGAAAGCAAAGGCTAGCTTTTTCAAACAGAAATGTGCATCCTGTAGCACTAACTCCAAAAAGTTTTGGGACACTGTAAAGTCCATGGAGAATAAGAGCACCTCCTCCCAACTGCCCACTGCACTGAGGCTAGGAAACACTGTCACCACCGATAAATCTACAATAATTGAGAATTTCAACAAGCATTTTGCTACGGCTGGCCATGCTTTCCACCTGGCTACCACTACCCCGCCTCCCCCCCGGGGAAATCTCTGAAGCTGGAGAATCTTATCTCCCTCACTAACTTTAGGCGTCAGTTGTCAGAGCAGCTTACCGATCACTGCACCTGTACACAGCCCATCTGTAATTAGCCCATCCAACTACCTCATCCCCATATTGTTATTTATTTTGCTAATTTGCACCCCAGTATCTCTATTTGCACATCATCTTTTGCACATCTATCATTCCAGTGTTAATACGAAATTGTAACTATTTTGCACTATGGCCTATTTATTGCCTTACCTCCATAATTTACTACATTCACACACACTGTATATATTTTTTCTGTTGTATTTTTGACTTTATGTTTTGTTTACCCCATATGTAACTCTGTGTTGTTGTTTTTATCGCACTGCTTTGCTTTATCTTGGCCAGGTCGCAGATGTAAATGAGAACTTGTTCTCAACTGGCTTACCTGGTTAAATAAAGGTGAAACAAAAAATGGCTATAACTCGTTTTGGCATGGTCATTACCATTGAGGGCTTCCACCATTTTATAGTAGTCAACTGGGTGGGGATTCCTTTGAGTTGGGAGCAATCAGCCAATAAAGAAGAAGAAGATTGACTACTTTGAAATGGAGATAGCCTTAATGGTGCTGCCCATTCGATCACAGACGCGATAAAGGCAAAGATACAAGGATGAGTCCTCTATCTATCTTTATGGCTTGTTGTTCACATGCGTATCTGCCCTTTCATTGGCTAGAATGGTCCCACCTGATCTCGCCTATTCACGCCTATCTTCCATCTTTGAGGACATGCCATTTCTGTTGTTAGAGCTGCCACTTGACTATCTTGTCAATATAATAGACAATCTTTGTGGACACGGTATTGGACAATGCAAGTGTGCTGAATGCTGATGGACAACATTGGCATGTAAAGAAAACGAAAGGGTTCAACATATTATTCTTAAATAGATTTAGACAATATTACAGGAGAAATTATGCATTATATAACAAATACACTTCTTAAATGACGGTTACGTTGTAGCATTTAAATGTCCATCCCACCGAAAGCACGACGTCCAATCAAATAACAAGATTGCTACAACTCCCCGTCCGTAGACCAATCGTGGGCATCTCCACTCTTGGTGTTTTGAACTTGATTTACCCCGTTTATTCGAACCCCATCTAACACTGTCTGTTTTGTCCAACCATATGGCAGGGATTCGTCACGCCTTTTTAATCTTAAACCCACTGCTGTGCTGACTATTATCGTCTTCCATTATCATTTTCTGTATCTTTTAATAACAATGAATTCAGTGTTCATACCAGCATGTCTTCAGAGGACATCTTTATTATTTCGTGTAAAGGTCAAATAGCCTGCTATTGAAATTCAATGGAATTTGCAAACATATTCTTACACAATTTACCAATGAAATATATGAAAAATTATAGAAGAAATATATATCAGATATGAATTTGGACATGGTTGGTGTTTTATTATTTTAATCTCAAGATCTGTGCAAACTATAACGTTGTTGTCATTGTGCCAAGGTCCAATCTGGAACGCAAAGGACCAATGCGCTCAGAATTTGCCCCCACACGGACACATTTACCATTCA
Source organism: Coregonus lavaretus (assembly GCF_964263955.1). Taxonomy (NCBI): domain Eukaryota; kingdom Metazoa; phylum Chordata; class Actinopteri; order Salmoniformes; family Salmonidae; genus Coregonus; species Coregonus lavaretus. The sequence continues at coordinate 24,282,317 of NC_140015.1, read as the reverse complement.
TTAGCCACGTAGCGGCGATGGCAGCTCTGAGGACGGTGAGTCCAAAGATCACACTCTTATATCACTATTGTCTGTTTATCTCGATCGTCTCTGTAAATAGTTAACAATGTGGGGCTAATGTGTTGAACAAGTAACAGTTAATGGACCTCCACTATTTACTTTTTAAACTGATGTGCTACTAGTCCCGCACTGCTTCACCTTCAGTCTACCATCAGCTAACGTTACACAGGCGCAGCTAGCTAGTAGTAATGTTAGCTAGCAGCTAACAGTAGTACTGCTTCTGGTTATTCAAGTTGGCAGTGTGGACATAAAGCGTGCAGTCACAGATGGATAGGGTATCTTTGCGCCAGTAATCGGAGCGGGAGTGATAAATAAATGTGTGGCGTTAAAAATACAATTGTAGCTAGGGCTAGTCGTAGCTAGCTTTCACAAATGTTCATTATCATGCAAAATAACAACGCAACAATGAAGGTTTAGGCTGGATTACAGTAATCCCAGTCTTTAGCCAGTCAGATCAACTACAGATTCAAGTTTTGAAATGTGAAGGTTGCTTTTTACTTTTGCATGGCAATAGTGTCAAGTTACGTTTCATTGTAAAGAGGTGGTGTTCCCCTAGAAATGGCATGCTTGTTATGAGTTGTTTGCCACGTCTCCAACACACAAACACTCTCTCTCTGCATACCTTCACCAGACAGGCCAAAACTAATTTGAAGTGAACTATTAGAATAATACTTTCTCTTCTATAGCTCTGTATCACTATGGAGCTGTGAGCAATTTTTTTGTCACTTGGCTTTTAGTGATGCAGCCAGTGTGTGATGTGAAACTATTTACAGCGTACTGCTTGGCTCAAGCTGTCCCTCACACACACCACAGACATAGTGCAGGTACTGAACAGAACACACACACTCAGGCCAGACACATTTGGTGCTTTGCTGGTTCACATCTATCCAGAGTGACAACATTGTCACCTTGGCTGAGAAGGCAGTTTTCCAATGTGGGAGTAGATTGTATTTCAATGCTCTTAGTAGGTTCTTTATCATAATGTGAATTCTGGTCGCTGATATTCTTTTAACTTTGTCAGGATTATTAAATGTAGTGTTTTCTCTGGTTTATTAGGCACTTCATGGACGGTTCATTCAAGCCATCCCCTTCTCCTTGGGGTCGTTGCGGTTTGCCAGCTCATTCAAGGTAATATATAAAGGAGACGTAATGACCAGACACTGAAACAGTTTCCTGACTCATTGTATTACTCTCTATTGTCTGAGTCATCACAACCCCCAGCACAGGAGGTTTTTAGGAGCTTGGCATGACTCTAAAGGCACGGCCTGTTTAAGAGGCCTGCTGAAGCTTGTTTACAGGCAGAAGTAAGTGTCATTTGGCACCAGTCCAGTAGCCTACCAGTCAGCCCGGGGCTCTTTTGATCTAACTTTTTCTTAGTCCACCACGTGACTCTGTACCCTTTCTTCCCTTCTCTCACTTCCTTGCAGTTGATTATTTAATTCAGTTTAATTTAAGTGCTTAATTGGCTCCCAAGACCAACATTAATTTCAGCTCAAAGCATGCCCTTTCAATTACAATAAAGAAAATCATTGTGTTCGGCCCTCGCTCTGTTCCTTTCCTCTTGTCTGTCCGTCTGTCTCTTTTGCTCCGCCCCTCTTCCTCTCTCAGGCCGCAGACCTCACTATCGAGCACAACACTGCGGGGAAGCCCAAGCCAGACCCCGCCTCCCTGGTGTTTGGCAAACAGTTCTCAGATCACATGCTGACCATCTATTGGTCAGAGAAAGCGGGCTGGAAGGTTCCACAGATCAAGCCCTTTCAGAACCTGTCGTTGCACCCTGCCACCTCTGCCCTGCACTACTCCATAGAGGTGAGAGAAGGAGCCCCAGCCAAATGTCTCTCCTATGTCTGCACTATGTTAGCTTTGTGAAACCAGACTGACGTCGCGATAGTTCACATTCTGTTTCATAAACTAAATGTGAGCACAGCGGTCAGTTTGCTTGACGAGGCTAGCATTATGTCTTACTAAGACGTTTTTCCTTGATACAAGTCACCTAGCTTATTCTTTCAGACAGAGATGGTTCATTCTGTCAGATGTATGAACAGTGTGTCTGTGTCTGTCTCACTCAGCTATTTGAGGGCATGAAGGCGTTCAGAGGGGTAGACAACCACATCCGTCTGTTCAGACCCAACCTGAACATGGATAGAATGCACCGCAGTGCTGACCGCAGCTGTCTCCCTGTGAGTATCTCTCAGACCTGGTCCTGAAGGACCCCATGTAAATGTTGGTTTTCCACTGAACTGAACCAAGTTGTTACAGGTTCTCTGTCCCTCCCGTCTCTGTGTAGTTGTTTGATAAGGTGGAGCTGTTGGAGTGCATTAGGAAGCTGGTGGAGGTGGACCAGGAGTGGGTCCCCTACTCCCTAGACGCCAGCCTCTATATAAGACCCACCTTCATTGGCATTGAGGTGAGCACTGCTCCCCCTCTCACAGACACAGGAGACAGTCTCCATGGTTTCACATTTAATGATCATCATATCTATTTTTTAACCATCTACACTTAGGCCCAGGTAGTGACATAGAGCTGTCACTGTGTCCTCCAGTAACACCTCCAGTAACGCCCTTCTCCTTCCTCCTCCCTCTCCCTCCTGGCCTCAGCCTTCCCTGGGTGTGTCGAGGGCCAGCCAAGCCCTACTATTTTGCATCGTGGGTCCTGTAGGGCCCTACTTTACCACAGGGGCCTTCAGCCCAGTCTCTCTGCTGGCAGACCCAGGCTACGTCAGGGCCTGGAGAGGGGGGGTCGGAGCCTACAAGATGGGGGGGTGAGTATCACACTCTAACACACACACACACACACACACACACACACTTCCAAGTAGAAGTGACTCAACAATTTGCGAAAGCAACAATTGGAATTTCCGAGACAGTGGTATCTTAATAGCTTATTGGCTATATAACAACTCTTATATAACTCTTATATAACACCATGGAATTATCAAGATATGGTCTGACTCTGGGGCCCCAAGTTTACTTCTGAATAGAGAAATCTTGAGGCTTATAATGTAATTGTTTAGCTATTTTAACCATGTGGATTCCTTTAGATTACAAAATGTTGGCTGCATCCTGCATGTTAGCTGAACATTAACTCAATGTCCTGTCTGTCCTCTGGTAGCCATGTTGCTTTGATCTCTCACAAGGTCAGCTCCCCCAGCAGGAGGAGCTGTTTATGAGGGTTGTGTGTCTCCAAGGGAGCTGCCTGCTGAAATGAAATATTCCACCACCCCTCCTCTCTCTCCCGTGTCTATTCCTCCCTTTCACTCTCTTACTTTCTGTCTCTCTCCCTCTCTCTGTCAGTAACTATGGGCCTACTATAGCAGTGCAGAATGAGGCTATAAAGCAGGGCTGTCAGCAGGTCCTGTGGCTGTATGGCGAGCAGGAGGAGATCACAGAGGTCGGCACCATGAACCTCTTCATCTACTGGACGAATGAGGGAGGAGGTCTGTTTGACTATCTCTAGTCTGTACAGTGCCTTCAGAAAGTATTCACACCCCTTGACCTTTTCCACATTTTGTTGTGTTATAGCCTGAATTTAAAATGTCTTAAATTGAGATTTTGTCACTATCATTCACACAGTACCCCATAATATCAAAGTAAATTAGTTACAAATGAAAAGCTGAAATGTTTTGAGTCAATAAGGATTCAACCCCTTTGTTATGGCAAGCCTAAATAAGTTCAGGAGTAAAATGTGCTTAACAATAATAATAGTGTTTAACATTATTTTTTTATTACTTCCTCATCTCTGTACCCTACACATGCAAATATCTGTAAGGTCCCTCAGTCGAGCAGTGAATTTCAAACACAGATTCAACCACAAAGACTAGGGAGGTTTTCCAATTCCTCCCAAAGGGCACCTATTGGTAAATGGGTAAAAATATAAAAGCAGACATTGAATATCCCTTTGCGCATGGTGAAGTTATTAATACACTTTGGATGGTGTATCAATACACCCAGTCACTGGGTATATTGACTTTAAAACAGTTACAGAGTTTAATGGCTGTGATAGGAGAAATTAGGATGGATCAACAACATTGTAGTTATTACTCCACAATACTAACCTAATTGACAGAGTGAAAAGAAGGAAGCCTGTACAGAAAACAATATTCAAAAACATGCATCCTGTTTGCAACAAGGCACTAAAGTAATACTGCAAAATGTGGCAAAGCAAGTAACTTTTTTTTCCTGAATACAAAGTGTTATGTTTGGGGCAAATGTAATACAACACATAACTGAGTACCACTCTCCATATTTTCAAGCATAGTGATGGCTGCATCATGTTATGGGTATGCTTGTAATCGTTAAGGACTGGGGAGTTTTTCGGGATAAAAAAGAAATGCAATGGAGCTAAGCACAGGCAAAATCCTAGAGGAAAACCTGGTTCAGTCTGCTTTCCAGCAGACACTGGGAGATGAATTCACCTTTCAGCAGGACAATAACCTAAAACACAAGGCCAAATCTACACTGGAGTTGTTTACCAAGAACACAGTGAATGTTCCTGAGTGGCCGAGTTACAGTTTTGACTTAAATCTACTTGAAAATCTATGGCAAGACCTGAAAATGGTTGTCTAGCAATGATCAACAACCAATTTGACAGAGCTTGAAGAATTTTGAAAAGAATAATGGGCAAAAGCTCGTAGAGACTTACCCAGAAAGACTCACTAATAGCTGTAATCGTTTCCAAAGGTGCTTCTACAAAGTATTGACTCGGGTGTGAATACTTATGTAAATGAGATATTTCTGTATTAATTTTGAATTCAGGCTGTAACACAATTTTTTGGGGGGAATAAGTCAAGGGGTATGAATACTTTCTGAAGGCACTGTATGTCTGTTTGACTGTCTCTAGTCTGTATGCCTGCCTGTCTCTAGTCTGTATGCCTGCCTGTCTCTAGTCTGTATGCCTGACTGTCTCTAGTCTGTATGCCTGTCTCTAGACTGTATGCCTGCCTGTCTCTAGTCTGTATGCCTGCCTGTCTCTAGTCTGTATGCCTGACTGTCTCTAGTCTGTATGCCTGTCTCTAGTCTGTATGCCTGTCTCTAGTCTGTATGCCTGCCTGTCTCTAGTCTGTATGCCTGACTGTCTCTAGTCTGTATGCCTGTCTCTAGTCTGTATGCCTGACTGTCTCTAGTCTGTATGCCTGCCTGTCTCTAGTCTGTATGCCTGCCTGTCTCTAGTCTGTATGCCTGCCTGTCTCTAGACTGTATGCCTGCCTGTCTCTAGTCTGTATGCCTGCCTGTCTCTAGTCTGTATGCCTGTCTCTAGACTGTATGCCTGTCTCTAGACTGTATGCCTGACTGTCTCTAGACTGTATGCCTGACTGTCTCTAGTCTGTATGCCTGACTGTCTCTAGTCTGTATGCCTGTCTCTAGACTGTATGCCTGACTGTCTCTAGTCTGTATGCCTGCCTGTCTCTAGTCTGTATGCCTGTCTCTAGACTGTATGCCTGACTGTCTCTAGTCTGTATGCCTGTGCATGTGTTTGCTTAGTGTCTGACTAGACTGTCAATCTAGGCCATGGCTGCCCAACCCTCTTCCTGGTGATCTACTGTCCTGTAGGACCCTAATTTAGCGTATCTGATTCAGCTAGTTAAGGTCTTGTTGAGCAGCTAATAAGTAGAATCAGGTGTGTTCAATTAGGGTTGGACTGAAAACCCACAGGACGGTAGATCTCCAGGAAGAGGGTTGGGCAGCCCTGATCTAGGCTGTGTCAATGCTTCCCCCTATTGGTTGTTAATGTCTCTATTAATCTGGATATGGTGAATTCTGTTAAACTCCAAACAACTGTGTATAGCTAAGTCCCCACTCCAGCCTCCACAGCCTGAGTGATGCCCTTAGCCCCCTAGTCCGGCCGCCCCTGCTCGGACTCTGAGTGCCCACCGCCTTAGGGCTGGCCTCCTCGTGCACCTGGTGATTGATTGACTTCCACAGAGAGTCACAGCCTGTCTCACAGTCCCACCAGAGGACGGGCCCGGGTGGATTGGAGACCACCAGATAGTCCCCTAACCAACCAGAGCCCCATGTCCATGTCTTGCGCCTTCTTCCCGCCTGCCTGGGCTGGCTCTCATTCTCTCTCTCACACTCTGTTTCTGGCCCCTGGCCCTTCTGTGTACACCTGGTAACCCATGAGAGCTTATGTACACAGTCCCGTGTAGCTCAGTTGGTAGAGCATGGCGTTTGCAACGCCAGGGTTGTGGGTTCGATTCCCACGGGGGGCCAGTATGAAAATGTATGCACTCACTAACTGTAAGTCGCTCTGGATAAGAGCATCTGCTAAATGACTAAAATGTAAAATGTATGTGAGTAAGAGTACCTGTTTGTTTGTATGCAGAGAGAGAGTTGCTGACCCCTCCTCTAGATGGCATCATTCTCCCAGGAGTCACCAGACAGTGTCTGCTGGACCTGGCCAGAGAATGGGTAAGTAAGGATTAGTTATTTGAGAACGGATAGATAGGATTTAAGACCATTGTAATCCATTGACATAGATGGTTAGAATAATTATTTTATTGGAATTATAGTGATGCACAGTCATACTGACTTGTTTTGTTTCCTTTAGGGGGAGTTCAAAGTGACAGAGCGCACCATGGGCATGAAGGAGCTGCTCGGTGCTTTGGATTCAGGCAAGATTACGGAGGTGTTTGGTGCCGGGACGGCCTGTGTCGTCTGTCCCGTCGGCAGCCTGCTCTACAAAGGAAAGGTAACCACAAGTCTTGGTGTATTTACATTTTTCTGAAACCCTTTTGTTTTGCCCTCAAACAAAATGCTCCAGATGATATTCTCCCCCCTCCCCCTCCCTCTCCCTCAGACATACCAAATTCCTACCATGCAGAATGGTCCAGACCTGGCCAAGCGATTCCACAAAGAGCTGACGGACATGCAGGTATGCAGCTCTGCCCTAATGCTTGCTTTGACCCTTTAAACAGAGTACTTATCTCAGATATTAATTTGAACTAAATACATTTTGTCTGCGCTAAGCAACAAAATAAAGATTCTGATCTTTTTTCGCCACTCTTCACTTCTCCTGGCGCCATCCACTCCTTTACTCAGTATGGACGGAAACAGAGTGAATGGGCACCACTGGTCGTTTAATTGGCAGCTTGCACATGCCAATCATATCGCGACCAGTCCCCCTCTCCATCTTCAAGACCAGCAGCTTCACCACAACCCATAATGCACTCCCTTTGATAGGCTGGCTGACCTGCAGAGATGAACTGGTCACGTCTGTTACTCTTGGTGTTTCTGCATGGACTTTTAAAGGGATAGGGTTAGTCTGTCATTCAAATGTTGGAAGTTTCATGCAATACCAACAGTTACACGATACTGTATAAGCAATGCTGTGAAACGTCCGCAGCTTTGGTAAAACCAACCTAGTCTAGTCTGTGTTTTTCTGTATTAGGGGCAAAGTCCATATTATTTTTCCTATTCAGTCCTTTATCATACTGTAGCACAGGTTACAGAAGAGGATCGTCCTCCAAGCTTTTTAATAGCACAAACACTACATGAGATGGCCTATAGGGTCGTATGTGCTAACAGGCACAAACAGATGTATTGTTGTAATAGTTTAAATATGCAATACGCACAACTATTGTAGGGTATTACTGGTAAGTTATGTTGGTCATTTGGTTTATTTGCAATATGGGAGTAACTTTGTACAGGTACTTAATAGGAACAATTGAGGCTGTTAGACATTTTCACTGGATGACATCAGGAATGTGTTGAATGTACTGTTATTGTTAAGTGACTGTAGGAACAGATCAGATCAAAACCACGTCACAGGATTTATTGTTACTTTATAAATGTCACAATATAACCTGAGGAAGTAGAATATGATTTAATTAGGTTTTATCAAGCCAGGAATACAAATGTGTATACATACCATATTGACACCAGAGGTGCTTTTTAACAATCTCCTGGAAATGAGTTTATACTGACCTTAGTTTGATTTAAGTCAGGTGTGTGTGTGTGTGACTGAGCAGAAGAGAGAAAGTCATGTGATCGTGTGTGTTGGGGAGTGTGTCTTTCTGGATTGGAAAGATACCACTAAGAATGTGTTGTCGAAAGATTGAGATTAAAATGGAGAGGTCGAAGTGAACTCAAGCATGCACAAAGAGGTTAGCTATTGCTACATGATATACTTAAGCAATAATGCCCGAGGGGGTGTGGTATATGGCCAATATACCATGGCTAAGGGCTGTTCGTATGCACGACGCAACGAGTGCCTGGATTCAGCCCTTAGATGTGGTATATTGGTCATATACCACAAACCCCCGTGGTGTCTTATTGCTATTATAAACTGGGTATCAATGTAAAAAGAGCAGTAAATTACATGTTTTGTCATACCTGTGGTATATGGTCTGATATACCACGGCTGTCAGCCAATCAGCATTCAGAGCTCAAACAAACCAGTTTATAATGTAGACTTCAGAGTACGAGAGAGAGACCACTTTCAATAGATGCTATAGACTGTCCGTGACTTCTGCTCTAGGTTGTGTTAACCATTATGTAAACATGTAACAATTAGTTTAAAAAGTCTGTGGGTTTGAACTTGTTTTTCTTGTCAGTTGGAACTACCGTCTTCCCAATTATTTACCATATATCCAGCTTTGTCCTCACCCTGCTGCTTTCCTTCATTCTCTTTGAATGTATTTGACTCTTTCATATCACTTGAGGTTCTTGCCATCCCCCCCTTTCTAAGTGCCTAACTGAGTGAGTACTCTGTCGTTTTCCTGTGGATCTAACTTGTTTTTATAGTGGTTGCACTAGAGGCTATCCTGCTGGATCTTTTTGTTTTTGTTGTGGGACATTGTTACTCTACTTTGCTGTTACTAGATTTTTACAATAAACTCCATTTGTGTTCCATTGTCTGACTGGGTGTGGTTTTGCTAAACTACTTGTACTGCTTTGATGCTCAAGCACTTTACTTGTTTAACTACAATCTCTGACCAGTTTACTATCTCACATTGTCAGTGTAGTCCCTTTCTCAGTAATAATGAACGAACCACACACACTATCGTAATGTCTGACTTGGTCCATTGGACAGACTTTATTACAATCACTGATTCTACCGTACAGGATTGCTCATTCAATACTAAGAACGACAGAAAACAATAGCATATCATGAATATAGAACACTAAATAGTGACACCTTTAGAGAGCTGTAGATTACACATTCCTTCTAAACGTTAACTTAAAGATATCTAGATTAGTCCTGTCAAGCATAATTCACATTTCTTTGGCAACTTAATTTTATGTATGCAGATCATTTTGTCACTGATGCCACATCTGAATGAAAAAAATTCAACAAAAAACATTACACCCAAAATGATCTGCATACATAATCAGAAATTGTAAATAAATAGATGTTCTATCAAATTATATGCAAAAACATTTTGTGTTTTGAAACAGGAAGCCCAGAAAAGACAGGAAAATCTCAGACACTTGATGTAAACTCATAATCAAAAGCTTTGGCACAGTGCCAACCACTAAGAATGGCATTTGGTTGAAAAATTGTAATTGAGATCATACCTCTATCAGAACATCCTGATAGCAGGCCAGTATTAGATCCCCAGGCTGGATTTGACTGTGATCCTGTCCTGAGATGGGGTAGATGAGGGGCAATAAAAAGGTGTCTGTTGAGCTCACTACCAGTGCCTGGCCCTCTCACTGGCTCTGGTCTTCAGTGGGACAGTCGTCCTTGAACAGGGCCAGGGTGTGCTGCCCCATGGGGTTGTAGAGGAAGGCGTCCACCTCTCCCCCACCGTTACTGGTCTTCTGGAAGTGGATCTCCAGCAGGTCCTGCAGGTTCTCCTGCTCCATGATGGCAGGGATGCCAGTCAGCAACACAGTTCGCCCACATGCTGACAGCCGTGTCTGGGGCGAGGGGGGTCAGATTGGAGGATATCGTTTTACTGCAGACAGCTTCTAGACACTAATGGTTGGACTAGCTTGTCTGTAAGTCCCAAACAATGAGTTGAGCACCTATTATCTAATGTATAGGGCCTTGAATTTTTCCAGGTGAGGTTATGTGGAAACCAACATGTAAGCATTTACATTACTTTAGCTTAAACCTGGAATTATAATTGTATAACAATCCCATTGTAGTTGTAACTCTTAACCAAATTTGAATGGGCGCATGCCCGCAGACTGATACTGTGTATGGTTTATAACATTACGCTCTGAATTGATGATTTCACTAGGCCTAAAGGCATTTCTGCTGATAGTGTAGTTGGCCTATTATAAATTGATTATTTTATAGCCTGAGTTATCAAGTATGGTTATCATGGAGTTAAAGGGATACACTCAGGACCATGAACATGAAATCTGCTTACCTGGAAACTTGTGATCTCGCCGTTCAGAAATGGAGTCACCTTCACACTGTGCTTCCTCCCTTTCTCAAACTCCACATCATGGTACTGCTTGTCAGTCAGGCCTTTGGCAACTGGTAAACAATGCACAGTCAGCTCAGTTAATCAAAAGTTGTACATTTCTCATTATATAAAGTCAGGAAGAATGGACAGAAATAACAGTATGATAAATTCATTAAGTCTGAGCTTTTTCCCTTTATGAGGAAAACTACATTTTCTGACAGGAACTTGACTTGCGTACCATTGTTTTCTGTGAAAGTGATGACCACGTTGCCAGAATCATGCAGCATGTCAGACTCTTCCACCTCCCCCCCTCCATTCTTGCGCTTGGCAAAGTGGATCTCCAGTTTGTCGAGCAAGCGGTCCTCCCCGACCTTCTTCGGCAGGTTCGAAACCAGGACACGGCGGGAACATACCTCGGTGTCCATCTGAGATAGAGAGACCGGTGCACACACACTGGTTCACACAAAGGAACGCAATGACATACATACACATGAAATAAACTAACTGACGCTCTTCATAACACAGCCACAGTCCCTGACACCTAGACACTAGTGAATGGAGATGGGTCTCTTGTTGTACCTCTACTTGACAGGGCACCAGCAGCTGTATGAGCTTGGCCTCCAGGGTGATGGCACAATCCCCACCCAGATCCACCTTATGCTCCCTCAGGCTCAGGATCTTCTGGGCCACTGTGGAGGAAAGGAGGTATAATAACCACAGAAATAAAATAGGTGCTAAACAGAGTGAGGTTTTCGGTCTTACCTAGCTCTTCCTCAAAGGTGATCAGTGCAGTGCCCTCCTCCATTGGATACACTATGTGTGGCTTCACATCAAAATTGAGTGCATTTGCTCCATCACCCGTCATTCCAGTGAACACAACCTTCTTTTCAGGCACTGCAGCAGTAGACACCTAAAACCAAGAGACACAATCTTCAACAGTCAACTAAATCTCACCACACCTACTACAGTACACAGCCACACCAAGAGTGATGATACATCTCCTTATTCGTTTTGGGGTGTGGCCCTACATCAGTCTGCTGCTTGAGTTGGTGGGTGTTCTTCTCCTCAAGCTGCAGTTCTTCCTCTGCTCTCTGGATCTCCCTCTTCAGCCTGCTCTCCTCCTCATGCAGGGCGGCCACCTTCTTCTGCAGATAAACATTACTCCTATCAGCCATTCCGGCAGAATCCAAAACCTCTATCAAGACCTCGCTCAACCCTGCAAAAATCCACTAAGTATAGGAAAAGCTAAATATAGCGATATCCTAAGAAAAATGTTAATCCTAGTGTTGATCTTTGGTTTAGTGGTTTGAGAGAGTTTGTCATACCCTTTCAGAGTCCACATCCCTGGCTTGGTTGTTGTCATCCTCTTCCAGAGATGTCCTCAGTTTGACTGTGCGCTGTCTGAACTGTTCAGCCAGGTCCTCCTGGTCATCCCTGGCTTTGGACAGGTCCTGCTGCTCCTTCAGCAGCTGACTGTGTTGAACCTGAGAACACAGATTCTATGAGGCCCTTCAGCCATAGGCGACACTCACAAACCAAGGGGATTAAATATGTGTGAATTATTATACAGTAGACAAGGCCTCTCTATTAATGTCCTTTCTTTGATCAAATATACCTTGCATTTGCTGATAGCATTTAGTATTCCATCCAAGGTGTTTTGTGATCCCTGGGTGTCTGTCACTAAGGAGAAATCCTGAAAAACAGTTCCATTCCATTCGGTCAGTGTCCTGTTTATTAAAAATAACAGTAGAACTCACTGAAGATGAGTTTCCCCTCTTACCTCATCACACATGACTGTCGGAGAATTGACGCTAATCTGGAAAGAGTATAAAATGTCATGTAAAATGTGAAGTAGGCCCAATTTATGTTGAAAAAGAGCTGTGATTTGATCAAAAGACCAATTAATGGAAATAATATTAGAATTGGGCTGCCTGTCTAAACGCAGCCAACGTCTCCACTGACTAGTGTAGGCTACACTTGTAATGGTAATAATTAAAGTAGTTTGAAACAATCTAGTTGAAAGCTTTCGGTATTCATGTAGGATATACATTACTTTTTGAGTAGGCCAAACTATCAACGTGTCCAAGTACCTTTGACCGTTCATTTGAAGTCTTTAATAAAAAAGTATTTGACTCTTAACACATATCCAATCTATTTTAAAGAAAAACATTCATTTAGTTACGATTTTATAGAAGACAAAGAAGCGAAGTCAACCACTTACCGTAGTTAGCTGTTGTGTAATGGTACGTCTTTTTCTTTCAGTTTCAGTTTCTTCAATCGGGCACGGAAGATTTCGACAGGAGGTAGCCGTTTGGGTAGCCCTGCTGCACACTCATTAAATCCTTGATTCTACTCCATCACAGCACTCAATACACCAGCTTTTACTGATCATATTTAATTACCCGGATTAGATTTATCAGGTGTGCTAGTGGCTGGAAAACATGCATGTTCAGTAGCTTGGTGAGCACTGTGCCATACTGATAAACTCAGCAACTGCAAACTCACTGTCAACTGCATATATTTTCAGCAAACTTAACATGTGTAAATATTTGTATGAACGTAAGATTCAACAACTGAGACATAAACTGAACAAGTTCCACAAACATGTGACTAACAGAAATTGAATAATGTGTCCCTGAACAAAGGGGGGGTCAAAATCAAAAGTAACAGTCAGAATCTGATGTGGCCACCAGCTGCATTAAGTACTGCAGTGCATCTCCTCCTCATGGACTGCACCAGATTTGCCTGTTCTTGCTGTGAGATGTTACCCCACTCTTCCACCAAGGCACCTGCAAGTTCCCAGACATTTCTGGGGGGGAATGGCCCTAGCCCTCACCCTCCGATCCAACCGGTCCCAGACGTGCTCAATGGGATTGAGATCCGGGTTCTTCGCTGGCCATGGCAGAACACTGACATTCCTGTCTTGCAGGAAATCACGCACAGAATGAGCAGTATGGCTGGTGGCATTGTCATGCTGGAGGGTCATGTCAGGATGAGCCTGCAGGAAGGGTACCACGAGGGAAGAGGATGTCTTCCCTGTAACGCGTTGAGATTGCCTGCAATGACAAGCTCAGTCCGATGATGCTGTGACACACCGCCCCAGACCATGACGGACCCTCCACCTCCAAATCGATCCTGCTCCAGAGTACAGGCCTCGGTGTAACGCTCATTCCTTCGACGATAAACGCGAATCCGACCATCACCCCTGGTGAGACAAAACCGTGACTCGTCAGTGAAGAGCACTTTTTGCCAGTCCTGTCTGGTCCAGCAACGGTGGGTTTGTGCCCATAGGCGACGTTGTCAGGTGAGGACCTGCCTTACAACAGGCCTAGAATCCCTCAGTCTATTGCGGACAGTCTGAGCACTGATGGAGGGATTGTGCATTCCTGGTGTAACTCGGGCAGTTGTTGTTGCCATCCTGTACCTGTCCCGCAGGTGTGATGTTCAGATGTACCGATCCTGTGCAGGTGTTGTTACACGTGGTCTACCACTGCTAGGACAATCAGCTGTCCGTCCTGTAGCACTGTCTTTGGCGTCTCACAGTACAGCCATTGCAATTTATTGCCCTGGCCACACCTGCAGTCATTTACATTTACATCATTTAGCAGACGCTCTTATCCAGAGCGACTTACAAATGGGCGCATTCAACTTATGATAGCCAGTCGGCCAACCACTTTTTTTTCTTCTTTTATGGGGGGGGGGGGGGGGGGGGGGTGGGGGTAGAAGGATTACTTTTATACTATTCCAGGTATTCCTTAAAGAAGTCATGCCTCCTTGCAGTATGCCTAAGGCACATTCACGCAGATGAGCAGGGACCCTGGGCATCTTTCTTTTGGTGTTTTTCAGAGTCAGTAGAAGGCCTCTTTAGTGTCCTAAGTTTTTATAATAATATGCCATTTAGCAGACGCTTTTATCCAAACCGACTTAGTCATGCGTGCATACATTTTGTGTGTATGGGTGGTCCCGGGGATCGAACCCACTACCCTGGCGTTACAAGCGCCGTGCTCTACCAGCTGAGCTACAGAGGACCACCTATCATAACTGTGACCTTAATTGCCTACCGTCTGTAAGCTGTTAGTGTCTTAACGACCATTCCACAGGTGTATGTTCATTCATTGTTTATGGTTCATTGAACAAGCATGGGAAACAGTGTTTAAACCCTTTACAATGAAGATCTGTGAAGTCATTTGGATTTTAACAAATTATCTTTGAAAGACAGGGTGCTGAAAAAGGGACGTTTCTTTTTTTTGCTGAGTTTACAATTATAGACCAATATGATAGTGTGGAAATGGATATGAGCAAAATGTAAATAGGACAAGATTGTATTTTACTGCGTTTGCAACAATTTTCCACTTAAGTTTTTACTGGTTGGGCCAATAAGTTAATTCATAACATGAACATTGTCATTAACAAGCAGCTTTTGTAAACACCTTTCTACTGCTTTTTATGAGGCAATAATCAGCTGTATTGCTTAATCTCCAAAACATCTTACACTTGTCAATAAAACCACAAATCATGTCAAAAGTAAAAATGAAAACACCAGAGTATACATTTTCTTATACATTTATTAGTGAAACCAATGAACGCCTAGAATCTAAGCTTCTGGAAGAACCATTTGTTCTTGCCTGTCTTGTACCTGTGGATAGAAATAAAAAACATTTCAAAAAAAAAATTGTCAATGGAGATGAAAAAGACAAAGCCTGTGACATTTAATTATCCTATAGTAGTTAAGCTACTTGCATCATGTATCAGATATTATCAGGACAAGGAACCAGTGCATTTCTCACAAGGCCTGGTTCCTGGTGTGGGAAAAGACTCACCTCTCCTCAAACTTAATCTTGGCCTCCCGTCTGGCTTTGCGTTTCAGGGCAGGGTCTCTGAAGACATCCTTGTTGACGACAGTTTTGTCCAGAGGAATGTCCACAGAGTATCTGAGCACAGGGAGAACACAGCAAGAGACTTAGCAAGATCCCTACGTCAATTTTCTATAAAGGACAGGAACACGAGTGGATAAAATATCCCCATAAACTACTCGGAACATTCCAAGAATGAAAATCAAACCAAGCCACCTACCAAGTTTACTAAGTAGGGACAAAATCTGATTGATGCAAGCCGAGATTAAATGGGTTGAACAGCTATAGCCTTCACACTAGCGTGCTGACCCAAACTGTACTTTGCTGGCTCAGATTGTTCTTTCCAGCACAGCTACTGCAACTATGGTGGATATGGATGCATAACCTGGCCAGTTCAGTACAACATGGCTTAGGAGTGTGAAAGAGTAGTTCACCGCATCCAACAGAATAGGGTCCATTCAGTACACCATCTATACATTCCTTGATACTGCATCCTACTTAATAGATCCCTGCCAGTTTGGTCACTGCCAGAATTCCATCAAAATATAGACATATTGCATGGATGAAATACTGCTAGTCACCTCCAGTTTAGTCTCATGTCAGCAGGTAGCCACCTACACAACCATTACTCCCATCCTATATTCCTATACACCTGGCACTGACCTGGTGGGCATGAGGTGATTGTAGTTGTACACCTTTACGAAGGCCTTGATCTTGGACCTCTTGGCGACCTTCTTCTTGCCCATGGTTGTGGTCACTTTGCGGGGGTAGCGGTCGATGCCTGAGACCAGTGCGTGACTGTAGGGGCGATCGGAGGTGCCATCATCAATGTTCTGTAGGGAGAGAATTAACATATAGCTAGCTGTTCAGTTACCAGTGTTTATGGACCACATTGCAAATAAGGGGATGCTCTTTATGATCGAGATGATTATCCAAGCAAACACAGTAGTTAATCAAACTGGATGTCAAATATGCACGTTTAGCAATAGCTCAGGATCAAACTTACCTTGACGATAACAGCTTTACGCCCAGCGTAGCGCCCAGCAAGGACCATCACCACCTTCCCAGGTTTCATGAACTTGCCCATCTCTGGGAGACAAGAGAAGTGACAGTAACAAAGACAAGCATTATTACTAAGACAAGAAGCCATGGACAGGTCAATGTGGGACAATATTCACTGCCTCTAGATATCAGTAGGATGTTGGTCAACTACATGCTATTAGCAAAGTTAACTGCGTCAGCTTGGACACCCGATGACCAGTGACTGCACGCGATTGCATGACCTAGTAAGCAAAGTCATGTAACGAAAAACAGTATTTTATTAAACGTTAGATTACATGAGGTCGTGACTAAAGTGGGTGCTAGCTAGTGTTAGCTAACGTTGGCTACACAGCCATCACTGTTTATTTAGCTAGCTAGCTTAACGTTACCATTCGGGCGAGATTTGGCATACTTTCATGCAATTACATTTAAACAGGCAACCGAACGCCATTAACCGAGTACACTGTGGTTATCCGATTAAATAATTTACATAACCGAACGTTGTTGGTTTTGAATCGACATGAACCTTATCAAGGAAGCTGCCATGTTGAAACGCTAGTGATATGGATAGCTGACACTATATAAACGTACCCGTTTTCCCAATATAAATGCCAAATTAAGGGAAATTATCAAACAAATCGGTTCTTAAACGTATACTTTAGGGTACAAAACAACTAAGAAGTATGTAAATGTCCGGATTTTTGACGATGGTTTAAGATTATTTCGTTGAGAAATTCACTCACTGGTGCTATTCTGTGGCCACCGCTAGCAAGAAAGGAAGTTGAGAAGATTTTCGTGACCTTTCACATCAAATCAACAATGCGTCATTTCCGACAAGCAGAAAACCTCTATGCTCAGAACTGGTCCTGGAACAGTTTCTTTATTTTTGGCACAAAATCATTTATGTCAAGCTTATGAAAGGGAACCTAGTCAGCCCTATATTGAGTTTCTCTGTGACATGTGGCAATGAAGGTATCCCATTCAGTTGTTGGCACAGTTGTCAGTGTTCTCTGATGCTCTTATGCAAAGTGAAGGCCTGCAACTTAACTAAACTAAAGACAAAAGTGGCAGGCATCATTATTACACCTGTATTTTATATTACTTATTAATGTGCATTGACAACAAGTGTGTCGAAAGCCCTGAATGGATACACATTGTACATGGGCTGAAATACGTTTTTGAAATAGTTTATTTGCTCACATTCATACAGTTATTGAACAAAACCAATATAAACAGCTGTATCACAATTTCTCAATCTGTGCAGTAGGCCACACACAGAAAAACAAACAAATCAGAGACAGTAACATTTAAACATTGCACACTTGATTTTTGTTGAACAGCTTTGCACGGAATTCATGCCATGTTTTTAGACAGGATGCTAACAAAAATGTTTTGTGCGTCTATGTTTGTGTTGTGTGTTAACAGTAGTTTTGACATGAGCACAGTGCATTTGAAAAGTGAAAAGTGAAAAGTAACACAATGCAGGCTAAATGAAGGGGGTATTGATATTCACACTAACACCTCAGCAGTATGCAAGCCAAAGTATCCCTTTGATGTAGGACAACCTCCCATACACTACATGGAGATGCACCCCAGTAAAGTGCAGACCTGATCCAAGCATAGTCTGGTAGTGGTCAGGCTGAGGCATTTTCAATTTATTATACAACAAAATATAAATAGATCTCAATACAATAACATAGACCATAAGGGAATAGAACAGAAAGTATGGGAGTAGCACTAAACCAGTCACAAAGTAGGTTACACCTTAATGTGAGGAGGGTTGGAAAAACCATACTAGGGATGATGCCAATAGTTTTCACTCATGTGGAAATTAGCAGTATCTATGGTTTGTACATTCAGCTTTTCAGGATACGCCCCATGTGATTCACATGTAATAGGAAGATTTCACTTCAAGTGGTTTCATTCACCATTCAAAAAACTAATAGAAACAGAGAGAAAACTATCACATCCCACAATCTTAAATATTGGACGATTAAATATATTATAATTACATAGAAGCTAAATAGTTGAATAATATATTTTCATTTCTTTTTTTTTTTAATCACTTCCATTTGGAACAGTAAAGACGCAGCAGTTAATACAGGGTCTCTACGTTATCCATCTTCTTTAAGACACGTTAGGCAGGTTCTGGTTATTTCTCAATGGAGAGACACTACATGCTGCATGTGTGATCATTTTGTTTTTCCGAACGCTTGTGACATCTTAAGAATTTTGACCTCTTGTACATTCATTGGTGAGAGCATACACTGTTGCCATGTTCATTTGACCTGAGTGCATTGAATAGTGTGCGTCTTCTGTGTACGCAACAGTGGAGCTTTGAGTAACCACAGACAGAGAGCAATGCTATAACCTATATTATTCTCTTCCATACAGAACATAAATGTAGAGTTTAGTGACAGTGCAGGATACTGGTCTGTTTTTGCCCATACTACAGAGTATAGGGAGGGAATGACTGTACATTTGGTCACATTGATGATCACCTATTCTATAGGTAATCCTTATACAGTAGTGAATTACTGTAAAAGGCCAACCCCACAACATTAGCTGCATAGGTCTGAGCTACTGTATCTCATCTCCATAGGGACAAGGCAAACATCATCACATAAAGCTCCATATAAAGCAATGTAACAAGTCATCAAGATCTTGATATGCTCCCTTTGTGTGGTTATAAGGGGGGGGGGGGAGCATGGATAAATGAAACATTAGTTACATTTATTGACCCAATGACCCAAGATAACTTTAAAGTGACACTGATAAAGCAACATTAGCACAAATCTTTTATGCCGATTATATAATTTCAGCACATGAGGGACACCCAAACCATGCCTTCCGGTCCTCAAGGGTCGGTTGATTGTATTATTTTTGGCCCCTAATCAGGTTTGGGTAACCATGTGAGCTGAAAGCATGGTTTTGGGTGTCTCTCGCCAGTCCCTTCTCAGAAGGCATCCTTGATGTTCTTGAGCTGCCTCACAGCCAGGTCCACCGGTAGGTTAAACTTGAGGTGGCTGATACGTCCCAGAATGTGCAGGGCTCCCTCGAAGCCCGTCTGAGCCATGTAGCTCCAGTGCTGGTAGTGCGGGTGCACCAAAGCCCCTGATTTGCACAGCAGGTTGAGCCATGACACCAGCCTCTGCTCGTTCAGAGCCATGCATACCAGAGCCTTGAACTCTGAGTCTGCTCCTCGCTTGTAGCGATCATGCTCCAGCAGCACTGAGTGAATGGCCCAGAGCAGGGACTGCTTGGGTGTGACAGTGACCGGATTGCCCGCAACAGGCAGGCTGAAGGACTGCGAGAGCTGGCGGGCCGGCGACTCCACGAAGGCCTTGCCGTTTTTGGAGTGGTAGTACTTGACGAAGAGCTCCCAGGGGTGGATGGTTGTTGGGCCAGGTCTGTAGGGCAGCAGGCAGGAGATGGGGGCCAGCACCAGACTCATGCCCTGGGAGGGGGAGTAGAGACCATGGGCTAGCAGGTCTCTCAGGGCAATGGCCAGCTCCTTCCTCACTGAGGCAGTGAGCTCATCACAGGACCCCAGGGCCAAGCTGCTGTTGTAGCTGACCACGTGATCTACCGAGGGCTGTCTGCACGAGGCCTGCACTCGAACCCGGTCCACAGCCCCCTCCAGACGCTGCAGCAGAGGGCCATAGTCCTGGCCCCCTTCCCCCTGCGACCACATGCTCTGGGGAACGTAGCCAGCCGCACAGCCAAACTGGCTCACTGCAAAGATCTGCAGCACTGCTAGGGCCCGCTGGATCAGCTGCAAGCCTGTCTGCCTCATCTTCTGGGCCTGCTCTGGGTCCACTATGGGCAGGAGAAGAGAATCATTAGAACAGATGTATTGTGAGTGATGTTGATAATAATGCTGGGTGATAACTGACTTTTCTTCCTCCCTCCTGGGGCTCTGGTGTTGGGCCCTGCTGTCCTCGGCTGCTGGCTGGGTTCCCCGTCAGACAGAAGAGGGTTCCCTACCTCATCTGTTGGGTAAAGGGAAAATACAGTAGTATGTCAGAATATTGGTGGAATATTTCAGTAACAAAGTGTGTATTAGAGAGCTTCCAAGACACCTAACCACAGCGAACATGGCATCCCAGGCCTACTGCCACCTACCTTGGATGAAGTTGATGAACATCTCCAGGTCCCTGATCTGGGTCTTGAGCTGGTCCACCAGCTGCTCCTTGACCCGGGCTGGGTTGACTATCTGAGCGATGGCAGCGTCCACTCTCTGTCTCAGCTCCTCAGGCGTCAGGTTCCCTATGTCCTCGTTGAAGTTCACATCCAGCTTCTTGATCAACTCGTCAATGATTACCTGGCAGTGAAAGAGTGGAACAGGCATTAGTATTACCAGGACATTACACATGGGGAGGAAACAACATTGTATCAAAGAGACTTTTGGGAGACTTCTGGTGCATGAACTGAGCCCTACCTTCTGTCTCTCCATGACCACAGACTGGGGCAGGGAGTCGTAGCTGCCCTCCTGGTAGGCATAGCGCTCCAGGTCGTCCAGCTGGGTCTTCAGCTGGACGATGAGCTCCTTCTGCTTCTCCCTCTGGACCTCCAGACGCTCCCTCTTCTCCCTCTCACTCTGTGTGGAGGAGAGAGAACACAGAATACACTGTCAGTGGAGGACTGGGGTTTACAAAGGGGACAGGGAGTGATGGGGAGGGTCTATTCACAGCCCTTAATCATGCATGTTTACTAAAGACAGACAGACTAATGCTGGAGAGGAACAGAGAGCTGTAGTCATACTCACCAGGTCCTCCTATAAGTAAAGCATGTAGACAAAGAGGAAATCAGAAAAAGAAAACCTTTAATCAAAGATAGTATTACATAAGCAGGCATTGACTCTGTACCGGTACCCCCTGTATATAGCGTTGTTAATGTTATTTTATTGTTGCTCTTTAATTATTTGTTATTTTTCTATTTTCTTCTATTTTCTTCTTTTTTACTTCAGTTTATTTAGTAAATATTTTCTTAACACTTATTTTTCTTAAAACTGCATTGTTGGTTAAGGGCTTGTAAGCATTTCACTGTAAGGTCTACACCTGTTGTATTCGGTGCATGTGACAAATAACATTTGATTTGATTATCTCGAAGATAAATGGAAAGCTGCATGGAGTAAACAATGCAGAGGCTAAGTGGGTTTGGTTTACACAGAAGCTATTATTACAGAGATAATAATCTTCTGGAGGCGTGTTAACTGAGCCTGTGAGTCACTTATTGTGTTGACAAGATACCACCATTTTCTATCTTCCTCTGGAGATAACAGATCTCAGGGAACAGAAAAGAGAGCACAGCCCTGATGTTTTGACGCAAGAAACCAAAGCCTTAATCAAAAGCCAGGCAGCCACCCAGATAATTTAATTTCCTGTGAGCTGTTTGACAAGAAGGTGGCTGCTACTGCCTGTGTGTGTGTGTGCGTGTGTGTGTGTGTGTGTGTGTGTGCATGTTTCCAAGTGTTGCATCCCATGGTGAGTCTGAGTCTTTATGTGGACATCCTCACAGCTGTCCCGACTGACACTGAATGATGACCAGCCTATGTGACAAGCATGCCCTGTGGTTAAGGGCAGCAACTAATGTGCACCACACCCACCCCGATCCCCTCACCAGGTACCACTGGTGGAACACTGTGTACTGACGTTGGTGTAGGCCTACATTGGTGTCTGTCTGTCTGTCAGAGTTCTGTTTTGTGGGGGACTAACATAACCTATTTTTCTACACATAATGGATAGCTTATAGCTTGCATAATCACACAACCTCAAGCAATTGAGTGTTTGTATTGACATAATTTTCCCACTTACAGAAGAAGAGGAACTATTGTATTGTTTACATTCTTATATCTACCAAGTCTGACCAGCCGTGGGATACATGGACTACTTACCGCGTTTTCAAGCTGTTGAGTATCCTGTGCCCTGCATCCCACTACGTGAGGGCAGCCTTTAAAGGCAAACTCCTCGAGTTCTACCAGCATCCTCTCCTTCTCATCAGTCTGAGCGTGAACTATCTGCTTCAAGCGGAACTGCACCTGTGCAAAATGAGACGTCAAAGCGAGGAGCGAGGAATTCAGCAGGCCCTGTTCGTCCTCCAGTTTCCTCAATCTTGCGGCCATCTCCGTCTCATCAGCCGCAGCTGAGCCTTTCCTCCTCGGCTCGACCGCGTATCCCTTCCCGCTCTCATCCTCCGGGCTGGCTACAGCACCGACGGGCGCCCATCGCTCGCCAGCCCCAGCAAAGGCAGCGTCGCTGTCCGGGGTTGACAGTTCCTCTGTCGACATGTTTGAAATGTAATAAAGGCAACGTTGTCCTCCGAAATTAAAGTCCTTGTCAATTGGAAACTAGGCTTTGTTTTATCGTTTTTGTACACGGTTTTAGAAATTAAAAGGATTACCACCGATGAAGCAAGTGCATCACCATCTTGAAAGATTCATACGTCAAAGGGGAAGGGGCGGGCTCCTAAACAGTGCAACGTCATCATAAAAGCACTGATCTAGTTGTCATATGAAATGGCTGCAAGAAACAGCAATATGCCATTTTAACCTGTCCGTAGCATAAACTTCCCAGTGATTGGTATATACAATCAGACGTTGAACGTTGGTTTTCTCCAGCTGTAGTCCACTCAGTACACACACCTTTATCACCTCTTGAGTTTGTACTTTTTTACTTGCATGGCCTATTATAGCCACATCCTGGGCAGAGATTTATTGAGTGAACACTGATCACAACCAACACATGAATAGTGTACAGTTGATTTGTCAATGAAAAATTATTTATTCACATATCACAACATTTACAGCAAATGAATTCGCTTTGGTAGAAACAGCCATAATCATTATGGACTATTTAAAATTGCATAATTTCTAAAACACAAAGAAGTGGGAAAATCCATATCTTACTTAAAACGTGGTAGCAACAAGTGGGAGGGCATAAGTTTCTATGATTTTCAAGTTTTCCCAAAAGTCGGGGAGGGGAGGACGGCAGGGACAGAAGAGAGGAGGCTATTTCTTACAAGATTAAGGGTGGGACACAGCCGGTTGAATAAGACCGTAAATGTGATAAGAAAGCATCCAACAGGAAAGTGTGATTATTGTCAGGAAACAGAGACAGTGGAGCATGTATTGCTACATTGTGGGCAGTATCAGAGGGAAAGAGAGATGAGATCTAGTATGAGCGAGAAGGGGATACAGGAAATCAGTTTAAAGAGTATATTGAGTAGAACGTCATTAGATATGGTCTCAAATATTTTGTTATCTTTTTTAAGAGCAACGGGGCTGGCAGAACGGATTTAGTTTCTCCCTGTCTCTGGCACACTCCAGTACAGTAGATGGCGGTAATACACCATAGCGTTGGATGCCAACCGTCGATAAACACCACCGAAGAAGAAGAGTAAGCAGTTTTCCCAAGTAGACAGTATCAGTTCAGCCACAGGGTGGCATATGGCACAGACAATTTCATGTAAAAGGCATTTATTTCAAAGGCATACCTGAAACTATTTGATGAGGCACAATGCACTTCACATGATCAACAAAAAAACCACAACAACACTCTTCCTGTTAGAAGGTAACATCAAACATTGTAAACAGTACTAAGTTCTTGTAATTTCTATGCTCCTCTGTGTCAATCTTGATAGTGGCTTACAACTAGTTTTATATCACATTCCAATCTTTCCCTGAGCCACAACCCTAAAAGCATACTAAAATATTGTTGAACATTGGTATCTCATTTATGGTGATTTCAAATCCTTGATAGTTTCTGTGCATGAGCAAGCATGGGTATCTCTTGAAGCAAATGTAGTAACATACCAAGCAACTTCCACCAATCAATGGTGCAAAATGTGCCTTATTTTCAGTTCCCTGTCCGATATATACTATTTATCCCCTGAGAAAAATACAATTTGACATACTATAACAGTGGTAGTAAGTCCCTGCGTCCCTTCAATAGTGCAATGCGTGTGGCGGTGGAGTGTGGGCCTATCACTCCAATGGTTGTCACACACGCAGGGCTCTCTTCTTGTTGGAGAAGAACACCTGCCAGTGGTCCCAGTTGAAGCCAGTGGACTGGGTGCAGGTCCCTCCCTCACCACAGGTGTAGCCTGTAGTACAGCAGTGCTTCATGTCACTGCAGCACACCGCCTAGGAGGACAGGAGGAGGAAGACAGGAGGAGGAGGAAGACAGGAGGAGGAAGACAGGAGGAGGAAGACAGGAGGAGGAGGAAGACAGGAGGAGGAGGACAGGAGGAGGAGGACAGAGAGAAGGTGGAAGGGAGAGTAAAGAAACAGAGATCGAGAGGAGGCATTGAGAGATATCATATAGGAATTTGACTATTCAATAGAAGGAGAGTAGATGCCCTAGTCTTGAACTCCACTAATATTAGTACAACAACATTTTCATTTATAGAAGCATCTGTGGTGAGAGGGCAGTGGTATATATATCATACATTTGGAGAGGGACAGCAGCCCCATGTAGTGGTGGAGACCTTGCAGCATGTCTCCTCATTATTGCAGACAAACGGCCCCCCACAGTGGATTTCCTTCTCCTGTGGGGTCGGGGGCTCAGGCGCAGACACCCGGGTTAGGGGTATCGTCTGGAACTGAAGAAACATTAGCTTCTGGCAAGTCCCTGAGCCCATGTTACAGCTGTAGCCCTGTGGACAGCAGTGCTCCCCATCTGCACAGCACACAGCCTATACAGGGAGACAAGACATAAAGAAATGACATGAAAGGTTCCCCATGTGAGATAGCAGAGCAAAACTATTTATAGGGTTCTCTATACGCATGTGCATACCAACACACACCCTCACTCACACAAACACATACACACACACCTTGCACAGGGGGCAGCAGCCCCACTGTCCAGTGGAAAGTTGGCAGCAGCTGGAGCCTTCAGGGCAGCTGTTCTGGGCGTCACACTTCACAGAGGGGGGGGCAGCGAGGGCACTGTCATCTGGCTCAGCTGCCAGCTTGTTGTACCATGGGATCACCACCACACCCTTAGAGCAGGAAGTCTTGCTCATATCACATATGTAGTCTTTGGGACAGCAGTGCTCTCCATCAGCACAGCACACTGCCTGGGGAAGAGAGAGAATAGCGAGTGGTGAGGGAAAGGGCTTTCATTCCCTAAAATCATGAGGCCACTTATTGGGAGTCCTTCCTCACTAGTTGGGAACACCATTACTAGTGCTGAGTGATTAACCAAAATTGCGGTTATCAGTTCAATTATTTGAATTTATCTATGAGCTCAATGCGCACATTGCACAGTTTCTCTAGAGATAAATCAGATCCATCCTGAACTGTGCAATGTAGTAGGTCATTGTAGTTTCCAACAGGCCAATATTCCTCATAGTTTAGCGCATAAAACATTGTAATTAACTACAATGACCACAATCCATTGCGCATCTACTTGTCCGGTATGTGTTGCTTTTATGCCTGCTACAGAAGAGACAAGAATGCACGATCATGAGGTGATATAGAGAGCAGCCACAGAGTTTCTAAATCCAGAGGCGCAACTTCGCTAGACTTCCGGGAACACTTGATTAGCAGAGCAGGCCGAGGTTTGGGGTTTGAGAAGTCAATGAGAGAAGTGGAAAAATGTGTCCTTAAATTGTTAATTTGAGCGAAATCTAAAGGCACAACCTAGATTCCAGCCAATGTCTTAAGTAGTTGAACATACTATTACTCCAACCTCGTGAAAGTGACAAACTGACACATTTTCATTTTAGTCAGAAACTACTTTTTATTGAAGGAGTGCCTTTGATTTGACGGTTTGCACATGCGCAGTTCGGCATGTGATGCCCGTTAGACCCAATGACATGTTTCTGCGCATGAGCTTAGCTAGCCAACGTCGACATGACATCGCCTACAAGCATGATCGGGGATTTCTATTGGAGGAGCAGTTTCTGCCTATCTTCATACTGTACTGTCTTTGGAGAAGCTGTTGCTTCTTGTGGTATCTCTACCTGAAAATACTAGATCAAAGTGATTGATAGTTGGTATTCAGCAGTCATAAAAGTATGCATTATTCACTTTGAAGAACTACTAAAATAGTGATTTTGTCAGACAGCAGCTCTATAGAGATGAAATTATGACTTGTTATGAAATAATAAAGTCATATCCACAACAACTGAAATATTGTATTAAAGTAAAGTAATGTGAATAAATTATGGTTAATAAGTGATAAGCAGTAATGGGCAGTCACTACCATCATGGGACTTGTAATGGGACAGCATTCAACCCAAATAATCAAAACCGAAATCCGTGATTATTTTTTAATAATCAAACCGAAACTACCTCAAAAGCACTCATCGCTCAGCACTAACCATGACTGTAACACTCACCTGTGGCAGTGGGCAGCAGCCCCACTTCTGGGTGGATTTCATAAAGCAGCAGGTGGTGTCCTTTGGGCAGCTGGTGTGGGTGTCACACTGTGTCCTGGGCAACTCCTCGTCCATCTGCACCCCCTGGTGGTCTGCGGGTGCCTCCTCATGATCAGGTGCCTGGTTTGTAAGGGCGGGCACCTTCCCCACCATGGGCTCCGGCCCTGAGGGGCCATCACAGGCGAGGGAAGCCAGGTCACAGGTGGTGCCATGGGGGCAGCAGTGCTCGTGGTCCTCACAGCATACAGCCTGGAGGAGGAAGGGAAAGGAGACACAACAAGCATTTACTGTCATTTAAGACTGTCACAAGCCTTTATAGGAATTATGTAGAAGTATTGCTGGTAGCAGAAGAGATTATGCACAGTTAGAGAACAGTTGTGACTCCCTAGATTACCCAGTTTCACTTTCAATGAAACATAGCCCCCCTTGCTATAAAAACAACATGTGTTTCAAGCTCCAAACCCCTTAGCAAGGCAGAATAAAGGTTAGGATCACAAGCAGCAGCAAGTTGACAGGAGTAAAAAATGAGAAGTTATACTGGGATGTCGTAAAGACCAAAACTAAGTGCCTCTTTGTTAGCCATACAGAATCTCTAACCACATCGCAGAGCAGTCAAGTTAAGATGCCATTCATTAATTTGCCTATCCACTGCAGTACAAGCCACATCTCTTTGTCCCTACCTCAGGCATGGGGCAGCAGGCCCAGTCTCCTGACGCTGTCTTGCAGCAGGTGGTGTTGTCGGGACACATGTGGGTGGGGTCACAGGTCACATTCCCTGGCAAGTTACCCTCCCGAGGCACGGCAGGAACCTTCTTCAGCCAGGGCTCAGACGGGGAGCCTGAGGTGTCGTCACACGTCTGGGCAGCCAGGTTGCACTTCTTACCATGAGGGCAGCAGTGGATGAAGTCACTGCAGCAAACTGCCTGGGAGAGAAGAACCCAAACAAAAAGGGGAAGCTGTCACGGGACAAGCAAAAGACATGCAATAAGGTTGATCTATCTTGAAGAAATTGATTAGTTAAGAGAGTGAATTGAACGCCTAGAGCAGGGGTTCTCAACTCTTACCCTACGAGGTCTGGAGCCTGCTGGTTTTCTGTTCTACCTGATAATTAATGTCACCCACCTGGTGTCCCAAGTCTAAATCAGTCCCTGATTAGAGGGGAATATATATTTTTTAAAGCAGTGGAACAGTCTTCCATGTCCAGATTTGAATATGAGACATAGTATACCTGTGGCAGAGGACAGCATGCCCATCCCCCTTCTTGTGTTTTACAACATGTGGTTCCATCCTGACAGGCCACTGACTCATCACAGGGAACGTCTGGAGAGACAGCAGGGTGTTAGCGATCAACACAACTGGAGGAGCTAACAAAATATTTCATAAAGCAGCAGGTGGCGTCCTTTGGACAGGTGGTGTGGGCGTCACACTGTGTCTTTGCCCCCTCCTCTTCGTCTTCATCACCTTCATCATTGTCTGTAGGCGGCTCCGTGTCATCCATCTGCACCCTCTGGTGGTCTGTGGCTGCCTCCTCATGATCAGGTGCCAGGGTTGTAAGGGCGGGCACCTTCCCCACCATGGGCTCCGGCCCTGAGGGGCCATCACAGGCGAGGGAAGCCAGGTCACAGGTGGTGCCATGGGGGCAGCAGTGCTCGTGGTCCTCACAGCATACAGCCTGGAGGAGGAAGGGAAAGGAGACACAACAAGCATTTACTGTCATTTAAGACTGTCACAAGCCTTTATAGGAATTATGTAGAAGTATTGCTGGTAGCAGAAGAGATTATGCACAGTTAGAGAACAGTTGTGACTCCCTAGATTACCCAGTTTCACTTTCAATGAAACATAGCCCCCCTTGCTATAAAAACAACATGTGTTTCAAGCTCCAAACCCCTTAGCAAGGCAGAATAAAGGTTAGGATCACAAGCAGCAGCAAGTTGACAGGAGTAAAAAATGAGAAGTTATACTGGGATGTCGTAAAGACCAAAACTAAGTGCCTCTTTGTTAGCCATACAGAATCTCTAACCACATCGCAGAGCAGTCAAGTTAAGATGCCATTCATTAATTTGCCTATCCACTGCAGTACAAGCCACATCTCTTTGTCCCTACCTCAGGCATGGGGCAGCAGGCCCAGTCTCCTGACGCTGTCTTGCAGCAGGTGGTGTTGTCGGGACACATGTGGGTGGGGTCACAGGTCACATTCCCTGGCAAGTTACCCTCCCGAGGCACGGCAGGAACCTTCTTCAGCCAGGGCTCAGACGGGGAGCCTGAGGTGTCGTCACACGTCTGGGCAGCCAGGTTGCACTTCTTACCATGAGGGCAGCAGTGGATGAAGTCACTGCAGCAAACTGCCTGGGAGAGAAGAACCCAAACAAAAAGGGGAAGCTGTCACGGGACAAGCAAAAGACATGCAATAAGGTTGATCTATCTTGAAGAAATTGATTAGTTAAGAGAGTGAATTGAACGCCTAGAGCAGGGGTTCTCAACTCTTACCCTACGAGGTCTGGAGCCTGCTGGTTTTCTGTTCTACCTGATAATT
The DNA here is from genome assembly GCF_964263955.1 of Coregonus lavaretus. Lineage (NCBI taxonomy): Eukaryota > Metazoa > Chordata > Actinopteri > Salmoniformes > Salmonidae > Coregonus > Coregonus lavaretus. The sequence goes on along the minus strand of NC_140015.1, from coordinate 24,253,090 downwards.
AATGTCACCCACCTGGTGTCCCAAGTCTAAATCAGTCCCTGATTAGAGGGGAATATATATTTTTTAAAGCAGTGGAACAGTCTTCCATGTCCAGATTTGAATATGAGACATAGTATACCTGTGGCAGAGGACAGCATGCCCATCCCCCTTCTTGTGTTTTACAACATGTGGTTCCATCCTGACAGGCCACTGACTCATCACAGGGAACGTCTGGAGAGACAGCAGGGTGTTAGCGATCAACACAACTGGAGGAGCTAACAAAATATTTAATAAAGCAGCAGGTGGCGTCCTTTGGACAGGTGGTGTGGGCGTCACACTGTGTCTTTGCCCCCTCCTCTTCGTCTTCATCACCTTCATCATTGTCTGTAGGCGGCTCCATGTTATCCATCTGCACCCCCTGGTGGTCTGTGGCTGCCTCCTCATGATCAGGTGCCAGGGTTGTAAGGGCGGGCACCTTCCCCACCATGGGCTCCGGCCCTGAGGGGCCATCACAGGCGAGGGAAGCCAGGTCACAGGTGGTGCCATGGGGGCAGCAGTGCTCGTGGTCCTCACAGCATACAGCCTGGAGGAGGAAGGGAAAGGAGACACAACAAGCATTTACTGTCATTTAAGACTGTCACAAGCCTTTATAGGAATTATGTAGAAGTATTGCTGGTAGCAGAAGAGATTATGCACAGTTAGAGAACAGTTGTGACTCCCTAGATTACCCAGTTTCACTTTCAATGAAACATAGCCCCCCTTGCTATAAAAACAACATGTGTTTCAAGCTCCAAACCCCTTAGCAAGGCAGAAGAAAGGTTAGGATCACAAGCAGCAGCAAGTTGACAGGAGTAAAAAATGAGAAGTTATACTGGGATGTCGTAAAGACCAAAACTAAGTGCCTCTTTGTTAGCCATACAGAATCTCTAACCACATCGCAGAGCAGTCAAGTTAAGATGCCATTCATTAATTTGCCTATCCACTGCAATACAAGCCACATCTCTTTGTCCCTACCTCAGGCATGGGGCAGCAGGCCCAGTCTCCTGACGCTGTCTTGCAGCAGGTGGTGTTGTCGGGACACATGTGGGTGGGGTCACAGGTCACATTCCCTGGCAAGTTACCCTCCCGAGGCACGGCAGGAACCTTCTTCAGCCAGGGCTCAGACGGGGAGCCTGAGGTGTCGTCACACGTCTGGGCAGCCAGGTTGCACTTCTTACCATGAGGGCAGCAGTGGATGAAGTCACTGCAGCAAACTGCCTGGGAGAGAAGAACCCAAACAAAAAGGGGAAGCTGTCACGGGACAAGCAAAAGACATGCAATCAGGTTGATCTATCTTGAAGAAATTGATTAGTTAAGAGAGTGAATTGAACGCCTAGAGCAGGGGTTCTCAACTCTTACCCTACGAGGTCTGGAGCCTGCTGGTTTTCTGTTCTACCTGATAATTAATGTCACCCACCTGGTGTCCCAGGTCTAAATCAGTCCCTGATTAGAGGGGAATATATATTTTTTAAAGCAGTGGAACAGTCTTCCATGTCCAGATTTGAATATGAGACATAGTATACCTGTGGCAGAGGACAGCATGCCCATCCCCCTTCTTGGGTTTTACAACATGTGGTTCCATCCTGACAGGCCACTGACTCATCACAGGGAACGTCTGGAGAGACAGCAGGATGTCAGCGATCAACACAACTGGAGGAGCTAACAAAATATTCCACAACACTATTGTATTGTTCTAAGAAGTGTAATGTCGTACCTCTTGTCCTAATGAAGGGTGGAGAAGAACCCTCCCCTTCCCAAAGAGAAGCAGGACTCCTATTGGCTGAGGTGGTAGTGTCTGGAATAGGTGTTGTCACTTGGGCAACTTCTGAAAGCACGTACAGCAAAATAATCATACACACATACATCCAGACAGTGATTGGTACAAAAATAGACCAGGAAAGTATGCCTTTTTTTGGAGAAAAAAAACCTACCATTCTGGTTTTCCCACTCTGCCCTCTTGCGGGCAGGGAACTTGGCCCACATGGGCATTTCCTTGTTGGTAGTGGATATACACTTGGATTGCTTGATGTCACAGGTGCTGCCCTCAGGACAACAGTGAATCTTATCCTCGCAGCACACAGCCTGGTCAGTGCACACAGACACATAGAGAATCACCTCATGAGATGACCATATATAAACAAAGGGTTAGCACATAGGCCATGCAAATCCTTGATTAGACATCTCTCCATGGAGTGATTACAGACACTACACTATGGAGAGTGTACATGTCACCCATTCAAAGGACCAACATTATTCCTGACTCGCAAATCCATGATGGTAACCCCCTAGCCCCCTCCATATAGCCCCCCTGTACCTTGGGCATGGGGCAGCACCCCCAACTCCCATCTGGAGTCTCACAGCATGTGGTTCCCTCTGGGCACTCAGACACTCTGTCACTGCACAGCACTGCAACAACAGGTTCTGCAGGGGTGGAAGAAGGCAGAGCAGTTAATGATGATGTTGCAACAGAAGCAGAAGATGGCAAAATGTGATTCCACAAGAGTCTAACCTTTCTGTTTGATGCAGGAGCTGCTGTCTGTGCTGCACTGGTGGCCTTCAGGACAGCAATGTTTCCCATCCGAGCAAGGCACAGCCTGTGTGTACATTAGATCAATTTACTTGATATCTGTGCACATAACTCCATTTTTTCCATTGACACCAATCCATGTTTTATGTGAATATTATAACAGTATGAATGAGGTGGAAAAGGTTAGATTGCAACAGTGGTTAGGCTATTACATGAGCAATGGGACAGCAACCATAGCCCGTAGTGGCCTTCAGACAGGAAAACTCAGCTGGGCAGTGGGAGTTGTCAGGGCAGATGTTCTCATCCTCAAACCCAGCATATGCACTGATCATTCTGAAAGACTAGAGGGGTAGAAAAAATACATTTTACTTTTTCCATGACAAAAAACATGACTGACTATAGTATTTTTTATGACCCTACGTTCATCTAGGTTAATAATGTTGTTTTGGCAAGATTATTTTGTTACAGTCTAATGCTATGTAAATGCTTGAGTTGAATAGTACTATACACTGTATGTACTTTTCACTGGTAATTTTCCTTCAACTGTCCAGTACCCTCTTCACACACCGCACAAAGGAGTGATTTATTTTTGGCTCCTTATCTCTGGGGCACTAAAGGCCTAACCAAGCAGAATTCTAGTTCTGCTTAGGCTCTAAAGATCTTAGCACTCCCCTTTCTTAGACACATAGGCTGTGAGAACTGTTTAGAACCGGTTCTTTTTGTATAATGCTTTAAGAGAGAGGTAAGCAGTTCTTTGTGTAGGTGAAGTATATAAATGACTGTGTGATTCTGTACATTTTTAAGTTCCTCTCGAGTTTCATCCAGAGAGTGTGAATAAACTCTTATTGCTGATAAATGAGTTCTGCCTGATTCCTCAAACGAGTTTTCCTCAACAATGTGAATGATTGAAAACAGGGACACATATTGCCATGAAAGTCAACTGGTGTCACTGTTACAGTGCATTTCAATGTTGTCAATAGTCAGCTACACTTTCTTCCTGGATTCCCTGATATTCTTACTTTAGGATATCTGGACTGTTTAGCAGAAACTTTCTCCACCCATGGTAGGGAGACAGTTCCATTCACACACATGGACTCATTCACAACACAGAGTGTTCCCTCAGGGCAGCAGTGGATATAATCCTCACAGCACTCAGCCTGAGATAAATGGTAAGAGAGTAGTTTGATTAACAAAGTGTGTTAAAAGCTCACATCTTACAGATCAAACAGACACTACAAGAGAATGCTAGCACAAGGGCGCAATTAAAGATTGGTATCTATTTCAGGATAAGAGACAATGACACCATAGACTACCTATTTGGTGTGTACACTTCTAATAGATATAATTCACAGTGTACAAGGGTTAGGGAACTCGGTTCAGGCTGCAACTAAAGCTAAGGGCTAATCTCTGCGGGCACCACCCCATACATACCTGATACATTGGGCAGCATTCATAGCCATCGGAGGGGACCTTGCAGCAGGTGTTGCCCTCCTCACACGCCCCTCCGTCTGGGCAGTCATCAGCAGAGACCTGGGCCAGCAGGGCCATACAGAGCACCAGATACCTCTGCATCTGGAGAGAAAGAGAGAGAAATAACTTGTAACACAAATTGTATATTATATATATATTCATTGTACAATCAATAACTTACAAATGTTATAAAGCTCTTTTGTACAGAAAAGCATCAAATCTAAACAATGGAGTCATCAGAACTAAATCTGGACAGAACTCTCACTTTCCTCTTAACTCTTAATGTGAAACCTATACTGACTTTCAGACAATCTCCTGAGGTGTACTGTAGCCTACTAATGTATATCAAAATTCCCCAAGCTATTTTCATAGATTCACTTCCTCTTTCATGTTCCATGGGGTGAGCTTCAGACAGTAGACAGTTCCACATTCTTACCAAGACAAAGCCCTCCTCATATGCAACCACATTTCAATAATTAATCTATAATGCAGAAAAGGGGATATGATTATACTGTTACTAACTGTTGAGCTTCATAGGGGAGATCATTAAAGCAGTCTACCATTGCTTCAATGCTGTTTAGGCTACTAGTCACAGAAATGCAGCATACAGGATTTCTACTTTCAGTTCTGCTGTTTTTATGAATGGAAAATTCCCCTTAATCTGAGCCAAGTAACTCCCATAAGAGATACTTTCCTCCATTGTGGTATCAATAGCAATGGGTAACACAGGTGTATTAACCACAGACAATATTCACCTGACAATCAATACTGTTCACTTACTGTATATCTTTACAAGGTGGTTTCAAAAGGAGAAGAAAATGGGCTTTAACAGTTTCAAAAGAACTGTGGACCCTGATATATCATCATGCTTCTTTTTATAGTGCACACACTCAATCATGTTGGTCATAATGTGCATTTAGAATTTTAAAAGATGGACCCACCTAGGGCAATGACAACAATTTAAAAGCAATGACAAGGACAACATAAAACAATATATGCAATTTAATTTGAAATAGAACATTTGGTGCAATTTCACTTGAGTAGTTTATAATTAAATATATTTTTGTCATTAAGTTCCTGCCACCATCTAAATAAAAAAGTTGACCTTACCTCTATCTCAGTGACTTTACACTTGCCAGTGCTCCTTGACAATGTAGCCGACTCCTGAACGTGTTGAAGTTTCTCAACAACTAAAATATCGAGTACAGGAAATATGTTCACGCCCCTAAATTTCTTCCTAGCTATTCGACATTCTGAATGGTTTTCATAGGTGTCAAATTACCACACATGCACCACTGACAGGTGCTAGAAAAGCTTATCCGCTAGGAGGTGCAGTAGTTCAAGGGACAAATACAAATACAGCCATTGGGACAAACCGATGATAACAGATAGGACGGAGGAGAAACAAGCAAGGGCAAGGACTCAGAATATGTAGTGGGGCGTTTCGGACCTCCCCTGTGGCTGCGCTACAGGTGGAGATGGGGGATATGCCATTGCAGATTAGGAGACAGCAACTGGCAGTGAATTATTGGGTCAGCCTACAGGGACATGCAGTGTCTCATCCTGCGAAAGGGATTTTACAGGCATGCTGGAAACATGAGCGAAGACAGAACACGAGCTTTGGGTGGGTGGGTAATACCCAGGTGATGGAGATGGGACTTTAGTCCAACGGTAGCTATTCCTATAAATCCACAATGGCTACTCCCGTCTCCAGTAGTTGATCTACAAGTGTTGGAGAGACTACAGAAAGATACAGAGGGTGTTGGTCCATCTGATTTGTTTAAGAGATGTCTGGATACTGTTTCTTCAGGATTTTGTGGCCATTTACACAGATGGTTCCAAATATCCAAGGACAGGATTTACTGGGTCAGCATTTGTAGTGCAGGAATGTGGGGAGGCAGTCAGGAATCGAATTACAGATTATTTGGCTGTATATACGGCGGAGCTGATGGCCATACTGTTGGCCTTGCAGTGGGTGGAGGAAGTCAAGCCAGACAGAGTAGTTATTTGCTCTGATTCATGTGCAGTGTTGATGAGTCTCCAGTCCTTTAGCTCACATAGCAGACAACACCTGCTTTATGAGGTGCTACAAACCCATGACAGGATTAGACAGATGGGTATATAGATAAGATTTACTTGGGTCCCAGCCCATGTGGGGGTGGAGGGGAACGAGGCAGTTGATGTACTTGCTCCTGAGTGGCGCAGTGGTCTAAGGCACTGCATCGCAGTGCTAACTGTGCTACTAGAGATCCTGGTTCGAATCCAGGCTCTGTCGCAGCCGGCCGCGACCGGGAGACTCATGGGCGGCGCACAATTCGTCCAGGGTAGGGGAGGGAATGGCCGGCAGGGATGTAGCTCAGTTGATAGAGCATGGCGTTTGCAACGCCAGGGTTGTGGGTTCGTTTCCCATGGGGGGCCAGTATAAAAAAAAAAAAAAAAAATTCACTAACTGTAAGTCGCTCTGGATAAGAGCGTCTGCTAAATGACTAAAATGTAAATGTAAACAAACACTTAGTAGTGGGGATGTTGATGTTGTAGTTTCAATTAGCAAGGCAGAGGCAAAAAGCCTGATATGGACAGTGATGGTGCAGAGATGGTAGGAGCAGTGGAATAGAGATACTAAGGGCAGGCATTTATTTCAAGTACAGAGGAAAGTCGGGGAGGGGAGGACGGCAGGAAGGGACAAAAGAGCGGAGGCTATTTTTACAAGATTAAGGGTGGGACACAGCCGGTTGAATAAGATCTTAAATGTGATAGGAAAGCATCCAACAGGAAAGTGTGATTATTGTCAGGAAACTGAGACCGTGGAGCATGTATTGCTACGGTGTGGGCAGTATCAGAGGGAAAGAGAGAGGCTGAGATCTAGTATGAGGGAGAAGGGGATACAGGCAATTAGTTTAAATAGTATATTGAGTAGAACGTCATTAGATATAGTCTCAAATATGTTGTTATCTTTTTTAAGAGCAACGGGGCTGGCAGGAAGGATTTAGTTTCTCCCTGTCTCTGGCCCACACTCCAGTACAGTAGGTGGCGGTAATGCACCACAACGTTGGATGCCAAAAGTTGATAAACCCCACAGAAGAAGAAGAAGAAGAAGAAGAAGAAGAAGAACAAGCAAGAACCGTGATCAGACTCATTGGAGGCGTGTCTTGTCACGACAGACGAATCAGGGGTTGTTTTGCTTGTTCCTAGCTCGATAGCTTTGTCAAGTTAGCTAACAGCAGCTCAAGGCTGTGGACAGCATGTCCATTCAACACACAGGGAACACTCATGAAACCCCATCAAATTCACAACGCAGATATATACCCTTTATAGCTAAGCTATAAACTAGAGGTGAGTATCAAGCTTGCACATATTTTACCTTCTGTTTTGCGATAATTAATCAGCTAGCTAGCTAGTGTCTGTTAGCCAGCTAACTAGCGTTAGCTATCAAGCATCTTGAATTGGGGAGGGCTGGCATGTGTTCCTGTTTTGGCATTAGATTAGCTATTCTATTGTCCATACATGATAGCTCATGTCTAGCTAGTTAGCTACCTAGTTAGGTTCCACAACAAATGTTTTGTGAGCGTTTTATTATTGAGAAAGGAGCACGGCAACATGTCCGTGTTAGTCGTTCATCATCATTACATCACCACGCCAACTGAAGGCTACAAGGTCAGATTTGCTGACTGGGTGGAGATGTCACAAAGTATCTTTGTAGATGTGCATGCAGTGCAAACATAAGATGCTGTACAGTGCAATATTACAGTTACTTAGCTAGCTACAGTATTTTGTCCTGCACCAGAATATAACGTTAGCCGGGTCATTCCAACTGAACGGTGCCTTAGTTTTGGACCTAATAACTTTTGGGGAAATAAAGTATATACACTACCGGTCAAAAGTTTTAGAACACCTACTCATTCAAGGGTTTTTCTTATTTTTTTTTTACTATTTTCTACATTGTAGAATAATAGTGAAGACATCAAAACTATGAAATAACACATATGGAATCATGTAGTAACCAAAAAATTGTTAAACAAATCAAAAATATATTTTATATTTGAGATACTTCAAATAGCCACCCTTTGCCTTGATGACAGCTTTGCACACTCTTGGCATTCTCTCAAACAGCTTCATGAGGTAGTTACCTGGAATGCATTTCAATTAACAGGTGTGCCTTCTTAAAAGTTAATTTGTGGAATTTATTTCCTTCTTAATGCGCTTGAGCCAATCAGTTGTGTTGTGACAAGGTGGGGGGGTATACAGAAGCAATTTCCAATCTGTTAGGTGCATAATCCTAACAGGGTGGAAATGTGGAGACTAAATTAGCCACAGCTCTGTGAGTAAGCAAGATTGAACTAGCATAATGGTGAACACTTGAACAGGATTTTAATTTATCTATCAAACATATTTTTAAATGTTTAAATTTGGTAAATTTTCTCAATTTAGCTCAACACAGTGGAAATGTATGAGTGGGACATAGACTAACAACATGAAACGTGGAAAAATAGATAGAACGGTTTATTTATTTAGCTTTGCACAATTGTTTTCCCACCAAAGAAATTATGACACTTCCTGAATGGTGGTGTCTTTGTAGGAAGGGGTTGTTTTCTTAAATGGAGAATTACAACAAACTAACAGGGTGGAAAGTGATATCAGGGTCACACATAATGTTAAATAAAATAATAAATACAATAATCATGAATAAAAAGTTATTGAGAGAGAATTTAACTAGGACTATAAAATAATGAAGAAATTATTTTATGGCATATTATCTAGTGGAAGTAGATGAATAACACCTGGGGACATGGTAAAAATGCCTACGTCCACAGAAAAAAAGTGTTCAAAATGCATAAAATTCCCTTTCAATATCCATATTTTTGTGTTTTTTAAGGTAAAGGACACCTGACCTTATATTTAAAGCCTTTTGGAATCCACATTTAAGAAGTGATATTTCCTGGTGACAGAAAAGGCACCACATTGTAGGAATGACCCAAGCAATTTATCACACAACACAGGGCAAGGTTGATGAAGCACATGGGTTAGAAATATTATGCATTATAATCAGATGCATGAGCCATAGAGGAAGTGTTTCTTATAATTGTTGTACTCTTAACAACTAGCTAGAACCTATGCTGTCTTAATTCTGTGGGAATTAGCCTAGACAATGTTGTAAATGTAGGAGGAGGTTCCTGGCCTGTGTTCATGTTTTTGCTGAGGGTTGGGATATGGTGGGATTTGTTATAGGGTAATCCTGCCACAGTCAGCTGCAGTAGGGGAGGTGATAGTCAGGGAAATTGGAACGTGATCGTCTGCCAGCAAGCCAGCAAGCCTGCAACACGAGACATTCGGCATGGCTTGATAAGTGCTCAGTTCCGCTGCAGTGCACAAACACATTCAGCACATCCAGCAACACATTCGATCATATGCTTGAGATGGCTCCCTCTGATCAAGAACTGGGCTGGAAATGTTTATACCGTATTTTCCACACTATAAGGCGCACCGGAGTATAAGCCGCAGCAGCTAAATTGAATGATGTGTACATATATAAGCCGCACTGGACTATAAGCCGCAGGTGTTTTAATGTTTAATTACCATATGTAAGGGTTCTGATGGACAGTCCCTTTCGTCTCATAAATCTGAAACACCAGGATGGTCCACCTCTAAAATGTTCAATTTTCATTTCGGTGGCGACTGTTTCAGCTTTCAGTCGGATCTGCACGGTGGAAACACCTCGGCCATCTGCTCTCTGTGTGTTCACCCAATCTTCAAGAAAGTCTTCAAGTTCGGGCCATCTGCTTTTATTACCTCTGAAAGCTTTTTTTGACTTTTTGCATTGAGACAGTTCTTCCCGCTGGCGTCTCCAACGTCTCACCATTGACTCATTGATGCCAAGGCTACGTGCAGCAGCTCTATTTCCTTCTTTTACAGCCAGATTGACTGCCTTTAATTTAAAAGCTGCATCATATGCATTTCTACGTTTGTTTTCCATAATGAGGGTTTGTGCATGAACTTCCTTTGCACAAACTGTCTCGCTCTCGTAATGTCTGTCTGTCTTGCTCTCGTTCTGTCTCTCGTTCTGTCTCTCGTACCACTCTCGGTTCCACTTTTACTTTTGCGCGCTACCTGTCTCACTCTTTTCCGGCCTCCAGCTTTTCCTGCTGGAGCCCGCCGCTTAAAGGTGGGGGGCGCGGACCGGTCATAGAGCCCATAGAGTTAAAGTTGGTGGACTGTAACCTGTAAAATCCATAGATTTAGGAGGTCTTCTAGTGGCCGTTAGCTGTAAAAATCCATAGATTAGCCGCACCGTTATATAAACCGCAGGGTCGAAAAATTGGAAAAAAGGCGCGGCATATAGTCCGAAAATTACGGTACATCTACTCTAGCAACTTGCAGTTGAAACGATTAGCCCTTATCAGCGGTATGTTAGTGGTACTGTAAAGAGAGGTAGATGTTCTCTCTTGTTGCTTTCTAGACTCTTTCATTCATAATTTTCCAATTATAAATGTATCTTAGTAAACAACACATTTTGTATCACCCATTTCAACCCAAGTTCAAATCCCCCTCGCTGTCTGTATTGAATGTGGGCTTAGTCTATCTTCTGTGGATATAGGAGTTTTTACATCACCAGACATGCTATTGTATCAGTGAGGTGTTGTGGGAGTGTGTGGGGTTTAAAAACAGGGTGTAGTAGCTAGGAGAGGGGAGACGTGCACACAACAGATACCTTATCTTAGTGTGTCAAGCTCTCTATTATAACCCCTTCTATCTTAGCCCACATGAATGGAGGCTACTGTACGTCTGGTCACTATCACTTAGAAATAGACTCCTGAATAACAAGGTGTTTGTCATTCAGACTAGTAGTAGCTATTGGCTATTCAAGGACACCTAAGTCACATGTTTGGATAATATGGAGGAGCCTAGGGTTAGGCTAAGCTCAAGCTTTACAATAGCCATGCTGTTGACCAGGCAGTGACCACTCTTGCCCTGAGGACATTCTGTATTTTGTCTCAGTAATCAGGCACTGTTTGACAGAGTATAGCCTAGCTCAAAGCAGAGGCACACCCCAACAGCCTTGTTTATTTGACATAACATGGAATCTGACAAGCTCTAACGAGCATCTCATTAGAAGAGAAAATAAAGTAACACTATGACATGGACAGTTGAGTAGTGCGGTTAAAACTGATGTTTTCTGTCTCAGGTGGTCAGGATGGTGGAGCGGCCTGTTGTTACCCCCTCAGCTGGGATCAGTCCAGTGCAGCAGATGCTGGCCTCTGGCACTGGGGCGCTGCTCACATCAGTGTTCGGTAAGATCAGTGTCCAATAGAGGGGCACAACCATACACATGTCCCTTCTCTCTGCCAATCAATCAATAAACCTACCTACAAACCACACACACAGGTACGTTATTTGAATCCACAAATCACATTTGATTCAAGAAGGATTCAAATTTCAAGGTTTTTGTATGGATGGACACTTAAGGATACAGAAAGCACCTTCTCTAAACAGCTAGGCTGCACCTTCTCCAAACAGCTAGACTGCCCATAACAGCTCAACAGAGCAGTACCTAGCCAATTGCTTTTCTTTAATCTTTGACAGGCCTGCAATCTGGAGGCCACGTACTGTAAGCCTATGTACGTGGCCTATAGAGTGGTGATGAGGAGGAGCTCCGCGGACCCTTCGTTTCCGGAAGTCATTTAGCCATTAATTTAGGGCTGTCCCCAACAAAACAAAACAAAAATTGTTGACCGAGAGTTGTCTGTTCTTTTGACCAATCGATTGGTAGACATTTTAAAACTTGTATTTTTCCATATATAGACACATCCTATGTATTTTAATCAAATACACTATATGCACTGAGCTTGTCTGATTCTTTAAGCGCACTGTGTGATGAAATAATTAAGACACACAAATGACTAGACTGAGTCTGACCGTAATTGATTTGATTGTTCCGGGCTCACACATGTTTAAAAAAAAAAAGACAGCGAGTGACTGTGACTAGCACCCGTTGTCTCTCTCGCTCCTCCCTGCTGCAGTGACCACCACAGAACATCAACAGTGTTTATCTGTGTTGCTGAAGCTGCAACATAATTACAGCTATTTCTGACTGAAAAGTTCTGTTACTGAAATTCCTAATTTGTTTAGGAAAAACATTCCCCATTCCCTCAACCCTTGCTCTCTTTATGTGAAATGTATGCATCGCACGTGACCAATAGGGCCTGACCTATAGCCTGTCATAATCACATCAATATATTGGTTGTAACAAATTCTGAACACCATAACACATTGACATCAAAATGAATGCAGAGGACGTGACAAATAAGCTCGAAACAGGGGAATGTTTACTGGTTGCTTAGCAGGTAAAGGAGAAATCAGATGTGTGGAATACATTTGACTAGTTATGGAAAATCAAGAATAATAAGGTAAGGCGCAAGCGCTGCATGCATATTATGTGTGCCAAACAGGTGCTGTTAGATATAATATACTTTTTCTGACCGTTTGGAACATTGTAAACAACACTAAATACATTCTAAGCGTACCAGAGAGTGTTGTAATGTTTTTTTGTAAAGCCTGTGTTTTTAGTCTTTGCTGTAATAGTCAACATTCATTCCTGAATGCAATTTTCCAAAATGGAATGTTTATTTATTGTTTACGCTAATTATTCAAGGGTCGCTTTAGTTTATTTTAAAGCTAAAATGCTTGATTCCATTTCAAATCATGAATGTCTCGTATGCTGTGTGATGGCATGAACTAATTCATGATTGATCGATTGATGCAGTAGCCTATATAACTATTGAAATAAAGGCCTAAGTAAGTTACGGTCTTAGGCCTACAGCTCGATGGTGGTTATACAAGGCTGCTATACTAAGCCTACTAATTATGTAATTACTTATTATTATAATGATGACCAACAGCCTATCGACCAAACTGTCGACTAAATGGGGTCAGCCCTACATTCATTGTAGTCATTGCGCTCTGTAGAGTTTCAATTTTTTCTTGTCAATTAACTCGTTACATTCCCTAGATTACTTATAATATTAATAAAGTCCGATTTTATCAACAAACACGATAGTCAGTGTAAAAAAGGTTAAAGGTACAAGACTGTGTACATATCTGGCTGTGTTGGCAGAATCACTACATATCCCATCGAGCCAAGCGGGGAGGGGCTGCCTGTTGTCACAGTTCCAAGACCAGTCAGAAACGTCCAGCTAACCCTACGCCAATGACACCGGTGGATCTCAAAACTGAACTTGGATCTGCGTTAAGTAGCAATGATATCCTTCACCACCGTTGTCTTACGACAGATTTCACAAACAAGTCATGACTATTCAATAAAACAATAAATTCATTTAAAAGTTTCTTTCCAGCTAATTATAACTAGCAAAGGAGTTTTGAAGTTGAGGGTGCAGTGTTTATGAAGTTTGGCAATGAGGACAAAAACTACCACGGTTCAGTAGCCAGCTGGTTTAGCCAGGGAAAACGAACTCGGACCTTGTGCGCATGTGCGCCATACCTACTAGGCAAATTCAGGAGACAGATTATAGATTTTATGCCCTGATATCAGGAGCTGGCAGCAAAAAGTAAGATTAAACAATTCAGAGACTGAAACGGATAAATCAGATTACAAATATTTAAGGAGAGCGAATTGATAAACAATCCTGAAATCAGCTGTAACTGTCAATTGTAACAAAGTTATATTCGATACTGTCTGTACAGAATGACCCCTCCTGGACATTACAGACATTACAACTTGTTTACTGGTTGCTGGTGATACAAGCATGATACAAGGGGCTGGTATTTAAGAAGCTTGTCAGCAGAGGCCTGCTCCATGTAGCAGTCATATGAGCACCTCCCTCTGGCCTCCCACAACAACAATATCTGGCATATTTGGTACACAGGAAAACATGTCATCATGAAACCAACTTACACAAGAATGTTTATGGATGTGTGCTGTTGGTGAGACTACCTGTCTCACCTCACTGGCTATCAGGTCGACAAGGCGGTCATGTCTACCAATGTACAGGTCCTTGTACTATGAACAGCAACGAGTCACAACATGGGCAACAGACTATTACGTTTGACTCATGTAAAATACAAAATGGGTCATGGTTTGCAGGGTACCAGAGTGCTAGATTGTATTTTGTAGGTAGAACCTGTAACCTCACCTTAACGGTAAAGGTGAGAATGGCCTCGCTAACAACATCATTCTGATACATGGAGTGGGAGACTGAATGGTCAGCACAGTCCAGAGTAGCAAGTTTCCCCTGCAGCCTCAGGCCAGCCCAGTGCTGCCGTACCTGCATCTGCCTGATACCGAGGAGTGTTGTCCTCAATGTAATCATAATACTTTTATTAAACTTTTCTAGCGCTTTTCATTACAGACAGAATCTCAAAGCGCTTGTTAAGCAAAATACACAAGTAATTTAAAAATAAATATAGGCTACAACAGTAGCTAGATCAGTTACAGTGGGGAGAACAAGTATTTGATACACTGCCGATTTTGCAGGTTTTCCTACTTACAAAGCATGTAGAGGTCTGTAATTTTTATCATAGGTATACTTCAACTGTGAGAGACGGAATCTAAAACAAAAATCCAGAAAATCACATTGTATGATTTTTAAGTAATGAATTTGCATTATATTGCATGACATAAGTATTTGATACATCAGAAAAGCAGAACTTAATATTTGGTACAGAAACCTTTGTTTGCAATTACAGAGATCATACGTTTCCTGTAGGTCTTGACCAGGTTTGCACACACTGCAGCAGGGATTTTGGCCCACTCCTCCATACAGACCTTCAGGTTTCGGGGCTGTCGCTGGGCAATACAGACTTTCAGCTCCCTCCAAAGATTTTCTATTGGGTTCAGGTCTGGAGACTGGCTAGGCCACTCCAGAACCTTGAGATGCTTCTTACGGAGCCACTCCTTAGTTGCCCTGGCTGTGTGTTTCGGGTCGTTGTCATGCTGGAAGACCCAGCCACGACCCATCTTCAATGCTCTTACTGAGGGAAGGAGGTTGTTGGCCAAGATCTCGCGATACATGGCCCCATCCATCCTCCCCTCAATACGGTGCAGTCGTCCTGTCCCCTTTGCAGAAAAGCATCCCCAAAGAATGATGTTTCCACCTCCATGCTTCACGGTTGGGATGGTGTTCTTGGGGTTGTACTCATCCTTCTTCTTCCTCCAAACACAGCGAGTGGAGTTTAGACCAAATACCTATATTTTTGTCTCATCAGACCACATGACCTTCTCCCATTCCTCCTCTGGATCATCCAGATGGTCATTGGCAAACTTCAGACGGGCCTGGACATGCGCTGGCTTGAGCAGGAGGACCTTGCGTGCGCTGCAGGATTTTAATCCATGACGGCGTAGTGTGTTACTAATGGTTTTCTTTGAGACTGTGGTCCCAGCTCTCTTCAGGTCATTGACCAGGTCCTGCCGTGAAGTTCTGGGCTGATCCCTCACCTTCCTCATGATCATTGATGCCCCACAAGGTGAGATCTTGCATGGAGCCCCAGACCGAGGGTGATTGACCGTCATCTTGAACTTCTTTCATTTTCTAATAATTGCACCAACAGTTGTTGCCTTCTCGCCAAGCTGCTTGCCTATTGTCCTGTAGCCCATCCCAGCCTTGTGCAGGTCTACAATTTTATCCCTGATGTCCTTACACAGCTCTCTGGTCTTGGCCATTGTGGAGAGGTTGGAGTCTGTTTGATTGAGTGTGTGGACAGGTGTCTTTTATACAGGTAACGAGTTCAAACAGGTGCAGTTAATACAGGTAATGAGTGGAGAACAGGAGGGCTTCTTAAAGAAAAACTAACAGGTCTGTGAGAGCCGGAATTCTTACTGGTTGGTAGGTGATCAAATACTTATGTCATGCAATAAAATGCAAATTAATTACTTAAAAATCATACAATGTGATTTTCTGGATTTTTGTTTTAGATTCCGTCTCTCACAGTTGAAGTGTACCTATGATCAAAAGTACAGACCTCTACATGCTTTGTAAGTAGGAAAACCTGCAAAATCGGCAGTGTATCAAATACTTGTTCTTCCCACTGTATATCAAGTCTGTTTGAGTGCTTCTTGAAGCCTCCAGCAGATTGGTAGCCACGGTCATGAGAGGATCTGGAAGCTCATAGTCAGCGGAGGTGGTGGCCGGAGGTGGTGGCAGGGCGTCCCAGCTGTTTGCAGCTTCTCTATATTGGGACTCTGATGAGCTCCCCAGAGAGTACAGCCCTCTCCTTACTTCAGAAGTATCCCCCTGAGCAATTAAACATCTGGCCCACTGTCAACTCTGCGTTGGTGAAAAACAACCCAAAGTCAGTAGGTATAATTCTAATGAAAACACATTAGCTAGCTTGTTGAACACGCTGATTTTCATCAAGTTACAGGCTGGATTCCAATTCATGATATCAAGACTTGATCTGCATGCTTTTAGCTGAGGAAAAATACAATGTTTGTAAAAAATAAATACAAATAATTATAATATGTGGATCATTTATATGAGCTCTCTGCCTAGGCTGCCACTAGGCACCATGGAAACTATAGAACTAGGATGAGATGACAGAAGCCTCCACGACAACACAGGAGTCTGCCACAACCGCTTCAGAGGCAGTCACTGGTTCAGTTTTTGTGTCAGTCTGTGTCCATCTGAGCTCCGGTTGTACAGGTTGTTGAGGTCTGGCTAGTCTGACCAGACTCCAAAGCCTGCGGAACAAGTGTCCAATCCTCGTGTGTAGGAACCCCCCCCAGATGTTTTGCAGAGAAGACGCTGTTCTTGTAGAACACGCTATTCCATTTCCCTGGCTCCCCACACACACACACTGCACAACACACAGACACATGCTCGCACTCGTGTATGCACATGTTCCTCATTGACGACACCCATGATGGATGTAATTAGATCAGTATAATTGAATCTGTCTGTCTTTCACAGTCACACCGCTGGACGTTGTGAAGATACGGCTGCAGGCCCAGCAAACACCATTCTATCAAGGTAGAACATTAACAGACAACATTCGCTGCTTATACTATGAGTCTGCTTATTGCTTCTTACCATTGCGGGTATAGCCTAAGTGTTAGATGTTTAAGTCCCCACTCCCCACCCCTGAAAACTCAACTGCACTGTCATTGCTTTCCCCGTGAGAGACTGCATTCAGCCTCTTGCCCCTGTCTGCTCCCTAAGCCTAAATAATAGAAGGGGGTTAAGGTAAAGTGGGTTTAGAAGTCCTTATGTCTGCAATGTTGACCTTACGCAGCCATGTCGGGCTACATTTAGTGGAATATGAGACATGCTTTAGCTTTTCTCTGCTCAAATGCTTATTTTGTGTGTCTTGTGTGCTCTTTCATTGTCTCTCCATCTCTGTGTTTCTGTCTCTTTCTTTGCTTTGTTTCATAGCTTTAGCTGCTGACTCCGCTTCATGGAGTGGTGTAATCCGCCCCTCCAAATGTGAGTATAACCTGCCGGCGCCGCTCGCTGCATGCCCAGACTTTGCCCAGTCTGACTGACTACATGTGCCTTTCTGGCACTGCTCTGCCAGTCTGCCAATATGACCTGCTAACAAACTGGGTTTCCTGGGAAAACAAAACAAATGCACTTTAAACATAGTCTGAGCAAATTTATTTTGAAGTCCCTGGCAATTATATGTACCCTCTGTCTATCTTCCTCAGTGTACCCTCATACTCTTCCTCAGTGTACCCTCATACTCTTCCTCAGTGTACCCTCATACTCTTCCTCAGTGTACCCTCATACTCTTCCTCAGTGTACCCTCATACTCTTCCTCAGTGTACCCTCATACTCTTCCTCAGTGTACCCTCATACTCTTCCTCAGTGTACCCTCATACTCTTCCTCAGTGTACCCTCATACTCTCAGCTGATGATTGTGAATGATTATATGGGTCACAGCCTTGGCTCTCACTCACTCACTCACTCACTCACTCACTCACTCACTCACTCACACACACACACACACACACACACACACACACACACACACACACACACACACACACACACACAGCTACACCATGACTCACTCTGAACATTGATACAGAAAACAACTGAAAAATTGCCCAGATAGTTAGTATTAGCATGTTGAACTTTACAACCAAATGATGTGGTAACAATGAATACTTTCTGGTACTTGAAATAATTCAACATGATTCATAGCTACCGGATATCAAATTGTGCTTGTGTTTTATGAATCTCAAATAAACAAACAAGTAGTTCATAGGTTATACTGTGTAATACCGATTTTACTATGTCATTTTCTATTACTAGTGGAGCACATTTGTTTGTTTTATAGATTTCTCCTCAAACATTTGTAATCTGCCTTTGCCTTGGATTGACCATTTGCCAATACCTAAAATAAGCCCAAAACTAGTAGTCCAGAGCAGGCCTTGGCTGGAGCAGCATTGATGTTATCGTCCCCAGTGTCTGTCTGATCGGTCATTGCCATTACCTCTGTTATTAATAGCTTATCTAACCTCTGTCATGGACACCCTCACATTAACTTATATTGAACTACTGACTGAAAAACAAACTGTTAAAGTATTTTATTTTTACCAATGGCATTATTTTATAGAACTATTGAATATCCATTCATTTGACAGAACTATAAGCTATAGATGTATCAAACGGACATACTGTAATTACACATTAATGCATGCCCTACAGAGACACCAACGTTTGGCATTACTCCCAATAGGTTCACATTTACCTATCTACAGTGTAGATAGAAGTAGAGCATCATGTCTAATACAGTAACATATTAACCAGTATGGTTATGTTTTGGTGACCCTGTTTTTGTGTTTGTCTCTCAGGGAAGTGCTTCCTGTATTGTAATGGCCTGATGGATCACATCTATGTGTGTCAGAATGGGGCCAGCTGCACCAGCTGGTACAAAACACCAACCCACTTCAGTGGCACCCTGGTAAGAGACTCAGGACCCTCTTATTCACTCCCGCCAACACAGCACCACATCACCTGGTTTGACATAGTTAAACCACTGGATGGGGAACTACCTGTCTTTGAACTCCCAAATGTTAGTATTTTTTTGGAACTTTTTTTGGAACCGTTTCCAAGGACAAACACAGTGTGGTGTTTGTTTTTCCCAGGATGCTTTTGTGAAGATCACGCGCCACGAGGGGGTCAGGTCTCTGTGGAGCGGGCTGCCTCCCACACTGTGAGTCACTGGGGTATTTCAAGTACATGTATTTGTAATAAAGCAAAATAAAGAACGGTTACAAGAGCTATCTGTACTTGATTGTATAAAAGAGAGAACTCAGAACTATGACTTTATATGCAATCAATTTCAGTTTGTTGTTTTGTACCAAATCATGTAACCGCTTGCAGAGCTTTGAGATCGGCAGTCTCTCTTCCTGTTTGTGTACAGGGTGATGGCGGTGCCTGCCACGGTCATCTACTTCACCTGCTATGACCAGCTCAGAGACTTACTGTGCTACGGCATGGGGTTCCAGGGCAACTACATCCCCCTCGTGGCAGGGGGTCTCGCTAGACGTAAGTGGACTACATGGGACGGGGGGTCACAATGTCTGGAAGTTGATTACATCTTGATTGATACAGTTCAGTTGTCACACACCACACTAAGAATGTAGATGTATAATAGTCATTATTATATTGCTCCCTTCTGTAGCATCTTGTGTTTGTTGCTGCCCCTCTTCCGTTGACTCACTCTCTTCCTCTCTCCCCCGTCTCTCTGTGTTCTCCAGTGGGAGCAGTGAGTGTGATCAGCCCGTTGGAGCTGGTGCGCACCAAGATGCAGTCCCGGAAGCTGACCTACAGCGAGCTGAGGGTGTGTATCCGCTCTAGTGTTGCCCAGGACGGCTGGCTGTCCCTGTGGAGGGGCTGGGGACCCACCGTCCTACGAGACGTCCCCTTCTCAGGTGAGACTTCACCTCCATGGACGTTATGTCTTCTTATTTCACTAACCATCTATCTGTCACTGCTAGAGCTTAGTTGGAGTGGTTGATGGTAGTTGGGGGTTACAGAATGAAGACCGCCTGTGTGGGTGAATAATACAACTATCTTCGGTGTGATAATGTTTCTCAGTGACTTTACAACCTGACTGTTTTTGTTTTTCTGTGTGTGTGTGCAGCCCTGTACTGGTTCAACTATGAGCTGGTGAAGGCCCAGCTGTGTGATCAGTACGATGTGTCTCAGGCCACCTTCTCCATCAGCTTCACAGCAGGGGCCATCTCTGGAGCTGTGAGTATCTCATTAATACCTCTAACTGTGGGAATTTACAATGTATCTAAAGAAGACGTCTTCATTAGATGTAATAAAGAAGATGATGGATGGTTTGTACTTTGCAAGGTGTGTACAGTTAAATAGTCAAACTCTTGTTTCTACTCCTGTTCTATTCAGTTTACTGTAAGTGAGGCGGAGGTGTGTTTTATTATTATGGGTAGATCAATGAACACATTGACATATTTTTTATTTATTTTACCTTTATTTAACCAGGTAAGCCAGTTGAGAACAAGTTCTCATTTACAACTGCGACTTGGCCAAGATAAAGCAAAGCAGTGCGATAAAAACAACAACACAGAGTTACATATGGGGTAAAAAAAAATATGATTAAAATTCAGTGTGCTATCTCTCACCAGGATGAGAAAGCCAGTTGTAACAGAGCTGTTATCGGTATTTATGACGGATGGAGGCCAAATGTGTCTCCCTGCTGTGTCTCCCTGCTGAAAACTGGCCTTTGTTTGTTTAGAGAGATTCTCTCATATGTGAGAGAAGTGGACACACAGGAAGTTCCCTATCAAATCATGGCAGTTCCTCATTCCTCTCATGAGTTATTATAAGGGTTGAGTTGAAACCATAAAAAAATAGAGAATTGCTGTGTCATTGTGACTGTAAACCATTAGACTGTAGATAATTGATAACAGGTGGACCCCTGGTTAAAGCCTGTTTTTACAGTGTTTCTCCTGTCTAGTTACATAACTTAACCCCTGATCTACTGATCAGCAGTATGTTATGTTGATTTCACTAGGTATTGCTGTTGATTTCACTGGGTATTGCTGTTGATTTCACTGGGTATTGCTTATAGAGAGTGTGTCTATTGTCTTCTGTCCCAGGTGGCTGCCATCATGACCCTGCCTTTTGACGTAGTGAAGACTCGGAGACAGATCCAACTGGGAGAGATGGAGACACTGGGAGGTGTGTAACTACAGGGTCTTATGCGCCCTTAAGGCCATTCACATCTGTGAAAAGGTATTTTCTCCTCTCTAATGCGTAGGATTGCCCACTAAATCTGTCTTTCTCCCCTTCCTCCTAGTTCCTGTGAAGAACCCCACATCCACATTGCATATCATGAGGGGAATTTGGGCTGAATCGGGCTACAGGGGGCTCTTTGCAGGTAAGTCCAAAAGGATGCATAAAAAGTATATATTTGCAATGTTTGAAGCGCTGGTATAGAAAGCAGTCTGAATGGAGGACTTAATCACGTAAATTGTGTCTCTGTATCCCCCTCAGGCTTCCTACCCAGGGTGATCAAAGTGGCCCCAGCCTGTGCTGTCATGATCAGCACCTATGAGTTTGGGAAGACCTTCTTCCAGAAGATGAACCTTGACCGGGAGCAACAGGCCTGCTGAGGGGCTGTGTGTGTGGAGAAGCAGGGTTGGCTGCCTTCCTCTGGAGCAGAATGGGAAGAGACTATTAGCAGCTGCCCATGCACGCTGTGCAAGACTGCTCCTAGTCAAGACTTTGCACCTAGACACCTGAGCTTCAAATCACCCTGGAGGAGTCTGTCTGTCTCTCAATTCAGACAAAGGTGAAGACATGAGGAATGGACTTTTTTTGTCTGTTTTCTAGCCCTTTCTATTGGCCCACAGGGAGGCTGCTCCTACTACTGTGAACACTGTCATACGTGTATCCATGAATGTATCCATTAGTTAAACTCAGAACTGTGGGGGAACGGCCCTGTGACTAAGGCTTATTCAGACTTTGGCATGCTTTCCTTGCACACTAAAGGAGTTGTTCATCTTTGCTAGTACAGCCCCCTGCTGTTCATACCTGGGAGAACACTTCTAACAACAACCCTAAAAAAAACTGCATGCAAAGTAATCCATTCAATCAATACCTTCCCTTCACCTACTAGCCCAGACCAAATGCATGGTTGAGCTGGGATCAGTGGATACTTGTCTATTCTTAGTGTAGCATTCTCTCATATTGATTTGTCATCTGCCCAATGGTAGCCTACTATCCAATGTTCATTTTTTTGTGATGGGAATAAATACAATACATATGTAGGTGGGTTACCATGGATCATTCCCAGAGGATGAGAACTGGGTAAAGTGCCACTTTTTTGATGGGTTAATTTGGTAGATGTTATTCAATCAAATGAAATACTTAAGACAAAACAGCTGACAAATTCTCATAACTATGCTGTCTATAAGGGGGTGACATTACTTTTTTTTTTTTACTTGATTGAATATATGCAGCGTTTCTGTTGATGCATTTCAGAACTGGGCTGAGTCTATATAGTTTTATGTAGAATGTTAATTTTTTTCAGCATTTCAGAATGATCTGGAAATCTACTAGCTAGGTTACTGGACAGAAGTGAGTTGTTGCCTTGATCTTTAATTTGTGTGTTATATTATTTCTCGTGTACCTTACATGGATGTATAGAATGTTTTATATGCTGTGACTGGTTTTACTAGTTTTTTTTATTCAGTCAATTTTACATTTTAGTCATTTAGCAGACGCTCTTATCCAGAGCAACTTACAGGTAGTGAGTGCATACATACATTTTTTTTTCATACTGGTCCCCTGTGGGAAACGAACCCACAACCTGGCGTTGCAAACGCCATGCTCTACCAACTGAGCTACACGGGACTATGAGGTCAACGAGGGATACAGATCATCTCACAGAATGCCTAATTGGAATCAAAGACATTGAGGTGGACAGTTGTAAAATAAAAAAAGGTGTTGCACCAATCACAAGAGCTTTTGCCATTTCTGTTACACTAGAATTGTAGATTTTGATCGAGTGTTTGTACAGCAGGAAGGCGGAGCCGTGATGCTGGTTGGCAACGTTAATCACGTGACGGATCACGTCCTTGTATAAAAACCGAACATCCCCCTTCCATAGGCCTCTTTCAATCGGCTCGGAGACGAAATGGTGAGTTTGACTTTCTTATGAGCGACTTGCGCTTTCAATCCATTCGGCATCTTCGCAATCCTTATACTTTCCCTGTCTAAGCCAATACGTAACATGTTTCTATCTGTAATAAACACAGTTGTATGATATTAGACCTGAGCATAACACTGTTTTAGATTGATTACTGAATGAATATATGCAGTAATCGTCGGCATACCGTAAGTTTAAAATGGCTGATACACTGAGGCCTAACATGTTTGATTACAAAATGGAAGAGTTTATTTTTTAGTAACGTTTGTTCACAATCAAACGTGTATATACTTGACAACGTGCTAGTTAAGTTTCTACCGTTAACGCGCCCTGTCTTTATATTTGAGGCCTGGATGAGCTAAGCTAACTAGGTGATACGCTGACACTCATTAACCCACCCTATCAGTAGCTAGTTGAGGTCCTCCGAACCTCGTTAGCTACTAACGTTACACATGGTTATTCCAACACGCTATTTTCATCGTCAGTTGGGATTTACTTAGCCAGGTTGCTATTGCGGTTATTGATTATACTTCCAATAGGTACAAATCATTAAATAAAGGTGATGATTCCCTCGACGGGCGGACAGAATGGATGGCCTCGTGCTGTTCCTGTTGAATGTCGAGTTCTGACATACTGACGTGCGTTCATTTAGTTTTGTATGCCTCATGGATGATGTACTAAATAGCGTTATCTTCACAGTCCCACCGTAAGTTTTCGGCACCCCGCCACGGATCCCTGGGCTTCCTGCCCCGTAAGAGGAGCAGACGTCACCGTGGTAAGGTGAAGAGTTTCCCCAAGGATGACCCCAGCAAGCCTGTCCACTTGACTGCCTTCCTTGGCTACAAGGCTGGCATGACTCACATCGTGCGTGAAGTCGACAGACCTGGCTCAAGTGAGTATTTGGCTTCATGCAGTTTTGTACAAAGTTGAATTGACTGGGTGAATATTATTGTTTTGCGATTTATGAATACATAATGAGCCATATTAGTTTCGATCTTGCATTACTGTAGTTCAGACCCTAATCTTATTTTCTGCATATGATGATCCCCTCGACGGGCGGACATATTGGGTCTAACCCTTGCTGAATGTCGAGCACTGAGCGCAGTCAATAAGCATTGACATTTTGCAATTTTAAATCTACTGTACAACTTATACTGACTACTTCTTTCCCTACAGAGGTGAACAAGAAGGAAGTGGTCGAGGCAGTGACCATTGTGGAGACTCCTCCCATGGTTGTAGTGGGTGTTGTGGGCTACGTCGAGACCCCCCGTGGCCTGCGCTCCTTCAAGACTATCTTCGCTGAGCACGTCAGTGATGAGTGCAAGCGTCGCTTCTACAGGAACTGGTGAGCCATTCTACACATGAGAGAGTTTTTATCTACACAAACGTGTTGAATGTAGTGTATAATTACATTTAGATATGAGCCTTGAAACATGTTGCTGCTCGGTGTATAAAACATGTCATGTGTTTTACTGAGCAAGTCTTAACATCCGTTGCCCCCTGGTGGCAGCTCCGCTCGGGTGCCTCGTACCCTGATGAGCTCCGGGCTCCTCTGGCCGGTGGAAAGTGCTTCTTAGAAACCGTGCCATGAGCCGAAACCCCTTCTGAAGCTGTAACTGCCCCCGTCGCCCCTGTGAAGGTTGGGCAAGCAGCTGAGTGCAGTGTTCTTCCGCTGGCCCCCTGGGGTTATGAAGGACCTGTGCCAACCCGTGTGCCTCTTCTCCCCTACCCTCCGGTCACGCTGCATGCTCTCAGGTACAAGTCCAAGAAGAAGGCCTTCACAAAGTACTGCAAGAAGTGGCAGGATGATGAGGGCAAGAAGCAGCTGGAGAAGGACTTTGCCTCCATGAAGAAGTACTGCCAGGTCGTCCGCATCATCGCCCACACCCAGGTGAGTCTGAGCAGGATGGAATACTCTCACTGCAATGCCCCCATAGTTTTAATGAATCGAATCTCCCTTTGACTGTGTCGGTGATGAGACCACGGAACACTGCGTCAGGCATGACGTCCGACACGCATGAGGATACATTCCATGCTGCCTTCCTTCTGAGACCACATGTCCCATTTTAACCCAATTTTGGGTTGAATACATAGTGTTTGTACTAGTATACTTGTCCCAGGACTAGCTGCAGGCTCACTTGCCTCTCTCCCTCCAGATGAGGCTGCTGCCCCTGAGGCAGAAGAAGTCCCACCTGATGGAGGTGCAGCTGAATGGAGGCTCCATCTCTGACAAGGTGGACTGGGCCCGTGAGAAGCTGGAGCAGTCTATCCCCATCACCAACGTCTTCACCCAGGATGAGATGATTGATGTCATCGGTGTCACAAAGGGTCACGGATACAAAGGTATGTATCTTAAGAACTGTTTTGTGTCAGTGATGAGACCACGGAACACTGCGTCATGCATGACGTCCGACACGCATGAGGATAAATTCCATGCTGCCTTCCTTCTGAGACCACAACCCACTAATGACCATGTAGTTAACCAATCATGATGGTTTAGTTATTCATGTAAGGTACCCAGGTACTAAACATTGAATTTTCCCCTTTAGGTGTCACCAGCCGTTGGCACACAAAGAAGCTCCCCCGTAAGACTCATCGTGGTCTGCGTAAGGTGGCCTGTATTGGTGCCTGGCATCCCTCCCGTGTGGCCTTCTCTGTGGCCCGCGCTGGTCAGAAGGGCTACCACCACCGCACAGAGATCAACAAGAAGATCTACAAGATCGGCCAAGGCTACCACACCAAGGATGGCAAGCTGGTGAAGAACAACGCTGCCACTGAGTACGATCTGTCCAACAAGAGCATCACCCCTTTGGGTGGCTTCGTCCACTACGGAGAGGTGACCAATGACTTTGTCATGCTGAAGGGCTGCACGATTGGAGTCAAGAAGAGGGTGCTAACCCTACGCAAGGTGAGGAAAGGGAGACCATTCTATCTTATGCATGGTTATTCCAATGCATTATTTGCATTGTCAGTTGGGATTTAGGTACTTATAAGGTAATGAATAAACTGAATAGGTACATATTAAATATGGGTGGTTCCCTCGCTGTGTGGACTGAATGAATGGCTGTAGAGTTCTGACGTATACTGACGCTATGGCATTTGTTTCATATCTGATGGACAAAGTGCCAAATATTGTTGTCCCAAAGTATTGTATGCCCCGGTAAAGGAACGTATCACTGTATAATCTAATTGATTTTTAACTTCTGTTTTCAGTCTCTGTTGGTGCAGTCGAGCCGTCGTGCCACGGAGAAGATCGACCTCAAGTTCATCGACACCACCTCCAAGTTTGGCCACGGCCGCTTCCAGACAGTGGAGGAAAAGAAGGCGTTCATGGTGCGTTCAGTTTCCCTTTTCCATGACTTGGCATTCACTTGTCCCTTCTCTTCACTCTATTTCGAAAGCCCCCTGGATTAATGTAGTGGACCCACCCTAGCTTCAGCCCAAAACACTTTTGTATATCCGTTCACATAAAACTGGCTTTGCAGCTCAGTCCCCTAAGCCTGTAGTGCACTTATCGTAACCTGGTTCACTCTTGGTATGAATTTGGGTTCCATTCAGGTGCTAGATCAAACTTCAGTGAGGCAGGGGAGCGGCATCGTTTTTTTTGCTGTTCCCTGTTCACTCTCTGGGAACATCACCCCTAAAGCCACAGATGGAGTAGAGGTTGCTTATTAAACTCTGTATAGGCATTGTTACTGACCACTTCTCCATTTCCTTCTACAGGGACCACTGAAGAAGGACCGCATTGCGAAGGAAGAGACTGCCTAAAGGCTCTGTCTGGTGTGAGTCCTCATACAACGCTGCAGAGTTATTTAATAAATAAAGTGAAATAACTCCTTTCTCGTTTCTTATGAATTGCATAGGGATTGTCTCAAACTTGAATCTGAGGAAGAGGGGATGTGTGTGGCATAACTGGGCCCAGCAATCAGAGTTCTTGTATGAAGGTCAATGAGTGAATTTGTTTAACTAAAAATGGAATGGCTTATTTGCTACATAAGGCTTGATCAAATGACTGTTTCATAATGATTAAGTTAAGCGTGTCCTGATAAGTAGGACGGGTGACACCCCAGCAACTTTGATGGGGGAAAATACTGTCGTGCCTTTTAACTAACACAAAGTCATAAACCTTGAGTATTTCTAATGTAATTTCACCTAACCCAGAACACATGGCATCTTTATGCCTAACCGTAAAGATGCAGAAAAGGCGCCGCTATTTCCTGGTTGCAAAAATTCAAATAGTTAGCTGATTTCAGTGGCTAAAGTATAGTCTTTGTACCACCTAAACTGCTGAAATATCATTTCCATAACTGAATATTGTTTGGCACTAGTGTACAAAACCAAAGACTCAAACTAAACTTAAGAACAGGATGCATTGAAATGGCGCACAGAACAGATCTTCCCCTTAGACTTGCTTTCAATGAGTGGATATATAACTTGTGAATTTGGTCAGGTTGCCCAAGAAGTTACATTGTGATTTAAAATTAAGGCAAATGTTCATGAATTTTATAAAGCCAATTTTGGCTATGGGAACTATCCTGTTAACATGATCTGCCCTCATTGGCAAGAATGTTTCTAAATCTTGCCTTCCATTTGAAGACCTTTCTTTTCAGTGTTCGTGCCCGCTAGAGTTAGTATCTTATCAATATAATGGATAATCTGCTTTAATGCACTAGCTAGTCAGGGGATCTATATGCAGTTGCACCTGTTGGAAGTTAAAACTTGTCAAGGTCAACATGGCTTTAATGAAATGGACTTTAAAGGACTTTGCTTGCCTGTAGTTCAGTGTAGAGGTTGCCTCCCTTAGGGGAGCTGAAGGATGTTGATGCATTTGGACAGTACTGATGGCCTTGTAGCGCAGCCTGTGTCAGCATATTGGAAAGCTGCAGATGACAGCCCTGGATAATGAATACAGCAGATGTGGTTAATTAGTACAGTTCAAGGCTAATGGGTGGGATGCAGGTCTTGTGAGTACCTGAATAGTTACATGGCAAGCTGTACATATATAGGGATGTATGTATCCTATAAATACTCTCCACTAATAAAAGCACTCCTGTGCTTCAAGTGAGGAATGGGAATTTGGGCAGGGTAACAGCAGATTCTCCCTTGTACCATCCACACTGTCATGTTCCTCTGAGAAATGGCCCACTGCTGCAGGCTGATCCAGATGTCCAAGGGGAAGAACACTGCAGTCCAGAGTGCACTAATCAGGATGATGTTATGTCTGTAGAAGATCCTTGTGTCAGTTTTAGACCATTATTGATTTACATGAATTTAAAAGTATACACCTGCATGTCTGTTTTTAAAAGCAAGTAATTTCCTATTCAGCCAACAGTGGCTATACACTGAGTGTACAAAACATTAAGAACACCTTCCTAATACTGAGTTGCACCCCTTTTTGCCCTCTAAACAGCCTCAATTTGTCGGGTCATGGACTCTACAAGGTTTAGAAAGCGTTCCACAGGGATGCTGGCCCATGGTGACTCCAGTGCTTCCCACACATGTCAAGTTGGCTGGATGTCCTTTGGGACAGCATTGCAGTTCTTGACAGGGGGCCAGTATGAAAAAAATAATGTATACACTCACTAACAGTAAGTCGCTCTGGATAAGAGCGTCTGCTGAATGACTGAAATGTAAATGTTGACACAAACCGGTGCGCCTGGCACCTACTACCATACCCTGTTCAAAGGCACTTAAATCTGTTGTCTTGCCCGTTCATCCTCTGAATGGCACACATACACAATGTCTCAATTGTCTCGAGGGTTAAAAATCCTTATTTTACCTGTCTCCTCCCCTTCATCTACACTGATTGAAGTGGATTTAACAAGTGACATCAATAAGGGATCATAGTTTTCACCTGGATTCAACTGGTTAGTCTGTCATGGTAAGACCAGGTGTTCCTAATGTTTTGTACACTCGGTGTATGTCCTTGTGTTACCCATATTTGGCTTCAGTCAGGGCTCACCTAGCTCTGTACAGCAATTAAGCCTTCCACTCTGACTCATCTCAAAAGTGCTTTCACCTCCACTTCAGCAGGTAATGAGGAGGACCCTGAGGGCCTCCCACTCCATTTAGACATCCCTCACTTCTCCCGCTAGACACATCTCTGCATAATATTCTGCATCCTTTGCAAAAAATAGGATTTTCAGAAGGATTTTCAAGGTCCTTATTTCCTATTAACTTAAAGATGTCCTCTAGTGATTTTTGAACTTTTCCTGTTAAAGTGATATCCCAAGTATAAAGACAGTAAAGTACACACACTAAAGGGTAAACAAATATGTTTGAGCAAAATAGTGTTTTTTTATAGACAACTGCAAACTTCAAGGAGGAAGGCATTGATGGGAAGTTTGATTAGAAGTCCATCAGCCTCCCCCTTGCTTTAGGGACAATAGAGGAGCAATAGAGAACAAAAGAGGAAAGGCCCACCCCCTACCTGTGCCATGTCATGACTCACCTGGACCACCTATTGAGATGTGCCTTTTGTTAAGTAAATCAGGTGTTAAATGAGACTGGCGTGTTCACATAATAGCACATTTCAGTTTTTCAAAACAATCTCTAATGGAAGCATTTCTCATCATTGAGGTCCAAGGAGGGGAAACAAATCCCAAAGAATGTGATATGAACATGATGCATCCCCTGAAAGAAGTGATACAGTGTCCGGGATGACTGTTAGTGAGAAAGACAGAGAGGCAGAGCAGTATGTCATTGTATCTGGAGGGAGAGTCATGGAGATGGCCTGCTGTTATGTAATAATAACCTCCAGAGGCACTGAACCTCACTGTAGCGCAAGCACAGATACACTCAGTCCAGTCCCAACACCCACAGCGCTCTTATACATAATATCACTTCTTTCTCCAAATCGTCCGGTAACACTGTAAAATACAGAAGTAATTACTCCCTGCCTTTCTAATGGAGGTGAGGTCAACTGTTCAGGTATTGACCTCTCTGGAAGAATATCTCAATCTGCTCTGAAGTACCTTCTCAATGCTTTATCAAATATGAAAGTCTCCTGAGTGGCGCAGTGGTCTAAGGCACTGCATCGCAGTGCTAGCTGTGCCACTAGAGATCCTGCTTCGAATCCAGGCTCTGTCGCAACCTGCCGCGACCGGGAGACTCATGGGCAGCGCACAATTGGCCTAGCGTTGTCCAGGGTAGGGGAGGGAATGGCCGGCAGGGATGTAGCTCAGTTGATAGAGCATGGCGTTTGCAACGCCAGGGTTGTGGGTTCGATTCCCACGGGGGACCAGTATGAAAAAAAAAATATATATATATGTATTCACTAACTGTAAGTCGCTCATAACATACCAAAATGAAACAGCACATTTCTGCCTCTGCTATTCTACTGTAATTATGTTTCATTTTTGGTGTGTTATGTAACAGAGTGAAGGTTTGTCTCAGATAACCTGGTATGTAATTGTAGTGCCAGTCAGAGCAGTAGGGTTCTTTTCCTGGGCTGGGCTGGGGCATTGGGCCTGGAGCAGTGGAACCTCCAGTCCAGTACAGTGGGGCCGGGCCCAAGGGCTGAGGCAGCAGCTGTTAGTAGTGGACTGGAGCCATCTAGCCAGGGAGCATGCTGGGACAGGAGAGAGGAGGGCCAAGCATTGTGTGAGTGTGTGTGTTTGTGCAGGCTCGTGTGCCTATGTGTAGGTGTGTGAGGGGTGTCCTGGCCCGGGCCTGGCAGATAGGCTGACAGAGAGTCAGTGTTGTCTTGCAGGGTGGGGGAACTGACTGCGGGGCTATGGCAGGGAGTCTGACAGCCAGGGAGATAGACCATCAGGGAGGACCTCACGCTCAGGATCAGGGCCCATGGAGAGGATGGGGGTCAGGGTTCTGTGTGTGCTGAAGGAGCCTCTGACTCCCCCCATCCCTCACCCAGCAGGTAATAGATGGACGATACAGTACAGTATTTCAACATGCTGAAACATACCGAGACAGTTGAAGAATGAAAAACATGAAAGCTCATTAGTAGATGGCGGATCACAAATCATACACCTATATATGTGAAAGGCATGTGCGGTTGTAAAATGTCATATTGATTAACTTCTGTTTTCAGTCTCTGTTGGTGCAGTCGAGCCTTCGTGCCCTGGAGAAGATCGACCTCAAGTTCATCAACACCACCTCCAAGTTTGGCCACGGCTGTTTCCAGGTGAGGAAAATAAGGAGTTCATGGTGCATTTTAATCTAATGTCTCTTTACTTTCAACATTTACTGATAGTGGGTCACAAATCATACAATCCATTATGGTGACCAGTAGGATCAATTGTTTAGGTCATTGGGGGAAAATGAGCAGCAGATGCTTGCTTTCTTTGACAAGCTTAGTGACAAACGCAATGTGGACATGATGAGAGACTATTTCACTGCTGCTATTTGATCAATATTGTATTATTATCTTTAAGATATTCACAATCGAATAATAGTGACAGGGGGTACCTTGTAAGCCCAGTTTTGACAGAAAGGCAACATTTGATAATAGCCTTCAGACCTTTAGAGGACAGCTGTAATGAAAATACCTTAACCTTAGCCTGAGCCTGCCAGAATAGACTGCAGCTCCAATGCACCCCTGCACTGTGGCATCAGTATTCCAAGCCCGTTCCCATGGACACAGTTTTCCTTTCTTCCCCAAGCATATAGGAGCAGCAGTGCCCTTCCTCCCTGCATGAAGTACTGCCTCTCACCACCAGAGAGCAGGATGGGTAGGATATCAAGGCCCATTTCCTCCACTGCCTTTTTCTAAATCCCTATCATGCTGTCTAGTGGTTCTACTGTTTCTTTATGAGGAACCTGTTTCTTCTCCACTACCGTTTCAAACACTTTTGTGAAAGTACAGACTGCGCACTTAACTAGGGTTTTCCCCCTCTGTTTTGAGTATGGTGGTTGTTGTGACGATGTAGCGATTTTGAAATGTGTCATTTTGAACTCGGTGTTCATTTGTCCTCGTGACATAGATATCTGTAGCCTCTCAACTCTCCCTGACCCAAAAATAACCTAGGTGAGCGCAGTCAGCAGCTCTCTGGTCAGCATAAACAAGAGGCCATGTCTTTCTCTCTCTCTCTCTCTCTCTCTCTCTCTCTCTCTCTCTCTCTCTCTCTCACACACTTACAAACACACACAGAGCTCATGTGTTTCACACAAAGCTGTACTGCCACTGTCACCATTTACTGTTGAATATCTCTTCAGCTGAACAGTTTCCAGCCGTGCTCAACCGAGCCCTTCTCTTGCAGTGGCCTTCTCGTTGGGGATAAGAGGTGAGTCTTCAGGTGACGTGCCTGACGGTCCCATAACACGGCTGCTAAAGTCAGAGAAAGGTCATTGTTGGTTTGATGCGAGGTTATGTAACCTTCTGTACTTAGACACAAAGACAGCCCAGAGAAGAGGATGGTCTCTTAGTATTCCCACCCAGAAGGGGACAGTATGTTCCTCCGGCCTCGTCTTCTCACCCTCCCTCCCCCTCTTCACCCTCCCCCCACTTCTCTGATCACACAGCACTGCAGAGACACACACCAGGCACTTTGATCACAACACCAGGAGAGAGAGAGAGAGGGAGGGAGGGAGAGAGGGAGGGTGAGAGGGATAGAGAGAAAAAGGAATGGAGGGATAGAGGGAGAGGGACACAGAGAGAGGGAGACACTGAGAGACAGAGTGAGAGGCTAATTTCTTGCATGCTAAAATGCAGATATTGACACACAGTAGGAGAGGGGAGAAACAGAAAGGGAGTGTTGAGAGAGAGTCACACACACAATTAGAGTGTGAGGAATCTCTCCCTCCTCTGGCTCCATTTCAGAAATGACACTTTGTAACCTTCAGTGACAGAGCATGGAAACCCAGCCTATGATGTGAGCCGCGTAGCCGGAGCCTTGCTCTCCTCTCACTGCGGTGGGTGCGGCGAGTTTCTACTTTGTGGAACTGGCCTTAGCATTACCGCTGAGCTCTCCTTAACTCTCCATGACGTCACCATGGAATGTCCAACTCTGTTAGGCTGCCAAGAAAGGGCTTGACTCTTCAAGGGCATGTCTAGCAACTCCAGACTTCAACTCCCCACTGTCAGGATGGGGAGAAGGGGATGGAGAGAGGATGGGGAGAAGGGGATAGAGGGATGGAGAGAGGATGGGGAGAAGGGGATAGAGGGGTGGAGAGAGGATGGGGATAGAGGGGTGGAGAGAAGGGGATAGAGGGATGGAGAAAGGATGGGGAGAAGGGGATAGAGGGATGGAGAGTGGATGGGGAGAAGGGGATAGAGGGATGGAGAGAGGATGGGGATAGAGGGGTGGAGAGAAGGGGATAGAGGGATGGAGAGAGGATGGGGAGAAGGGGATAGAGGGATGGAGAGTGGATGGGGAGAAGGGGATAGAGGGATGGAGAGAGGATGGGGAGAAGGGGATAGAGGGATGCGGAGAAGGGGATAGAGGGATGGGGAGAAGGGGATAGAGGGATGGAGAGAGGATGGGGATAGAGGGGTGGAGAGAAGGGGGATAGAGGGATGGAGAGAGGATGGGGATAGAGTGGTGGAGAGAAGGGGATAGAGGGATGGAGAGAGGATGGGGAGAAGGGGATAGAGGGATGGAGAGAGGATGGGGAGAAGGGGATAGAGGGATGGAGAGAGGATGGGGAGAAGGGGATAGAGGGATGCGGAGAAGGGGATAGAGGGATGGGGAGAAGGGGATAGAGGGATGGAGAGAGGATGGGGATAGAGGGGTGGAGAGAGGATGGCTGTTGAAGCCACAGAGAATCCAGTGGTAAGAAGCTCATTAGGAGTGTGGGCCACAAATGCATCTTCCCCCGCAGTGAGCTGGGACTCTCGTATGGACGGACACCACCGCCACACTCTCAATTCGATTTCAGTGATGTCAACAGCACTTCCCTCCTTTCATCACATCTCCTGCGTTCTAAGAGAGAGATAAAGAGAGAGGGAGGGAAGGAGCGATAGAGGGGGAGAGATGTTCTGCATTCGTGAGAGCAGGCAAAAAGAACAGAAGAGGGAGAGAACACAGAGAGAGAGATTAGAAAGTAGAGGAGGGGCATGTGAGCAGGAAGAGGCATGGTGATAGCAAGAACACCAGAAAGCATAAGTCAACAGGGGAAGAGGAAGAGGGGTGGGGGAAGGGAGGAGATAGTATGTGAGTGTGTAAGTCACAGCGGGATAGAGAATGAGAGATTGTGCAGGAGAGGCAAATTAAGGACAAGCATGTCAGCCAGACAAGATGGAGGAAGTGAGAGAGGGAGGGACAGAGACAAAGATGAAAGAGAGAGGGGGAACATCCATTCCCAAAACATATTTAAAAATGCCATCTGTGTTTGTATGGCTAGTAGGGCTAGATGTGGCCTTATGGTAATGTCAGTATCTCTCAACTCCTCCTCTCCTCCATTTAGGATATAATGTAATCCAGCCTTGTAAAATGGCTGCTACTTATGAATTCTGAATAAAAATGCCTATACTGTACATAAAAAAGCCCTATTCATTCAGAGTGCTTCGTGGACACATTCTTAGACAAATTTATGGAGAGAAGCTTTTGTCAGTGAACTCAGATAATACAGTGAATCAAGATCTCAGCACTTTGTCTAATAGAAACAGTTTGGGGTCTTTTTCTTTTCGCCA
The DNA here is from genome assembly GCF_964263955.1 of Coregonus lavaretus. Lineage (NCBI taxonomy): Eukaryota > Metazoa > Chordata > Actinopteri > Salmoniformes > Salmonidae > Coregonus > Coregonus lavaretus. Next base: position 24,218,351 of record NC_140015.1, on the reverse strand, counting down.
TGAACCTGCTGGCCCCTTAATTTGAATGGAGTTGGAGCCCAAAAAATTCCAGGTGGCTCATTGCTCCCACATTGTACAGAGACCATAATGTATCCCATTTTTTACATTTACATTGTAGTCATATAGCAGACGCTCTTATCCAGATCGACGTACAGTTAGTGCATTTATCTTAAGATAGCTAGGTGAGATAACCACATATCACAGTCGTAGTAAGAACATTTTTCCTCAATAAAGAAGTTATCAGCAAAGTTAGTGCTAGTAGTAAAAGACCCCAAACAAGTTTTTTGGGGGAGTAGGACTGAGATGTCTTATTGAAGATACTCTTTGAAGAGGTAGGGTTTCAGAAATTTCAGAAGATGGGCAGGGCTCTGCTGTCCTAGCATCAGGGGGAAGCTGGTTCCACCATTGGGGTGCCAGGACAGAGAAGGGCTTTGACTGGGCTGTGTGGGAGCTGATCCCATATTCTCCATTGGCTCTACTGGAGACCCATTTCATGAGCCATGCTGGACAGAGAGAGACCACCTATTACTCCCTCTTACTAACAAGTACACAAACACAGCCAGCGTTGCCACAGCCTGAGACCCTTTGTTTCCACTCAGAGGGCTGCTATTATATGTCTGCATCACACACACACACACACGTGCAAACACACGTGTGCGCGCATAAACACACACGCGTGCATGCTTGCCACACACACACACACACACGCTCACCTCATTGCAGAGAAAAACGGGTGCATCAGGTCCTGAAAGTGATGCTTTTAGGGCGGTGGTGTAGAAAGGTGTGGTATATCATTTCTACATGGATAGCTCCAGCTACGGAGTCCTGGTTTTATTGCAAACCTGTGTTCCTTTTTCAGGAATGTCATGTCCTAGAAAGACACCACGCGTTGATGTGTCTTATATGCTGTTTTACCTTTACAATCATGGTTTCTCCCATATTGTAGCCTAAAGATGGAAACATGCTTGTTAACACAAGTGTTAGTACATGTTAGAGAGTAGAGACACACAGAGAGCCAGTGTTAGAGTGTATCAGAGACATAGAACAGTGGTGTTAAGTGTAAGGATACAGTAGGTTAGAGACACAGAGAAACAGGCTGATTTGTTCTCCCTAGGGTTGGTATTTTATTCATCAGGACTTGATGCATCCAAGTAAAGGATCATTCGGTTTTGGCACCTTTAAAGATTTAATTTTCAATTTGAACAACACATTGAAAATCAAAAGAAACAAAGTAATGACTAAGGCTGTGTGAATTTGAAAAATAAAATACATACATACATATATTTATATAAAGAAATAAACTAAACCATTTTTAAAAAATCAGTTTTTGTTCAATGTAGATTGTTTGGTTTCTTTCACAAAAGCATAAGATAAAATGAAGTAAATAAAAAAAACATAAGAGAAAAAATACACATGAAACATTACTAGTTTAAAGGTTAGCGTCATAGCTTTTTTCCCCTTCTAATTATCATTATCCTTTAAAACGTAAGTTTCTCAAGAGCAGATTTGCTGTAATTTTATAGCATGCATTTAATTTCTGAAATTTTGAGTCACTTAGCTTCTCTTGTACTATTTCATATTTAACTTGTTGCTTGCCTTTTACGCAAGTTTTTATTTTTGTGTTTGGCGTCCTCTTCTTTTCCTCCCCCTCTCCTCCTTCCTTCTTCGAGAAGTCGTGTTTGGAGTCTTTTTTTCTTGGTGTGAACTTTGACCCCATTGTTGTTGTTGTTGGTTTCTCTTGAGGGGTTCAACGCTCCCATGACGACCCCCCCCCCCCCAAAAAAAGAAAGCGAACAGGGACTCAGAAAAAGGCGAGAAGGTTCTATTAAAATAATATATATTTTTCTACTGTTGACTGTCTGCATCTGTCTCTCATCATGTTTCAGCAGCTCTGTAGTGTAGTGTACCTACAGTACTTTCTCTCTGGCTTGGTCATCCTTCCAGCAGATCCTAAAATAGTATTTTCTCGTGTTACCAACAGCACTTAGTTTAGTTTACTTGTTTGTTTTTTGCTTCAGTAAAGTCTGTATCTCTTGATTATTAACAATAATTTATTTACAAAAGTAATACACATATAGTACCTTTGTTAGAGTTTACAGACTGGCTAATTCTTACTGAATCCCAAGCTGCAAAAATTCACAGTTTTAATGCAGAAAATAAATAAATGAATAAATATGACAACAAATCAGAGGCATCTGGCAGGTGGTGTGATGGGAAAGTACAGCAGCTTGTTGCACCACCAAAACTGTGGAGCCAAACTGTCAAAACCAAAAGGTTATGATATCATGAATCGAATTTAAATCATAACCCTCCCCTTCAGTGCCCCACCCTCATCACCCAACCCCGCCCAGAAAAATGACTCCGTCTCTAAGGACAATCTTCCCCATTCTCCCAGTACTACCATTTACTCCAACGGAACTCAACAAACCCCTTTCAACTCTCTCAACAATGGTAGATGGGAAAATCATGCAGTTGAATGAAACAAAATCATCAATCTCTATAAACATGGAAACTCATCCTGGCCTATGGTATATTAGAGACCTGGGTGGGGGCCTCCCTGTCTCCCCTCCCTCGGGCTCTGCTCTCAGAGTTCCCTCATACAGGTGTGGTGCGGCGGTTGGCTGTGTTGGTGTTGGCTGAGTCTTTTTCCTTCTGGATACAATTGTGGACCTGCAGGAAGTTGTGGTCCCTCTCCGAGTTGTAGGTGGCGGTCGGTGTGCCCCCGGGCTTCAGGGTGTCCCGGGGCAGTGTGTACATGGAGATCTCTGTGGAGGGTAACGCGCTGAAGCCCTTGAGGCCCACGGGCGAGGTGTCGCGGGAGTGCGAGGGGTCTGTGGAGCGGGAGGAGGAGCGCGAGCGGCGCCGGTAGCGGTAGCGGTAGGAAGGGATGCGCGTGATGGCCGAGGCCTGGAGGTAGTCGGCAGCCCTGGCCCCGGCCCGGAGCTGCCGATGGCGGTCGATGAACATGTGGGCTGCCAGGACACCCACCATCTCGGCCATGATGAAGGACAGGGCTCCGAAGTAGAAGGACCAGCCGTAGGAGTAGCTGTTCTTCTTCGAGTCGCTCTTAGAGGGATCCCCTGCGTTAGCTGATATGTACACGATGATCCCGATGATGTTACTCAGGCCTGAGGGAGTGGGGAGTGTAGGGTTGGGGAGTTGGGGAGTTGGAGGGGCAAGATGAGAGAACAACAGAGGATTATGCAATCAGTTAAGACAGGAAATGTACCTTTTCACATATGCAGTAGTCCTCCATGAACCCTGTTCTACAACTGAGTGCATCCATCCACCACAATGAATACGCCATTACCAAGACAAACCTTTTGAGACAAGTGCCACGGATTCACCAAAGGATAATGTACATACATACCGTACTTCTCATTAACTGTTTTTAAAGTCTGACTGAATATGACCCAGAAATATGACCCAAGCCAGAGCCTCTGCCCTTACAGTGTTTAAGAATATAGATTGAGATCCTGAGTCAGATCAGTTGGGACAGCACATAACATGATTATACCTATGATTCACATAGGGCTCACAACCTATGATAGGGATCATAATCATATACTCATATACACTGAGTGCTCTTTCCATGACATAGACTGACCAAGTGTATCCAGGTGAAAGCTATGATCACTTATTGACATCACTTGTTAAATCCACTTCAATCAGTGTAGATGAAGGGGGGAGACATGTTAAAGAAGGATTTTTAAGCCTTGAGACAATTGAGACATGGATTGTGTATGTGTGCCATTCAGAAGGTGAATGGGCAAGACAAAAGATTGAAGTGCCTTTGAACGGGGTATGGTAGTTGACAGACCTGTAGGACGCACTGGGCCAGCATTCCTGTGGAACACTTTCGACACCTTGTAGAGTCCATGCCCCGTCAAATTGAGGCTGTTCTGATGTTGAGGCCTAATGTTTTGTACACAGTGTATATATATCTACTTTGACTGTAACGTTTAGTCACGGAGAGAAAGAGAAGTGTGTGACACAGTAGAGCTGGGATGATGGATCATTGGGAAAGTATGTCAGGGACACCATATTTTTAGAGTTGAATCCCAATGGGTAGCTCCTAGCCCAGCAACCAGATCAGGAGGAAATACGTGGATAAAGAGGGAAGAATGGAGTGCGTGACTTGTGGCTGCTACTGAGTGGAGGCTGAGGAGCTGACTGAGGAGCTGCAGTACCGGGGATGACCAGCAGCAGAGAGAGACTGCTAGTGCACTGCACCTTGGCTGGATTAGTCAACAGTCTCTTCTTTGCAGGACTTACATCCATATGTACAACTGTTCTATGTAAGTGTACCATAATAACATTGCATGTTAGTGACTAAAAAGTAGTGACTGAAAACATTTGCATTTGTGTATACTTTCTATCAATGGAACCAACTCATTTGAAGCTCATCTCCCTAATGTAACCATTACTATCCCTCTCCACCATAGCAACTGTTTCTCTCTTTCTTTTTCCCCAGTCTTCCTTCCTCTCTTCCTCTACCTGTCCTAGATACCCACCCCCTCCTCTCTCTCTTCCCGTCTCTCTTCCTCTCTAGACTCACCTGCAGACACAAAGAAGATGCCTGCACTGAGGATGATGTTGTGGCGTGACTTGTAGAACTCGCTGGCAGCTATACACAGCCCTCCCATGAAGAGCAGGATGACACTGAGGATGGGGAAGATGCTGGAAGCTCGCACCGCACCTGAGAACAGAGAGGACAGGAGAAGAGACAAATAAAAGAGGGGGGGGGGGGTATATAGGGATAGAGAAGGAGAGAGAGATAGATAGGATAAATAAAATCATAAATATAGCATGATAGGAGAGGAAGAATGAGAGTGAAAAAGAGGGGAACAGTGAAAAATGAGAGGAGAGGGAGAGAAAGGAGAGAAAGCACATTAGACTCCATCCCAACACCAGCTCCCTATCTGAGCCACATCATAATCAACACTGAAAGTCTCCATCAACACCAGCCAGTGAGTGTATCCCCTCAGTGAGCCTCTGTTACCCGACTTTATGTAATAATGCCATCTGACTACACACGACACAACACTCAGTTAGCACACACAGCTCCCCAGATTGGGGCGTTGCATTACGCCGTGTCATGTAGTGCAAATGACATTAACTCCATCAGAGCTCCAGGGGCCTAGCCTGGCATGTAGGCTGTAGAGGGATGTGGGGTGATGAGGGGCGTTGCTCTTCAAACCAAGCTCACGTCCTTGGCTGATGACAGCGCTAGAACTGAAGGGTTGAGGTACTGATGACAGAGCTAGAACTGAAGGGTTGAGGTACTGATGACAGAGCCAGAACTGAAGGGTTGAGGTACTGATGAGCATTAATGTGTTGACGATGGAACCCACAGGTGAGACTGAATGTCGTGCTGAGGTCTATAGAGCATAGAGGAAATACTTCAACCTCCTCAGGTCACCCTTGCCCATCCTTCCTTCCCTCTTCCCTTTGTCCTTATGCCTCCCTCCTCTCTCACTCTCCCGTCCTCCCTCTCCTCCTATTCCCTCTCTCTCCTGTTTAACATGCACACTTAAACTTTCATCAGGCTGGTTACATTTTCACCACTTCACCTCGTCTCTCAGCGCGGCTGCCGCCTCAGCAATTTCCCCAGCTTCTCCTCAAAATGCTGACGCCGTCGCCGGGGCTGGGTGGCTGCGCGCTGAACTCTGCCGCCTGCACCTCCGCGGGGACCCGGGGCTCCTGGCGGCCCATCTGCCTTCCCTGCCTACCTGCTGCCCGCCTCCCTCCCTTCCCCACTCATCCTTCCCCACTCATCCTTCCCCCATGCCCTAACACGCCACATCACACAGCCTCCAATCCCCTCCATGCACGATAGGGGAGAGGATAGCCACGGTGAGCCCACAGGCACCCAGGGAGAAGGCAGCAGCAGCAGGCCGACAGCTGCAGAGAGAGGAGGACTGGGCCAAGTGGGGGCCATGGCTGGCTGGGTCACCATCACTCACTCACCCTCCACTGGGCCCACAACAGTAACTACAGTAAGACTGGAGACAGGAGTAACTGAGGAGGCCCTGTAGTGTACTGAGGATGGATGTTCATCAAGACTGCATTGATACTGTATGTGGTTGTGGAGTTATGTATTACTAGTAGGAAGTGTGTTTTGTGTTTTATGCCATTATTATTTGTAGTGCTGTATCTCGGATCTGTGATATCCATCCATAGCCCTCAAACATGTTCATGATGTGTCTATATGACTAACTCTGAGCCCTGCATATCCCAGGCCTGTACTTCCCATACAGAGGCATGTAGATAGGACCGCACTCAACATGATTAACGCTGTTTTAATTTCCTCATCCTCTGTCCTCCGTCTCTCTCATCTGTCTTCTTCTGACTGTCTGCCCTCCCTCTCTCACTCATCCCCCAGCATCACATACCTTCTCCTTTGTCTCATTCTTCTCTTCAATCTCTCTCTTAACTGTCTCTCCGCCTGAGCAAGGGAGGATTTGTGAGGTAGAGTACTCTTTCTTCATCTTCATCTCTCTCTCTCTCTCTCTCTCTCTCTCTCTCTCTCTCTCTCTCTCTCTCTCTCTCTCTCTCTCTCTCTCTCTCTCTCCCCTTCTTTATCTCTCTCCATCCCTTCATCCTCCTCCTCTTCCTGTCCTGGGAGCAGAGGGAATAGTGGGGTGTAGAGTTACATGTGGCGTGGTGATTAAATATTAAGTTGTCCTGGGAGTTGACCCTGCTCTTTTGTCCCCCTTCTCACACCTCCCCCTCCTCCCTCCATCCCTCCAATCTGGCCAGTCACACTAAATTACCTGGGAGAGGGCAGAGGGGCTCTTTCTCATCCCTCAGCTTCATTTGCACAGACAAAATAGGGATAAAGCGCCAGACAAATTGTATTGATTGTTGACAGAGAGAGTTTTTAATACTGCAGCTCTCAAGGTGACACCAATGTGAAGAAAACCTCAGAGAGAGAGAGAAGAGCCGGCTGGGTGGTTGCTGGGTAAGTTTGCCACGTTGAGTAAAAAAACCTGCACATTCGGCTGAGTTGAATAATTTAGCTCTTTGATATGTTCAGCTATCATTTGGGCCTTGTTAAAAAAAACAATGTAATTCTTTATTAAATGCATAGCTACAGTGAGGGAAAAAAGTATTTGATCCCCTGCTGATTTTGTACGTTTGCCCACTGACAAAGAAATGATCAGTCTATAATTTTAATGGTAGGTTTATTTGAACAGTGAGAGACAGAATAACAACAAAAAAATCCAGAAAAACGCATGTCAAAAATGTTATAAATTGAAATGCATTTTAATGAGGGAAATAAGTATTTGACCCCCTCAGAAAGATTTCTGGCTCCCAGGTGTCTTTTATACAGGTAACGAGCTGAGATTAGGAGCACACTCTTAAAGGGTGTGCTCCTAATCTCAGCTTGTTACCTGTATAAAAGACACCTGTCCACAGAAGCAATCAATCAATCAGATTCCAAACTATCCACCATGGCGAAGACCAAAGAGCTCTCCAAGGATGTCAGGGACAAGATTGTAGACTGTCACGCCCTGGCTCTGGGGACGCTTGTATGTTGAGCCAGGGTGTGAGTTTTCTTTGTTTGTTCTAGTTTTGTATTTCTATGTTGGCCAGGGTGGCTCCCAATCGGAGACGGCTGTAGCTCGTTGTCTCTGATTGGGAGCCATACTTAGGTAGCCGTTTGGCATTGTTTTATGTGGGATCTTGTTCCAGTGTAGGTTTGTGATTATGCTAATAAATAAAGGTATGTTCGCCTTCCACGCTGCGCCTTGGTCCTCTGTATCTGACGATCGTGACATAGACCTACACAAGGCTGGGAGTTTGCTTTGAGTCAAAGATTTAAGAATCACTTATTGGACTGAGAAGCAGTTGGCCTCCCAGGCAGAACTCCCTAGATTAAGACCATAGGGGGAAATCTAGAAAACAACTACAGTATAGACTTTTGATGGGGATCTTTTCAAGGGCAAGAGTTCTTACTATAGTAGTTTACATTGCTGCAAGAATGGTATCAGCCAGCAGCACACTCCAAAGTGCACTGACCTTCACAGTATCCTCCCAGCATGCTGTGTGCCTTCCCTCAGTTCAGGCTGCAGTTTGCTGCGCCAAGTGCCCCTGGGTTTGGCTAAGCACGCTCTACCTACGAAACGAAGAAAGGCTGGGGTCCCTGCAGATTTCTTACACCAGAACTCACTCTATTTTACTATAATGTTGAATATGTCAGTGAAGTGTTCGCTTAGTGGATGTATGAAATTCGTACAGGCGTTTTTAGGAGGGCTCCTGTTCCTTCGTTCCAGTGAGGGCATGAGTGAGGGCTGGAGATGGAAATTCTCGGAGGGAGACGGAGAGATAACTATGCCCCAAGGCAGTGTGTGCTGCTCTTCCTGCTCTGAGCTACCTCCTCCCAGGGAAAAATACCTCAGCGTTGCCAAATATAGGAAGTTTCACATCTTCTTTGGTTCTTTTAAGGGTCTGTCAGGGGTTTGGCTCCTGCCTGGACGGGTGTGTTTTAAGATGGCAGACAGACTGCGGGACGCTGGACAGACAGACAGTGTTCTCCAGCTGAGTATAGGATTGATTATCACAGTAAGTGAAGGTTCCTCTCCACAGTCATGCCAGTGTGATGTGTGGCTAACAGTGGGCTTTAGTGGACAGTAGTAAGATTTGTGTGAGTGAGAGTAGATGGCTTTCGGATTGAGAAACTGCAGTGGTGTTTGAACAGCTCGACTCAGAGCATAACTTCTGATAAGCTTTCACTAAACTTTCCAGATGTAATGAAACAACCCTCATACAGTACACTCACTGTAACAGCCCAACATTAATCAATGAACCAACAACACACCAACCAACCCTCATACAGTGCACTCACTATAACAGCCCAACATTCATCTATGAACCAACAACACACCGTACGCCGACTGTGATTAGTTATCCTACTGCAGCAGGTACAGTAATATCCCATTATCTGAGCAAGACATTATTCTGACTTTGGGCTGCTGGGAGGTGGCTGTGGGGACTCTCCTGCATCTCTAAAAGCTGTCAATCTCCCACTAAAGCTGGAAAACAATGACCCTATCCAAATGAAAGCTTTGACCTCTCTGCTAATAGCCAGAAACAGCGGCGACCTCGGCCGCGTCTTGTGTTTCCGAAGTCCCTCTTGGCGACTCGCCACATGAAAGGCAGAGCGCTAATCGAGGATGCGCTCTGGAGCTCTGTGATTAGCAGCCAGGTCACCGTTTTGATTTGGGTCGAGGTCACCATCACAAAGAGCCTTGCCAGGCCCCCCTTCTGTCTGTGTGGGTCGCCTGGGACCTATTTGGGGAGCAGCATCTCTGCATCCTCACCTTGTTCCCTCCCTGTGTTCTCGCTCGCCCACTTTGCACTTTCAGTGTCTAAGAAACAAGCCCAAACCGTTACCAGTCAGGGTGGTTATTAAAGTAGTGACACACAGCAGCCCTATCCTGTCCTTTATTAGCTCCACTACCACATACCCTCCATCCTGCCTCATTGGATAGACAGAAAGAAGTCCTGCCTGGGATGGATGTGTCCCTGTCCCTGCCTGTCATTGCTCCTATTATGATGGGAAAGGAGTAGTGATGACTGATAGTGGCTTGTTAGAGCTGCCCAGCCCTGCTTTTCCGCCGGTCTGTGAGTGCCAGTGTGCGTGCCAGGCTGCCCGCAGAGATACAGAGCTGGCACCTGGGCAGCGACAGTGGCACTCCTGAACACTGACTGACCCCGTTCTTACACACAACTTCACACAGACTATTGTACACATATGTACAGTGGCTTGTGAAAGTATTCACCCACCTTAGCATTTTTCCTATTTTGTTGCCTTACAACCTGGAATTAAAATTGATTTTTTGGGGGTTTGTATCATTTGATTTACACAACATGCCTACTACTTTGAAGATGCATTTTCTTTTTGGTGAAACAAACAAGAAATAAGACAAATAAACAGAAAACTTGAGCGTGCATAACTATTCACCCGCCAAAGTCAATACTTTGTAGAGCCACCTTTTGCAGCAATTATAGCTGCAAGTCTCTTGGGGTATGTCTCTATAAACTTGGCACATCTAGCCACTGGGATTTTTGCCCATTCTTCAAGGCAAAACTGCTCCAGCTCCTTCAAGTTGGATGGGTTCCGCTGGTGTACAGCAATCTTTAAGTCATACCACAGATTCTCAATTGGATTGAGGTCTGGGCTTTGACTAGGCCATTCCAAGACATTTAAATGTTTCCCCTTAAACCACTTGAGTGTTGCTTAGCAGTATGCTTAGGATCATTGTCCTGCTGGAAGGTGAACCTCCGTCCCAGTTTCAAATCTCTGGAAGACTGAAACAGGTTTCCCTCAATAATTTCCCAGTATTTAGCGCCATCCATCATTCCTTCAATTCTGACCAGTTTCCCAGTCCCTGCCGATGGAAAACATCCCCACTGCATGATGGTCTTCATGGTGCCGCTTGCTTGGTGGTGCCCCTTGCTTAGTGGTGTTGCAGACTTTGGGGCCTTTCAGAACAGGTGTATATATACTGAGATCATGTGACACTTAGATTGCACACAGGTGGACTTTATTTAACAAATTATGTGACTTCTGAATGTAATTGGTTGCACCGGTCACGACTTCCTCCGAAGCTGCCTCCCCTCCTTGTTCGGGCAGGCTTCGGCGTTCATCGTCACCGGCCTTCTAGCCACTGCCGCTCCATATCTCATCATTCCATTGGTCTTGTCTTGTCAATTACACACACCTGGTTCATATTCCCCTCATTAGTATGTGTTTATATGTTCCCTCTGCCCCCTTGTCCTTGTGGGTGATTCAAATCAAATCAAATCAAATGTTATTTGTCACATACATGTGTTTAGCAGATGTTATAGCGGGTGTAGGGAAATGCTTGTGCTTCTAGCTCCGACAGTGCAGTAATATCTAACAAGCAATATCTAACAATTTCACAACATATACCCAAGAATATATACATATATGGACAAGCAATGACAGAGCGGCATGGACTAAGATACAGTAGAATATTATAGAATAGAATGCAGTATATACATTTGAGATGAGTAGTGCAAGATATGTAAACATTATTAAAGTGACTAGTGTTCCATTTCAAGTGGCCAGTGATTTCAATAGGCAGCAGCAGCCTCTAATGTGCTAGTGATGGCTATTTAACAGTCTGATGGCCTTGAGATAGAAGCTGTTTTTCATTCTCTCTGTCCCAGCTTTGATGCACCTGTACTGACCTCGCCTTCTGGATGATAGCGGGGTGAACAGGCAGTGGCTCGGGTGGTTGATGTCCTTGATGATCTTTTTGACCTTCCTGTGACATCGGGTGCTGTATGTGTCTTGGAGGGCAGGTAGATTGCCCCCGGTAATGCGTTCGGCAGACCGCACCACCCTCTGGAGAGCCCTGCGGTTGTGGGCGGTGCAGTTGCCGTACCAGGCGGTGATACAGCCCGACAGGATGCTCTCAATTGTGCATCTGTAAAAGTTTGTGAGGGTTTTAGGTGCTAAGCCAAATTTCTTCAGCCTCCTGAGGTTGAAGATGCTCTGTTGCGCCTTCTTCACCACACTGTCTGCGTGAGTGGACCATTTCAGTTTGTCGGTGATGTGTACGCCAAGGAACTTGAAGCTTTCCACCTTCTCCACTGCGGTCCCGTCGATGTGGATAGGGGGGTGCACCCTCTGCTGTTTCCTGAAGTCCACGATCATCTCCTTTGTTTTGTTAATGTTGAGTGAGAAGTTATTTTCCTGGCACCACACTCCCAGAGCCCTCAACTCCTCCCTGTAGGCGGTCTCGTCATTGTTGGTAATCAAGCCCACGACTGTTGTGTCGTCTGCAAACTTGATGATTGAGTAGGAGGCGTGCTTGGCCACGCAGTCATGGGTGAACAGGGAGTACAGGAGGGGGCTGAGCATGCACCCTTGTGGGGCCCCAGTGTTGAGGATCAGCGAAGTGGAGATGTTGTTTCCTACCTTCACCACCTGGGGGCGGCCCGTCAGGAAGTCCAGGACCCAGTTGCACAGGGCGGGGTTCAGACCCAGGGCCTCGAGCTTAATGATGAGCTTGGAGGGTACTATGGTGTTGAATGCTGAGCTATAGTCAATGAACAGCATTCTTACATAGGTATTCCTCTTGTCCAGATGGGATAGGGCAGTGTGCAGTGTGATGGCGATTGCATCGTCTGTGGATCTATTGGGGCGGTATGCAAATTGGAGTGGGTCTAGGGTGACAGGTAAGGTAGAGGTGATATGATCCTTGACTAGTCTCTCAAAGCACTTCATGATGACAGAGGTGAGTGCTACAGGGCGATAGTCATTTAGTTCAGTTACCTTTGCTTTCTTGGGTACAGGAACAATGGTGGCCATCTTGAAGCATGTGGGAACAGCAGACTGGGAAAGGGAGAGATTGAATATGTCTGTAAACACACCAGCCAGCTGGTCTGCGCATGCTCTGAGGACGCCGCTAGGGATGCCGTCTGGCCGGCAGCCTTGCGGGGGTTAACATGCTTAAATGTCTTAATCTCGTCGGCCATGGAGAAGGAGAGGCCACAGTCCTTGGTAGTGGGCCTTGTCAGTGGCACTGTGTTATCCTCAAAGCGGGCGAAGAAGGTGTTTAGCTTGTCTGGAAGCGAGACGTCGGTGTCGGCGACGTGGCTGGTTTTCCTTTTGTAGTCCGTGATTGTCTGTAGACCCTGCCACATACGTCTCGTGTCTGTGCCGTTGAATTGCGACTCCACTTTGTCTCTATACTGATGTTTTTCCAGTTTAATTGCCTTGCGGAGTGAGTAGCTACACTGTTTGTATTCTACCATATTCCCAGTCACCTTGCCATGGTTGAATGCGGTGGTTCGCGCTTTCAGATTTGCGCGAATGCTGCCATCTATCCACGGTTTCTGGTTAGGGATTGTTTCATGTGAGATGAGTGTAGCTCGGTGGAGCTACCTGTACTTTGTATTGCCGGGGTATATTTTCCCCGTGTGCCTGTATTTGTTCCAGTGCGCCTATTTTGCTAATTTTGTACATTCAGCATAACTCCATCAAGGGAAATATAGTATTCTTTCTAACAAAGATATCTACATATATTTCAGGATGATGTGTATCTCTGGAAATAATTTGAAGTCATGGAAACATTACAGTTTTGAAAACATAGCTTGTCCAAAAAAAGTGGTCTATTGGCACAATTTGAGCCTAGGACAGGGGAAAGTTAAGCCGCCTACAAATGGCTGCACTGAATGAAATATTACCACTACCCTTTTAAAACCATGTCTGGCATTATTTCCCAAACACAATTAAACACAATCTCTTTTTTGTCTTTTAATCATTTTAAACCTGTTTTAAGCCTTTGTTACCTCATATCCCAGTGATAATGCCTTGCATCACACCTGGAAAGAAAACACTTGAATTTGCTCAACTTGCCATTGGCTCAACAATTGTCTCAACTTACCCCATGACCATTGGCTCAATTTACCCCATGGCAAACATTTGACTATATTAGCCCACACAGCTACAAACCTCTAACACAATAAATTAATTTGACTTGGTGAAAATCCGTTTTTTGGACCTAACTTGCTTACCACTTTTTCCATGTGGTTTCTTCCTTCACAGACTCCATGAAATGATGTCCTTTTCCTAAATATTTGGTCAAATTATCAATTTTGTGTATGGTGTTCTAGAAACAAGGGTGGCTCAACTTACCCCACTGTCCCTTACCAACACTACCCAACACAGCTCAGAGTGACTCATAATACTGTACCAACACTACCCAACACAGCTCAGAGTGACTCATAATACTGTACCAACACTACCCAACACAGCTCAGAGTGACTCATAATACTGTACCAACACTACCCAACACAGCTCAGAGTGACTCATAATACTGTACCAACACTACCCAACACAGCTCAGAGTGACTCATAATACTGTACCAAAACTACCCAACACAGCTCAGAGTGACTCATAATACTGTACCAACACTACCCAACACAGCTCAGAGTGACTCATAATACTGTACCAACACTACCCAACACAGCTCAGAGTGACTCATAATACTGTACCAAAACTACCCAACACAGCTCAGAGTGACTCACAGTGACTCACAGCCAGGGATCACTCTATTGCATTAACGCCACATAACACATATTCACACTTACCATCATGTCCATTTACCAGTACATTACCAGTTTACGGCTTCAGTATATAAATAGCATATTATGTTGTATACACACAGAACACGCACACACGTACGTACACCAATAAATATGCAAAGAGTTCTCTTGACAAAGGCATCTCTTTGAACCTTCTCTCTCTTCTCTCCTCTCTCTCCCTCTCTCATTGACAGTGTTGTGAGAGGAAATTAGCATTGGCTCTTAATCAGCCTCCCCCAGCCCTGAATGTGCTGATGTGCAGGACAGGGTCATGCTAATCAGGTGCCTCAGCTTCCAGGCACATTGATTTAAAACTACAAACACTTATTAATCCAGCCCCGCCCTGCTGAGCCCCCTCCTCCTCCTCCTCCTCCTCCTCCTCAATACTCAGTCTCAACCAAGAAGCCTCCTGTAGGAGGCTGGTGAGGGGAGCATAGCTCATAATAATGGCTGAAATGGAATGGTATCACACACATGGAAACTATGTGTTTGCTGTGTTCGATACCATTCCATTCATGCCGTTCCAGCCATTACTATCCTCCCGTCCTCCCCAATTAACGTGCCACCAGCCGCCTGTGACACACATATGCACACAAAGTTATCATATGCACTCAGAGTTGCACACAAGCATGCGTATGCACACTCTCACACTACCCCTATACACGTACACTCTCTATATGCACACAGACCTAAGTTCTTTTTTTTTTTTTGTCTTACACGGAAAATCCAAGTACTGTATGACATAGGCCTACAGTGGACTGCATGCTCTCTGACATTACAGTCCCCCACTGAATATCGCTGTCATATTAACATAACATATCACACAGCAAAATCCCTATCCACACACACCCCTCACACACTCATCCACACACAGACTGGTCACTGGAGCACAGTGGAAAATAATCTGGGCCGCCCGGCACATTGAAGTCCCTTCACATGACAGGCCTGCTCAGACAATTAAAGACCACATTTCAATTACTGTAATTACCCTCCACTCCACTGCTGATGTCCCCATAGACCAGGCCTACCCGTCTGCCTGCCTGCCTGACAGCACTGTGCCATAGCTAGCTGCTCTGGGTTAGCTTAGCACCAACTGCCCAGAATCACTACTCGCTCTGTTAGCTTAGCATTGACACAACAGTAGCCTACATAATCACTGCTGTCTGTGTTAGCTTATCTTAGCCTTAGCATTTACACAAACAGCATAGTAGCCCATAGACTAACACAGGGTAGAGGAGTCCCTATTAGTTTGAACACACAGTAACCCTACTTAGTCTGTTAGCTAGCTTAGCAGCCAGAACAGCACAATTAGTAGCCCAGAGCACAGGGCAGAGGAAGCTCAATTTAAAATTAGCCTGGTACAACAGTGAATGGCATGATAGCACAGAGAGATGCTCCAATACATATGGATAAGACTGGTAATACTGTGGTTTATGTCACGATATGCCACTGTTAGCATAGTACTACAGCATGCACTAACATGGGTCAATACAGAGAACCCCTGCATTGAATGTGTATATGTCACAGTGTGTGAAGGAAGGCTAACAAGTGTCCGTATGCAGTCACAAATAACGGTTGTGTAATCTCTGTGTTACTGTTACTGTCCCTGTGTTTACGAGATACATTCTCTCACCTCCGAGTTTATGAGAGAAGGCTTCCATATTTCCAGCCTTAATGAGATGTGTAGTTAGAACGCTGGCACTTCCTCGCTCCACCAGGCCACTAAAATGATTGCCTTTTCATTTATGGGCCAGTGTGTGTTTATGTATCTGTCGATGGACTCCATATTTGTCGCCTAGGCCACCACTGTTACACAGCTACACTAAGACATCTCTCTCTAGCTACCTAACACCACACAGTAAATCCAAGTGGACAGCCACAGTAATAATAGGCCCTAATAGACTCCCTTTAAGGCTGTCACTCATGATTAACACATTATCCTGATGACTATCCTCTCCCGAGGCAGTGGAGGTCATGTGATGTGACCCTCCCTCTGGTCCAATGGCTGTGACCGTGGTCCATGGTCCATGGCCCTGGCCCCAGGCGGAACCAGCGTGACCCATCAGGGCTCAGGGCCGAGCGACCGGCAGCCCATCCTCCCTCTGGAGCTGGAACTCCCATGCTGGGCCACAACCAATGATCTCCCCCCTGTCGCCTACACCCCCCATCGCCCCCACTGTCCCACCCCTGCTGGCCTACATGCAAGCCCCCTGTGTGTGTCCTGCCCCAGACCCATTGATTTTATTGGGCCAGATTAGGCCAGAGACAGATTAGGCCAGAATCCAGCCCCCCTCTCTGTATTAACTATGTAGCTCGTCACACCATGCTCTGACCCCTAGTGAACCCTGGCTAGGATCCACAAACAGAGAC